>NC_090827.1:64122721-64425752 GCF_028021215.1 Eschrichtius robustus | reverse complement strand
TACTCTATTTTATTTTCCTCATAGTATTTATCATTGTTCAAATATCTTATTTAGTTTACTTAGTATCTGTCTCCTCCTCATTAGAATAAAAGCTCCTTGAGAATTGCATTGTCTTGTTGCTCACTTCTGTTTCCAAGAAAAAAGCACAGGACTGCCTAAAATATATTAATTGAATAAAGGATGAATGGAGAACATCTTCACAACGCGTTGAAAACTGTGTCTAATTTTAAGTCCTCTAATACTATTAATCTCTTTTTTGGACAGGTTCCATAGTGTCAATGTCACTTTTTAAACTGTAATGTCCAGATATGTATACAACTGTCCAAGTGTTATTTGACCAAGTACAAAACACAGCAGGAATATAACATTTTTCAATAAATGATACTTAAGATTATAGTATCTCTTTTTTGACAACTGTGTTACTCTATTGGCTTCTATTACTTGTCAGTCAACTAAAATCTTCTTTCAAAAAATAAGTGTTTCTAGTCTTTTCTCTTGTCCGCCATCCTATGTGCGTTTGAATTTGCTCCTCGCCATGTCTTCTCACAAGACTTTCAGTATCAAGAGATTCCTGGCCAAGAAACAAAAGCAGAATTGTCCCATTCCCCAGTGGATTCGAATGAAAACTAGTAATAAAATCAGGTACAACTCCAAGAGAAGACATTGGAGAAGAACCAAGCTGGGTCTATAAGGAGCCTCACATATGAAGTGGTACACATTTATGCTATCAAGGTCAACTGTATCTTACCGCATCAGAACATCGTTAGTGTCTGGAACAGCTGCCTGTGTTTGATGCTCTCTCCTCTTTTCTTGATCTTTCCTCACCACTGCTCACGGTGTAGCTCAGTAATAAATATGTGAACCTTTTGTTGGAAAAAAAAAATAAGTGTTTCTATAAAGTAATAACTTCCTCACATTTAATACTTGAACAGTTGGGATTTGGGTATGAGATTTAGCATTGGTCCCTAAGTTTTCTCTTAC
Source organism: Eschrichtius robustus (assembly GCF_028021215.1). NCBI lineage: Eukaryota > Metazoa > Chordata > Mammalia > Artiodactyla > Eschrichtiidae > Eschrichtius > Eschrichtius robustus. Next base: position 64,424,771 of record NC_090827.1, on the reverse strand, counting down.
TAAACTCAGACCAACATTACAACCTATTAGATTCTTTTTGAGTCCAGATTTTGAAACCTAGCACATTAGTTATTTCTCTTAGCTCCACAGCATCTACAAACTTAATATACCTGCCATCAGAATCCTCATTTAAGTCACTAATAAAAATGTACAGTGGCATAGTGCTGAAGATAGACTTCTATGGCATATGTCTAAAGTCCCACCTCCAAGCTAACAACAATTCATTAATAAACACATTTTGGGTATAGTAGTTCATTTCAAGTTAACCCATACTATCAAGTTAATACCATACTATCACACAGACTGTAATTCTCCATTTCATCCATAAGGAGAGCATGAATACTTATCATAAGTAATCAATCTCTCCTTAGCCTCTATCTTTAATATCATGTGATTTCTCTCCTTGAAAGTCTTCCATAATATAAAAGGATCCTTGATATCCTGGCATTTTGCCAGTTAAACACTTAAAAGGATGATATTTTTTAATAACCTTCTTGGCTTTAAATCCAAGAAGTAGCTGAACACTCTTGATTTTCCTTCTAATGGATTAAATTCTGCATTTAGTGTAACAATTCATTGCTCCAATTTGCCCTTGAACTTTATATGAAAAACAGGTTTTGGTAATAAATAGTATTGCCCAAATCAGCTCCAAAAAATAACTTCTAAAATATGTTACAGAGTCATCAGAAACAAAGCCTTTACACCTTCTCTCTATATACTATATATCTACTTTCTATACCTTTGAGACACTAGACAATACAAAAGTAATTATTGAATTAACATAGGAAAATAAACTGAGGGAAGATCATATTAGCACTGGAGGAAAGATCCAAGAATCATTAACTGCAAAAATGATCTCCAAGAGAAGTGAAGCAAGATAAAGCATTCAAAAGTGGAAAATTCTGGGGACTTCCCTGGTGGTCCAGTGGTAAAGCATCCACCTTCCAACGCAGGGGATGCGGGTTCCATCCCTGGTCAGGGAACTAAGATCCCACGTGCCGTGGGGCAACTAAGCCCGCACCTCACAGCTACTGAGCTCCCACTCCTCAACGAGAGAGCCCGCATGCCTCAACAAAGATCCCGCGTGCTGCAACCAGACGCAGCCAAAAAAAAAAGTGGAAAATTCTTTGTGTATTTATAAATAGTATAATAAATATATAATTGTTACCAATTTAATTTTAAACATCCTAGAAGCCCCAAAACATCCTATAGTCATTCAAAGTTCCACAAATCCATTGTACGTAAAGTTACTCACAAAGATTAAAGAGGGAGTCTTTCTGTGACAAATGCAAGCTAAAGCCCTTGATCTACTGATAATCTATTTCTCCCCTGGAAGGGGAGATCCTTCCTGGCTGGGTTGCTCTGGACTTCCCAAAACACTTGTAGAACACTCTCCTTCCAATTCCACAAAAGCAAATGTAACTTATTGAGAATCATTATCAAAAAAATTTTAAAGATATGTTTAATATTGGTAAGAAGTAAACAAGCAATTACAATTGGATTTGTAATGCTTTATTTCTTGAATCAAGTAGTAGTATATGGGTGTTTGTTATATTATCCTTTACAACTTATATATTCATAATAAATTAAAGATAATTGAGTCAGTATCAAAGAAAGACCAATTAGCACTCCAAACAGTGCATGCCTATCCCTTCCCTTTCAGAATCTTAACCCTGGATCTATTTTGTAGATTAAGAATTAAATGATGGCCTCACATTTTGCATATTATTACAGGTTAAGCAAATGCTTAGACTTAAGGGCAGAATTAAGTTGATATAGAACACATGTTAACCTTTGAAGTAGTTATGTAATATTCCATAATGTCGATATACTATGGTTTGTCACAAAGTCTCTACTACCCCATTTGGAGTTATTTCATTTATTATTATAGGCATACGTCGGAGATATTGCAGGTTTGGTCCCAGACCACTGCAATAAAGTGAATATTGCAATAAAGTGAGTCATATGAATGTTTTGGTTTCCCAGTGCATATAAAAGTTATGTTTATACTATACTTTAGTCTATTTAGTGTGCAATAACATTATGTCTTAAAAAAAAAGTACTAACCTTAATTTAAAAGTACTTTAGGGACTTCCTGGTGGTCCAGCGGTTAAGATGAGCATGGGTTCGATCCCTGGTCAGGGAACTGAGATCCCACATGCCATGTGGTGCAGCCAAAAAAAATTTTCTTTAAAAAGGACTTTATGCTAAAAAAAAAAATACTAACCATCATTTGAGCCTTCAGCAAGTTGTAATTTTGCTGGTGGAGAGTTTGAAATAGTCAAAGAATTATCAAAATGTGACACAAAGACATAAAATGAGCAAACGTTGTTGGCACCAACAGACTTGCTCAAATGCAGGTTACCACAAACCTTTAATTTGTAGAAAACACAATAAAGCAAAGTGTAATAAAACAAGGTATGCCTATATATCAAAAATTACTTTTCAAAAAACGTATGTTGCCAACCTAATATGTATTTAATATGTTGTATCCTTGGTGCTAAGATACAGCTGACCATGACTAACCTGTCCCTGCCTTCCCAGAGATTATACTCTAGTGGAGAAGACAGATGAGAAAAATAAATAAAACAATCACAGTTTGCAATAAATGTAATGAAGCAGATAAACAAAGTACAGTCGGCCCTCCACATCTACAGTTTCCACATCCGCAATCTGCAGACCCATTTTATATAAATTTTATATAAATCCCATTTTTTATAAGGGACTTGAGCATCCACAGATTTTGGTATCCCCAGGGGGTCCTGGGGTCCTGGGGTAGGGTTGATGTAGCCTACTTTAGAAGACACATACTCTGGAAAGGGCTCTCTGAAGAGGTAACATCTAAGCTGAAACAGGAGCAAGTGTGAAGAAGCCTGAACTAGCTTTCTATGCTGCTATAACAAATTATCATAAATTGAGTGGCTTAAAACAACACAAATGAATTATCTCACAGTTCTGTAAGTCAGAAGTCTGGGTAAGCTAATTCCTCTACTCTGATTTCACAATGTGGAAACCTAGGTGTCAGCCAGTCTGAGTCTTAACTTATCTTGAGGCTCTGGTAGAGAATCTACTGCCAAGTTCATTCAAGTTGTTGGTTGAATTCAGTCCCTTGCACTTTTAAAGCTGAGGTCCCTATTCCCTTGCCTGCTCTCAGCTGAAGTTTGTTCTCAGCTTCTAGATGCTGACAACCCTCCCTGACTAGTGGCCCCCTTGATCTTCAAAGTTAGCAACAGTGGTTCAAGTCCTTCTCATGCTTCAAATGTCTCTAACCTGGGCTTTTGCCATAGCTCTCCTGCTTCCAGCTAGGGAAAGTTCTCTGCTTTTAGGGGCTCATGTGATTCCATTGGGCCCAGCCAGATAATTGAGGATAATCTCCCCATTGTAAGGCCCATACCTTTAATCACATTTGAAAGTCTCTTTTGCTACGTAATGGGGTAACAGATTCCAGGTGCTAGGGACTAGGGCATGAACATTTTTGAGGGGACATTATTCTGCCTTCCACAGACTCAGGCAAACACTATCCCAAGAAGAAAGGAAACAGCAAGTGCAAGGCCTAAGATAGGAAAGAGCTTGGCCTGCCCAGGACAATAGCAAAAAACAAACAAAAAAAAGGACCCTGGAGCTACAGCAAAATGATGAAGGGGAAAACCATAGTAATGACACCATGCACTCCTTTATATTGATAAGAGTAACTTCTTTTCCCATTTAAATTGTACAAGTTTAGAATCTATTTTGAATTTTTGAATCAATCTTAGTCATTCTAAAGCTAACAGCAGAGCATTAAGCTTCCTAACTTCTAGTCTCTTTCACTTCCCACAAAACCAAAAGTCATCAATAGTATTTTTTTCACATCTGTATGGAGAAATTTCTTCTAACTGACATTTTTTAACCCTAAACATTTTGGTTCTTGCATACAGAATTTCTTCAAGTATTGATCTGCCTCCAATCACGGCATATGTAAAATTTATATTTAGATATCAGGAGGCAAAAACTAAATTTAAAAAGAATTCAAACTATGAGAAAGAAACTTCATCCTCAAGTCTTTTAAAAATTAAAACAAACAAAAAACTGAATTATCTTTCTTTCCCAATGGCTTTCCACATAGACTTTCAGGGTAGTGTTCTGTGGTTAAATGTTTATAAGGAGAATTGCACCTGTGTTGTAGTCTGTTTTTAAATAAACTTGCACCTGCAGTGGCTTTTCACAGAATTGCTATTTGGGATACTACATATTAGTCATTTGACCATTATACAGAGCTCTTCCCTCTCACCACACTACTTTCTGGGCTGGTCCTAATTTACAAACAGCCTATCTCCAAAAATTCATTTGAAAAACAACGGTTTAGATTTCATGATAATTTTTGAGACAAAATAATAAACAAAGTTTCCAGGAAACCCCTCAAACAACAATATACTCCTTCCAATCCATTAACTCCAGTGGTCTGGTCCCTTGCTGCTTTAAGGAAATTCTAATTTATTTTCAAGGGAGGCCTCTGCTCTAGTCAAATATGTCTGCTTTCCTTTTCCTATATATGATTTGCTAACTCCTGTTTCAGAATCTTTTTTACTCTGTTATTTCCTCACCATAAATTTCGTTTTTCTTCCTGCCAATCTTTATCAAAACTCCTAAAATTTTTTAAACTAATTTTAGTAAGTCTTCCCTGCTTCATGTCATCCCATTCTGTTCACTCCATTACTCTGTTTCTTCATTGCTAATAAATTCATCTTATATCTCTTTATATCATTTTACACAAGTTGGCATATTACTTTCAATTTTTATCACTCTTCTTCATATGTGTACAATTTATCTCAGACTAAATTAACACTTTCTAGGGACTTCCCTGGTGGCGCAGTGGTTAAGACTCTGTGCTCCCAATGCAGGGAATCCGGGTTAAATCCCTAGTCAGGGAACAAGATCCCATATGCATGCTGCAACTAAGAGTTCGCATGCCACAACTAAGGAGCCCACGTGCCGTAAGTAAGGAGCCAGCAAGCCGCAACTAAGACCCAGTGCAACCAAATAAATAAATAAATAAATATTTTAAAAATAAAATAAAATAAAATAAAAAATAAATTAACACTTTCTAATAAAAACAAAAATAAACAAATGGGACCTGATGAAACTTAAAAACTTTTGCACAGCAAAGGAAACCACAAAGGAGATGAAAAGACAACCCTCAGAATGGGAGAAAATATTTGCAAACAAAGCAACTGACATAGGATTAATCTCCAAAATATACAAGCAGCTCATGCAGCTCAATATCAAAAAAACAAACAACCCAATCCAAAAATGGGCAGAAGACCTAAATAGACATTTCTCCAAAGAAGATATACAGATTGCCAACAAACACATGAAAGGATGCTCAACATCACTAATCACTAGAGAAATGGAAATCAAAACTACAATGAGGTATCACCTCACACCGGTCAGAATGGCCATCATCAAAAAATCTACAAACAACAAATGCTGGAGAGGGTGGGGAGAAAAGGGAACCCTCTTGCACTGCTGGTGGGAATGTAAATTGATACAGCCACTATGGAGAACAGTATGGAGGTTCCTTTAAAAACTAAAAAATAGAACTACCATATGACCCAGCAATCCCACTCCTGGCATATACCCTGAGAAAACTATAATTCAAAAAGAGTCATGTACCAAAGAAGACATACAGATGGTCAAGAAGCACATGGAAAGCTGCTCAACATCACTAATTATTAGAGAAATGGAAATCAAAACTACAATGAGGTATCACCTCACACCAGTTAGAATGGGCATCATCAGAAAATCTACAAACAACAAATGCTGGAGAGGGTGTGGAGAAAAGGGAACCCTCTTGCACTGTTGGTGGGAATGTAAATTGACACAGCCACTATGGAGAACAGTATGGAGGTTCCTTAAAAAACTAAAAATAGAATTACCATATGACCCAGCAATCCCACTACTGGGCATATACCCAGAGAAAACAATAATTCAAAAAGACACATGCACCCCAATGTTCACTGCAGCACTATTTACAATAGCCAGGACGTGGAAGCAACCTAAATGTCCATCGACAGACAAATGGATAAAGAAGTTGTGGTACATATATACAATGGAATATTACTCAGCCATAAAAAGGAACGAAATTGGGTCATTTGTAGAGATGTGGATGGATCTAGAGACTGTCATACAGAGTGAAGTCAGTCAGAAAGAGAAAAACAAATATCGTATATTAACGCATATATGTGGAACCTAGAAAAATGGTACAGATGAACCGGTTTGCAGGGCAGAAATTGAGACACAGATGAAGAGAACATATAGACACCAAGGGGGGAAAGTGGCAGGAGGGGGGCCAGGGGGGGATTGTGTGATGAATTGGGAGATTGGGATTGACATACATACATTAATATGTATAAAATGGATAACTAATAAGAACCTGCTGTATAAAAAATAAATAAAATAAAATTCAAAAAAATATTTTTAAAAAAAAGTGTCATGTACCACAATGTTCACTGCAGCACTATTTACAATAGCCAGGGCATGCAAGCAACCTAAGTGTCCACTGACAGATGAATGGATAAAGAAGATGTGGCACATATATATACAATGGAATATTACTCAGCCATAAAAAGAAAGAAACGAAATTGAGTTATTTGTAGTGAGGTGGATGGACCTAGAGTCTGTCATACAGAGTGAAGTAAGTCAGAAAGAGAAAAACAAATACCATATGCTGACACATATACATGGAATCTAAAAATAAAATAGTTCTGATGAACCTAGGGGCAGGACAGGAATAAAGACGCAGACGTAGAGAATGGACTTGGGAATAGGAGAGGGGGAAGGGTAAGCAGGGAAGAAGTGAGAGAGTGGCATGGACATATATACACTACCAAATGTAAAACAGATAGCTAGTGGGAAGCAGCCACATAGCGCAGGGAGATCAGCTCTGTGCTTTGTGACCACCTAGAGGGGTGGGATAGGGAGGGTGGGAGGGAGACACAAGAGGGAGGGGATATGGGGATATATGTATACGTATAGCTGATTCACTTTGTTATACAGCAGAAACTAACACACACTGTAAAGCAATTATACTCCAATAAAGATGTTTAAAAAAAAGTAAAAATAAATAAACACTTTCTAGATGCAGAGAGGGGTTCATAAAGAGCAGTAGCAATTGGTACCCCATTAAAAGGATATAAGGAAGTACCAAAAGGGAGTTATAAAGACTCAGTCAGGAAAATGGTTAAGAAAATAAAATTTTTCTTGTTCCTCTTTTACTCAGTTTTTACATCATATGTAAGTGCCATACTAAGTCTGTTTTCCCCAATAACAAGGAGAAAGCATAAATCCATGGTGAGGAATATCCAGTCAAAGAAATTTTTTTAAATATCTGATGCATTCTTTCAAGACTATTATATAATTCTTTTGAATTTCTCTCCGAGTTTCAAATAAGTTGCTTTGGCCCCAAATATGTGCAATAATTGATTATTCCCGGCTAACTTTTTTATAGCACCAATGTTTATTACAGCACCAATAGGAAATTAATATAGCTATCTTTTTGGCTCATAATTTCCTCATATAATTGGAGGCAACCACATATTTTTATTTAAAAATTTTTAAATAAATTTTAAATTTATTTTCTCTTTATGATACTGAAATAATGTTGCCATTATAGCAAATGTGTATATGTGGTCTGCAAGACCAATGCTGCTTACCTGGCCCTTAATTCAAATGATCATTCATTCATTTTTTCTTTCTCTCAACAAGTATCTACTGGCATCAACTCTATGTGGCAGGGATACAAGTGAACAAAATAGGTAAGACCCTTGATCAAATGGGTTTACATGATGACAAGTACAAAGTGCAATAGGAGCACAGATGTTGGGAGAGAGGTAGGCAGGGTCAAGGAAAGGTTCCCAGAGGAAGTAATATCTACGCTGAGATTGAAAGATGAGTAGAAGTCAGGCAAAAATGGGAGGACTATGATCTAGGAATAAGTAAAACATTGACAATTTGGAGTTGAGAGAAAACATGACTATTGAAGGAAATGAAAGTTCAGTACGGCAGTGTGAGTCCAGAGACCATATATTTCATATGTTTCAACACACTTACCCTTAAGCACCTAGTACAGTGCTGTGTGCTGTGCAAAATTAAAATAGTACATGGATGTAAACTTAGCATTATTATATGATATGATTGTAGAGTAATGATTTTATATAGATAACTATATTATACTTGATTAATAAATATCTTCATTCAATTCAGCTCTTTAGCAACAAGAAACAAATTTTCAAATATAACATCACAATATTATCAGTGATTTATACTTATATGAAAGGAAACAAGTAATGTGTTCACTGTTACTTTAAATATTGCATAATAGAACATTAATTGTATAGTTAGTAATCACAATGTGAAGTAATGCTCTGATACAGCAATCAGTGTAAACAAAAATAAGTTGAAATAAATAAAGTAATTTACAGTGAGTAAACAATTCTACCAAAATCATAGAAGAAAAAAAAAAAAAAACAGAATAAACCTGCCCAAAAATAATCAATGAAGGAACAATAGATCAATCTCTGAATGATATCCTCTAATTATACTTTATGACTATATTTGCCTGTACTCTGAACAAATCTACTCAATTCATACTTTCCCAGGCCCTAAAATAAAACTGGAGAGATGCAATATGGCTGATGCCTCCTGATTATCCTATTTTTCTGCCATTATATTGGTTGAAATTGATACCATATCTCTGAGTAATCTTAGTCTATAAATCTGAGGGTTCAAGTTTTTTCAATACGTATTGAAACAGAAATGCATATGTCTCTGGGCATAAGTTTTTCATTGTGATAAAATGTAGACTAAGAGACAGTATAATAAAATAGTTTAAAAAAAATAACTTCAGATTGAGACAGACTTGGGTTTAACAAGCAGTTATATAACCTCAGGCAAATTACTTCACATCTCTGAGCCTCATCTGTGAAGAGGATAATAATGGCACCCTTATCATAGATATATTGTGAGAATTAAATAAGATAATATACTTAAGACACCTACCAGAGTGCCTGATACGTAATTAGTATCTTCCCAAATATTCAATGTTATTGACAACAGCAAGTGGAGAAAGCCCAGACAGGGACTAAAACTTTTGAACATGATAAAAATGTGAGTTGAGCACACATGAAAGCTTTATTCAGATGTATATTTTGTAATTGTTGTTTTTAGTAATTTTTCATGGCTTAGTTTTACAGGGTAAGTTTAGAGGTCTTAAACTTGAATAGGTTTAAAATTACATATTTAATTGCATATAGCTCATTTATTAATCCAAATCTTTTAAATTTCACACTTGATGATAGTCTTATAACTGTAGTGGCAGGCAGGTAGTATATCCCTTCTGTTCGACTAATTCATGCACACTAGCTACTTACGTAAAAAAAACTCCAAACCATATTTTGTTTTCTAGTTCAATAGCAAATATAGTCTCATGCTCCAACTAAACGTGGAAGACACCCAAATCTCTTGCTCTAGTTCATATTCTCCCCACAAGCTTCAGAACCATATATCCTACTGTCTAGAAGAGATTAGACACTTAAACCCCTTCACAGACACCTCAAATGCACCATGTCCAAAACTTATTTTCCCGTCTCCTGACCCCTGCTAACCTCTTTCCTCCTGAGTTTTCTTAGTGGAGGGTACCATCATCCACTCAGTTGTCCAAGAAAACCTGTGAGTCACTTTAACTCCTCACCTCCTCATCCTTAATCAGACACTGAGTCCTATAATACCATCTCTTAAATAGCTGTTAATCTGTGTACTTTTTTATATTTTTATTCCCAGTGCCCTAGTTTAGACACTAAAATTCTTCACCTAGATGACTGTAACAGCCTCACACTAGCTTCCTCTCTATAATCTTACCTCTTCCCATCAATCCTCTAATCTTGTCCTGTTTAAAACCCTCCAATGGTTCCCCTTTGCTCCTAGCATAAAGTCTAATTTATTTCTTAATATCAAAAATAGATATAGATCAATGTCACATTTTCAGACTCATTAAATTCTTAAGTTATTTTTACTAACTTCTAATACCTTATTGAAATTTAAGAGAACTCAATTTAACTCTCATTATTTGATTAGCTATTTATCGGTACTTACTATGTAACTGTATCAGATATTATAAAGTTTACAGAGATGAACGGTGATATATCTGGCAGAAAATATAAAACAAGTATATAAATAGTCTCAACACAACGGAGAAAATGTTTTAAAATCCCAAAATAGGACCTACATACACATTTTTCCAAAGAATACATACAGATGGCCAACAGGCATATGAAAGGATTCTCAACATCGCTAATTATTAGAAAATAAAAATCAAAACCACAATTAGGTGTCACCTCACACCAGTCAGAATGGCTACCATCAAAAAGTTTACAAATAATAAATGCTGGAAAGGGTGTGGAGAAAAGGGAACACTGTAGGTAGGAATGTAAATTGGTGTAGCCACCATGGAAAACAGTATGGAGGTTCCTAAAAAAACTAAAAATAGAGCTACCAGATGATCCAGCAATCCTACTCCTGGGTATATATCCAGAAAAGATGAACACTCTAATTTGAAAAGATACATGCACCCCAATGTTCATACCAGCACTACTTACAATAGCCAAGACACGGAAACAACCCAAGTGCCCATCAGCAGGCAACTGGCTTAAGAAGATGCGTGGTGTGTGTTTGTGTGTGTGTGTGTGTGTGTGTGTATATATATATATATATATATATATATACACCCACAATGGAATATTACTCAGCCATAAAAAAAGAATGAAATATTGCCATTTGCAGCAACATGGATGGACCTAGAGAAAGTGAGTCAGACAGAGACATACAAATACTATATGACATCACTTGTATGTAGAATCTAAAAAATAATACAAATGAATCTATATACAAAACAGAAACAGACTCACAGACATAGAAAGCAAGCTTATGGTTATCAAAGGGGAGAGGGAGAGAGGGACAAATTAGTAGTATGGGATTAACAGATACAAACGACTATAAATAAAATAGATAAGCAATAAGGATTGACTGCATGGTACAGGGAATTATATTCAGTATCTTGTACTAACATATAATGGAATATAATCTGAAAAAAATAACTGAATCACTTTGCTGTATACATGAAACTAATACAATAATGTAAATCAACTATACTCCCATTTTTAAAAAAAATCCTAACATAGGAAGAGTTAAAGGGCTATTAGATGCCAAAGGAAGGAAGCATATCAGAGAATACAGCCTTGAGAAGATATGATTTTAGCTGGGCCTTGAAGGCCATCTAAGAATTGAGATGTGGGGCAGCATAAGCAAAGGCCAAGGGAAGGAAATCTTAAAGAGAGAAAAAGAACAATGTGCATTTTAGTTTAACTACAATGTAGAGTTCCTCAATGAAAAGTAGTAGGACAGCAGCTAGAAAAAAAAGTTGGGGCCAGATAAAGGCAGGCCATGAATATTAGGATAAGAACTAAGGGCTTTATACTGTAGAGAATGAGAGTTGACTAAGGAGAAAAAAATTACATCAACTGTGTTTCAAAAGACCTTCACCATCAAAGTATAATTATCATTGAATCAACAGTTATACGTATAATTGTGTCTACAAGGTTCCTCATGACAAGAAAAAACAAAAAGGGGTTAAAATAATGTTTAGAAAATAATTGTGCAGTATTTAGTTGGATTAGAGTTTGGAAGAGAAAGTAGTGTCACAATTTCATTAAATTCTTCATTTTGTAATTAAAACTACCAAACCTAGTCATTTTTAATTAAAAGCTTACAAGGGTTCATATGCTTATCTCATATTTCAGTATAAGTTGTATATTTTACTTCTAAATCACGTTTAGGATTTTTGTGTCTTTAAATAGATACAGACCTTAGTTTCAAAAAGAATCTATAACTTACTGGTTTCAGAGTAAGTGGTTTCTGACAGAAATGAAAGCAGATGGCAACTATGCTTCATCTTTTCTATTTTCTTTCTTACACCTAAAAATAATCCTTCTTTTTTTGTACCTAAAAGTAGTTCAAGGAGTTTCTGTGAGGTATATTAAATTATCTAAATAGGTTGATCACTTTTAACACCAAGAATACATCTTCCCATTATTACTCTCATATCAAATTATTTTAACTATTATTACTTCTTCTGAGCATTAAAAAAAAAAAAACTACTTCTTTGACAAATTCAGTCATCATAACCTAGTCTGTGACACTGGGATGAAAGGCAAATACGCATTTAATTATTAGCTTAAGTTCACAAAAGCCATATATCAAATATTTCAGTTTTTAAATGTTACTTTAAAAAAAAACAAAAAACAAACCTGTGCTGATGACCAGAGCAGTACAAAAGACATTGCAATTCATCGTTAAAGGCTACTATTTTGTATGCTGACACTGCATTTAGAAACGTATTTTCTCAAATACTGACCTAGATTCTAGGGATTTAAGAAATAACAGCTTGGATCCAGCCTTAATGGGGCTTACACACTTAATGGAGGGAAAGCAGTAAGCATAAATAGAGATCTGAAGCATGGAAATGCAAAAGAGGAAGTTCTTCATCCTGTCTGAGTAGACAAGGAAAGGCTTTTAAGGTGACATTTAAAATTAGTCTTGGAATTCCCTGGTGGTCCAATGGTTAAGACTCCGCAGTTCCAATTCAGGGGACACGGGATGGATCCCTGTTCAGGAAATTAAGCTCCCGCATGGCCAAAAAAAAAAAAAAAATAGTCTTAAATGATGAGTAAGAATTCTCTACAAAGCATAGAAGAAAACAACACGTGTAAAGGAAAGACAGCAAGAAAAAGCATAGCCTGTACCAGGTTAAGGAGGAACCTGGTAGATACAATTATTTTTATATTAATTATTGATACAATGATAATTGTAGCTTTGATGGTGAAGCTTTTTGAAACACAACCCACGTAAATTTTTTTTTCTAGTCAGGCCTCAGTTGCTATACAATAAAGGCTTTAGCTCTTAGCCTAATATTTACATCTATTGTACATATGTTGTGTACACATACAAGGCTATGCCGTACATAGTAGCAGTGAGAGTGTGGTAGGAGGTAAGCTTAAGCTGTATGCAGGAGTCAGGTCATAAGGAATATAAACTTGAGCCTATAGATGTTGGGAAGCTTTTAAAGGACTTTAAGTTAGAGACGTATATGGTCATTTTTTGTCTGCTTATTTGTTTTGTTTTTTGTTTTGTTTTCCTTATTTTTAATTGAACCTCAGATGCAAACAGTTAATCATTCTCCTCAGTTCCTGGAACATTATCATTATTGGTCCATGGAAAGTATTGATACCTCTCCTATTTCTTCTCATCTCCAAGCCTCATCCCATTCTTTGCTCCTCCATAAGCAATTGTTCTTTTGTATTTAATGCACATTATTTTGTTTGTATATGTTCTTACAAAATGTGTGCTGTTGTATTGTTGCACGTATTGTATTACATATCTCATTTTTTTTACTTTTGTTCCTAAGCACATTGCTTTTAAGATCCATTCATGTTGATATGTGGATATATAATCCAGTTTCCAATTATTGCGTAGTTAAGATGACCATATACGTTATCATCTAAATCATAAAGGTAAAAGTGTTGCTATTAATAATTACACTAGAATAACAAGTTCAACAAGACTGTACTAAGCAAACTAAGCTGTATGGTCACTTTATGCTCCTAAATTCTATGCTGTTCACCCATGACATTTATTGATCTGCTCTTCCAGGGATGGACATCCAGGTTGTCTCCAACACCCCGCTATCAATAATAGCTTTTCAAACACCCTCATACGGGTCCCATTATGGACCTGTGTGAGAATTTGTTAGCCAAAAAGATGTCTGTAGTGATTTGCAACATTTTTACATAAGGAATTATGAGAACCCTGAAAAGATGAGCAAAGAAACAGAGGAGGAAATCACAAAGTAACGTTTGGAGAATAAAGAGTGGTAGAGCATTTAAGTTATAATGGAAGATTTTAGTAGGGAGGTAATGAAAGGTATGGCGAGAAAGGTTGCTTTGAGGCAAAACTGTGGGAGGGCCATGTATGTTGTGAACTTTATCTTGACAGTAATGGAGAGTCACTGAAGCATTTTGAGCAAGGGTGTGGGATGAGGGAAATGGTATTCTAGGAAGATTTACCTGATGATGCTGAATCAAATGTACAGCAGAGACTGGAAATGAAAAGACCTATTAAGGGAATATTTGAAAGCCAATATAGTACAGCAGTTAGCTATAGTATAGTGTGAATTCCAAAGCCAGACTGTCTGGGTTCAAATCTAGTTCTACCATTTACTAGTCTTAAGACCTCGTTTAAACTCCATGTGCCTCAGTTTCCTAAATTAGAGATTATCATAGTACTTCCTCATAGGGTTAAATGTCAAGAGCTTATAACAGTACTGGAACATAATAACTACTCTCAATGTTAGCTATTATTATTGCTGCAAGTCCAGAAGAAATTGAGATCAGTTTAAGCTAATCTGGTTGTAAAATATCTTAAACAACCTGAACTCATGCCCTGAAGAAAGTATCCTAATATCACCTAGTGTGTCATTCATAAACCCCTACCTCTACAGTAAGAAAATCCTATAAGAGGCTTAAGAGGCTATAAGAGGCTTAGAATAAGGCAAAAAGGGTATTCTTAAAAAAAAAAAAAGAAAAAGAAAACACCCTGTTGGCTCTCATTATGTGTAGCGTGTTAACTCCTGAGCAGGCATCACAATAATGTAATACAGATTCAAGTTGATAATACATTATAGTTGCCACAAAAATAATGGTTAAATGTTATTTAATATTTGTGCATTTTCTCTGGGGACTCTGTTTTTCTTTTTAATTGGCGTAGGCTTATGATATAATAAAGCATTAATCTGTCTTTCCAGCAATAAAAAAATTTTTTTGGCCACGCGGCATGCAGGATCTTAGTTCCCCAAACAGGGATCAAACCCGCGCCCCCTGCAGTGGAAGTGATGAGTCCCAACCACTGGACCACCAGGGAAGTCACAGCAGTACAAATTTTTAAGGAAACAATTTCCTCAACAAATAGCAAATAATTCCAAGATTAGGCTATGGAAGATTAGACTATGGGAGCTGCTGGAATGGAAGAACTAACTTCTGAACTGTTCATCAAAAAGATCTGAGAATGTTAGAATACAACACTCTCTGAATATGCACTGGTTATTGCAACTTTTAAATAGTTAGGAAATGTAATGTATAGTATAAACCAAATAATATTAGAACAATGTGATCATTCCATTAAAAATATCCAAAATATTTTTCTACCTTCTCTATAACAGTATACGCATTTTGTTAAGTATGACTACAAATTCTCAAATAATTAGCAATAAAAATGAACAGAAAAATTCAGATTTACGTGCCCAAGTAAAACTTAATGCTTACATATAATGTAAATTTAATACATTTAAAGCATGGATCTAATCACAGTCTCAGCTTAGATGCAACATTCTTTAAGCAATATTTCCAGAACAAAATCCAGAGACGATCTCTCACCCCTCTGATCTCTCACAGCGCTGGGTTTACCTCACACACTGCCTTGTATTTTAGTATAATCTGTATGCATGTCTTCTTTTCTACCTGATTAGAAGAGACTGTGGCTAATTCACCTTTGGATCTACTACAGCATGTAGCATTCTGCTACAATTAATAAGCAGTTAATATCTGAATGACAAAACCTATTAAAATTTACATTCAGAAATGAATTCTGGGCTTACCATCAGAACATAAGACTTTTACCCACACCTTTTTTATTCTTTAAATTGTATTTCCTAAAATCTTGTAAAGGTTTTTAAATGCTTAAGATAACTTTTAACACTTTAAAAATATTTAGTTCAAAATACCATTTTTCTAAAAAATTGTACTATTTTTCATAACCTAATGACACTGCACTTTCTGCAAAGAACTTGTATGTCGCCATTAATTTTAGCAACTTATCAAAAGCTCAGCTTTCAACTACCCACATTTGAAGGTGTCATAATACCTAACATATATAATGAATATGAACCTATCATATGTAATGTCTGAAAACTTAAACCCTGAATTACTCTAAGATTGCAGGGCAGTCCTTTCACACTTGTAGTCCTAGAAATACTTCTAAAGACAAATTTGACTGATTTTTCCCTTATTACCACCCTCTTCTTCAAACACTTTCATCTGAGCTCTTGGTTTCTTTCATCCACCCAGCTTAGCCTATGCTCTGGAAAAGGTCTGAAACTCATTCACATGGAATTAGCAAAGAACTGATAACAGCTGAATGTGAGGGCCTGGTGTGGGAGCCCTATCCCAGGTTTCTGTGCTCGATTTGCTAATGTAACCTTCCCAAGTCTTTGTTTCCACATGCATACAATGAAGATACTGGAATTGGAATTCATGATTCCTAAAATCCATTCCAGCTCAGGTTACCTCCCTTAAGGATGTTCACAGACTTATGCATTATTCATTCACTCCGTTTATGGAGCACCTGAAATAGATAATCAAATACTGCAATTTCAATACTTATTCATTAAACAAATCTTCATTGAACACTTACTCTGTGCCAGACACTGTATTGCGTGCTTGCAATATCATAGTTCGTTGAGGTCTACTAGGTGATACGGAAAAACTGAGGAAAAGACTAAGGGAGTTAAAAGACGAGATCAAAGAGGTGATGCTTAGACTGTCTCTTCAATACAGCAGAAATTTCCCATATTTGGGCGGGAGTACTAAACACTTTAGTGTTTAGTAAAGGGCGATGGATGGCGTGTACAAAAAGCGATGTAAAAGGCAGGTTGAGTATTTTCAGCAGCTGAAGGCTGGGTAACACAGGACAAGTGTTCCCTGTACTCACCCCAATTATAAGCTGGCACGTTTTGCGTGATGACTTGATTAACGCGTGCCCCCAGCTAGACCACAAGTTCCACCACTGCAGGAACAGCGTCTGCTTTCGCCCACCATTGTTCTCCCAAAGCCTAGCACGCTGCCCTGTGCTTATTAAGTGTTGAAGAATTCATAAAGCGTCCGCCCTTGAGAGTTAAAATGTGCCATTTCCAAAATATCTTGAAGAATGAACCTCTTCCACTAAAAGGCAGAGAAATCGCGGTGCCTTCTGCAGCCTACTTGAGCTCCTCGGAAAGAGGCAAACTCTAGAGCGCGGCTCTGCCTTCCCACCGTGACCCCTCAGAAACTCCTCAGGGACACAAATCCCATGAAGTCACCGAGCCCTGCGGAAAGGGAGCTGGAGGCGGGCTACCACCCGCCCGGAGGCTAGGCCTGCGCTCTCCCGGACGCCCGCGCCAGGATTCCCGAGCGCAGTGGCGCCGCTGCCGCCTCAGGCTACGGGGCCCAGAAATGTCGTATTTGGACGTTGCGGAGACAAAAACAACCTGATTAACTTCCAGACGGATAGGCAGAGAAAATAAAACAATTCCAGTAAACAAGGAATTCTTCTACACTTGGACTCAGCTCCAAGCCGGGAACAACCGGTACAGGCGCAGGACAACTCACTGCAACGCCCCGAGACCTCTCCTAGGCGTGGAGGTAAAGCGCCCTCCACTGGTCACCGCGACTTCACCTCGCGGTTCACCAGGCCGTCCCCCTAGCCACGCCCAGGCTCGCGAGAGTAAGAACTGGGCTAAAGGGCTCTACGGAACTGAACTTCCTATACCTATTGTTCCTACACGGAAAGGCCTGAAGGACCAACCGGAAGTCCTGGTTCAAACGCCACACAGAGAGCATCCTGGGGGCCGGAAGGAGGTGGAAACTCCTGCATCCTAAGGGAGTGCCAGCAGACGCGCGTGGTAAGAGAGCGCGTGGCTGTTATAGAGGCTTGTTGCTGGAGCGCGTGGCTCGTGCGCGGAAGTCAGAGGTGACCGAAAGCCTGACGTCGCTGTAGAAGCTGAGACCGCGAGCTATGGTGGGGAGATCTCGGCGGCGCGGAGCGGCCAAGTGGGCAGCTGTGCGAGCTAAGGCAGGTCGCGACCCAGCGGACGAAAATGATGACAATTTGGAATCTCCACCCTCACCAGGGGACTCCAGCTACTACCAAGATAAGGTAGATGATTTCCATGAGGCCCGATCTCGGGCCGCCTTGGCTAAGGGATGGAGCGAAGTGGAGAGTGGGGACGAGGAGGAGGATGGCGATGAGGAGGAGGTGCTTGCCCTAGATATCGCCGATGAGGACGATGAAGAGAGTGCGGGGAATGAGGAGGATGACGATGATGATGGTGGGAGCTCCATGCAGAGTGAGGCTGAGGCCTCGGTGGATCCCAGTTTGTCGTGGGGTCAGAGGAAAAAACTTTACTACGACACGGACTATGGTTCCAAGTCCCGAGGCCGGCAGAGTCAACAAGAAGTAGAGGAAGAGGAAAGAGAGGAGGAGGAGGAGGCACAGCTCATTCAGCGGCGTTTAGCCCAAGCTCTGCAAGAGGACGATTTTGGAGTTACCTGGGTGGAGGCCTTTGCAAAACCAGTACCTCAGGTAAATGAGGTTGAGACACGGGTCGTGAAGGATTTGGCGAAAGTTTCAGTGAAAGAGAAGCTGAAGATGCTGCGAAAGGAATCACCAGAGCTCTTGGAGCTGATAGATGACCTGAAAGTTAAGTTGACAGAGGTGAAGGATGAGCTGGAGCCATTGCTACAGTTGGTGGAGCAAAAGATCGTTCCACCTGGAAAAGGAAGCCAATACCTGAGGACCAAATACAACCTCTATTTGAACTACTGCTCCAACATCAGTTTTTATCTGATCCTGAAAGCTAGGAGAGTCCCTGCACATGGACATCCTGTCATAGAAAGGCTTGTTACCTACCGAAATTTGATCAACAAGCTGTCAGTTGTGGATCAGAAGCTGTCCTCTGAGATTCGTCATCTGCTCACACTTAAAGATGGTGCTGGAAAGGAAGAACTGAATCTAAAAGCAAAATCCACAAAGGCCAAGCCAAAATCTGTTTCTGCTGTTGCTGCCTCCGCTGTTACAGACCTTTCTGATGATTCTGATTTTGATGAAGCTGCACTGAAATACTATAAAGAAATAGAAGACAGACAAAAATTGAAGAGAAAGAAAGAAGATAGTACTGAAGAACAGGCTCCTGAAGTTCAAAATACAAAGAGAGCCATTACTTATCAGATTGCTAAAAATAGGGGACTTACACCTAGGAGAAAGAAGATTGATCGGAATCCCAGAGTGAAACACCGGGAGAAGTTCAGAAGAGCCAAAATTCGCAGAAGAGGCCAGGTTCGTGAAGTTCGTAGAGAAGAGCAACGTTATAGTGGTGAACTATCTGGCATTCGTGCAGGAGTTAAAAAGAGCATTAAGCTTAAATAAAGTTTTTGCTTAGCTTAAGTTTTTTGGTGATAATTTTGGATCAATAAATTTTTATTTTTAACTGGTGACGTGATTGTATTAATATTTAACATCTAACCGTAAATTTTAAAAAGTCTGTCAATAGGGAAAATTGTTTGGGTTACTGCTTAATTTATTTGTGTTTTAATTTGTAATCAGATCATACTAAGAACTGCGGGAACAATATGAGGGTGCGTGGGAAGACAGATGGTGATGAAAAAAGTTCTCCAACATTCTGTCCAATAGTAGCCTAGGGAAATTCCACAGCTAGTTGTGGAGCAACAGTCAAACTTATAGTACTTTTATAATTTTTCACATAAAGTGAGAAGAATGCACCTTTGGCAATCTTATTTGTAAGATAGGCTATAAAGTAGTTCTGACATTATTTCATTTACCTAAAGTATAATTCTCGAGCAGCATACTTGTTAATAATGAGTCTACTATTAACTTAAGGATTTTGTACATTTTATTGTGGTACAAGCTTAGGACTGAAGAGGAACTTGGTTAAAAACAGAAAGAGATATGCCTTAATTACATTAACTGTGAATATTTTTTAATAGTCCTTAATGTGGTAAGATAAAAATTCCATTTCCCCTTCTGTACTGGTGGGTGCTCTTTGTACACTCCACTTGCTGAAAATCTGGTATGATTACTACTGGTTAAGTGGTAACTTCAGGTGGTAACAAAATTACGTTTTTCTTTATAGTTATTCTGGTCTTTACAGTAGGGAAAAGATGATGAGATGGTGAACTTAAAATTTTTTTAGGATAATGCCAGGGAGAAAATGAGAGGACTAGTGAAGGAAAGCACAAAGGACGTCTTACCTATGTAACTGTTTATTCATTAAACATTGTGCTAGCTGCTAGAAATGCAGAGATGGTCAGTGGTTAATATTTATTATTAAAACATTTGCCACAAGTTTGTGCGGTGGTACTGTTCTCTTCTGTCAGAGATGAGGATGCTGAAATTCCCGGAGGTTAACTTTCTAAAGGACATATGCTTGGGATTTGGACCCAAGCCGGCTTAATTTGAGCCTTCATTCTTTTAACTTCTGGCTTACAGCTGCTGCCAGAGTAGCGCACATGCCAGATAATTTTCTTATAAATAAAAAAGGAAAGTTAGAAATAAAAGTTTATATTGAGTGCAAAGGTACTTTTTAAGCATTTTATTTATATCCTTATTCCTCACAACTCTTATGTAGTAAATTCTATTATCCATATTTTAAGGATGAAGAAACTGGCAAAGAGAAGTAACTTTCTCAAGGTCATATAGCTATTAAGTGGTAGAGCCAGGATTTCAGCCTAGCCTTTCTGGCTTAAGAGCCATATCCTATACTTCCTTTTCTGATATAGTAAAAAAGTACAGGTTTTGGAGTTAACTTACTAGGTTGATTTTGAGTTAATTACTTGATCTCTGACTCATTTTCTTCATCTATATGGTACTATTATTATACCTACCTTGGGTATAGGTATATACATAAAACAGTGGTTAAGAGCTGTGAGACAATAGAAAATATATATATTGGTTTCTGGCATAGAACTCCTAAAACCCTTGTAAATTCCCAAGTAGTAAGAGCACTGGGAACAGCATTTGTTCTAATAAGGTGACTCTAAGTGAGCTCCTGGATGGGAGCTGGTCACCAGAAAGACCAGGCCGTGATTAGAAGCTTGGCATTTTCAGCCCCAGACCCCCATGCTCCAGAGAGGGGAGAGAGGCTAGAGATGGAGTTAATAACTGGTCATGTCTATGTGAGGAGGCCTCCACAAAATCGCGATGTTATGGGGTTTGGGGACCTTCCAGGATGGTGAACACATCCTCATACTGGGAGGGTGATGCACCCCACTCCATGGGGACAGCAAGCAGCTCCTGTGCTGGGGATCCTCCCCGTCTTCACCCTATGTACTTCTTTATCTAGCTGTTCATCTATAGTTTTTATCATGTTCTTTAGTAAAGTGTAAACGTTAAGTGTTTCCCTGAGTTCTGTGAGCCACTCTAGCAAATTAATCAAACCCAAGGTGGGAGTTATGGGAACCTCAGACTTAAAGTCCATCAGTCAGAAGCACAGATAACAACCTGGACTTGTGATTGGCATCTGAAGTGGAGTAGGGGCAGTCTTTTGGGACCAAGCCCTTAACCTGTGGGATCTGATGCTACCTCCAGGTAGACTGTCAGAGTTGGTTAAATTGTAGGACACCCAGCTGGTGTTGCAGAGAATTGCTTGGTGGGGGAAACAGGTGTCAGAAGTGTTGTGAGTGGTAATAGTGTGACAGTAAAGGAGAAACACACAGGTGGAAAACTCAAGTTTTTCCGATTCAAAAGCAGGCTTCACCCAGATTCCTACCCCAGTTTCATCAATTAGTACCTGTGACTAGGGGCAAGTTACTTGATCTCTCTTCCTGAGTTTTTTCATCTAAACTGGGGATAGTAGTAGTAGTACCTACTTCATAGAATTATTATGAGGATAAAGTGAATTAATATAGGTAATGCACTTAGAACAACGCCTGTTACACAGCAAACACCTAATAAGTGTTGGCTTTGGCTTTTTTTTTTTTTTTTTTTGGACACGCTGTATGACTTGTGGGATCTTAGCTCCCCAACCAGGGATCGAACCCAGGCCCTCAGCAGTGAAAGCTCGGAGTCCCACCAACCACTGGACCACCAGGGAACGCCCAGTGTTGGCTCTTATCACAGGTTGTGAGCATCCACATCTGACATACAGATGCTCAACACATAGCTAATAGTGTAGTGATTCCTATTCATTGCAGGAACATAGAGAATAAAATATAGTCGTATATGTAAAAATGCTTAAGAAGTTAATATTCTAAGTTTGGAACAAGAGGGGAGCACTGGGTAAGTGAGCACATGAAGGGATATAGAAAATCTGGGAAAGGACAAAAACAAGGAAATGAAGTTAGAGGTTGAAGGTATTTAATGTTCTACGTCGAATTTCTGCCACATGTAAAGTTGTGCTAAGGGAAAAAAAAAATGTTTTAAAGGAAGAAAAATCTTCCATCAAGGAAAGTGGAAAAAATTAAGGCATATTTCTCCAAATGTATCACATATTCCTTTAGAGACCTCACAACACTATAAATATTAATTCATTCTGTAATAGCTAGGATCTAGATGGTACTATTCTATTTTATAAACATAAAACGTGGCTTTGCCTGAGGTGAATTAACAGTAAATGAAGTAACAGAGAAACTACTGGATTTAATGTTTACATCTTCCAAATTTTGTATTTACTTAACAAACATTTAAAGAGCACTGAGATGTGCTGGATACTGTCCTAACATGAATAATAAATTGTTAACTATTCAGTATGATCATTTTTCATAGAGACTCACTTTGTGAACTCAGGAGAGTTCACATGGATAAGAGTTCCAATTAAGTAGATTACTGGTGTCAGGCATCAATACAAAGCAACAACCTGTTAGTTTTATGTCAGCATGTTAAGCTCTGGGCAGCTATTGAAAATACAAAATATTAAAAATTAAAGTAGAAGAAAATATCAAATTAGTGATGCAGTAACTTACTCTGCCACTAATCAGCTGACTGGCTTTGGGCTACTCAATTGTGTAAGCCATAGTTTCTCACCTATATTCTTACTTATGAAGGAGTTAAATAAAATAAACATATCCCTTTAATTTTTGTGTGGAAATAAATTTGTCAAACTTTAATAGTCAGAACTTTTGGCAAACTGGGAAATTACTTTTTGTGATTTTTAAAGATAAACAGTAGCTTAGGTAATGTGAATAATTGTATTCACATATCTGATACAGAAAATATTTGATATATCTGAGGAGTAGAGTCGCTTATTTTTCCTTGCTGGTTGTATGAAGTAAAAGAATTTTAATATGTTATGGTAATATAAGTTAACATTACCAAAATAATTCAGGAAAGGTGAAAATCAGTGTAATTTACATCTAAGGGATCACAATGATGAACACGTACCATTTTCTGAATAGTAGATGATCCAAAAACATCATGTAGGATTCAACTACAGTTCCAAATCATTTAAACTGAATATTGCTTCAGGTAATAAGTCAGAGTTTTAAAAATCATTTCAAATATTGATTCTTTTTAAAACATTTGTGCTTTGCCATCACAAGTTTAAACGCAGAAACAGTATAGAAAATTTAACACCACCCGCATCAACAAATGTTAAAGTGTTTTAAATTTTGCTTAGTGTCATATCAAAGTTTTTAATTTGATGTAGTTGCTTTAGCTATGTGTTCCAGAAAATGTTTTCTTTCATACATATTCTGTCAGCTATTCACTTGGGAAGAAAAACTGATTTTTTTATATTTGCTTCAAAGTGAATCTTTGACTAATAGTAAATATTAAGAATCAACATTTTTTATAACTATAAAACAAAACAAAAAACCTGCAGGAAACTAATAAAAATGTTCTCTCTTAAGTGAAACTATATAGGGTAGCAATTAGGAGCTTGACCTCTGGAGCCAAGACAGAGTTTAAATCCCACTTTTACCATTTACTATGTGTCTTTGGTCTATTTACCTCTCTGTGTCTCAATTTCCTCACACTGAATAATATATGATTGTTATAGCCATTTAAATAGTTAAACCATATAACATACATTTAGGACAGCACTTGGCAGGGAGTAAGTGTTTCGTGTTAGTTACTATTAATCCATTAAAAAAATAAATAAAAACAAAACTAATTTACTCCCCTTGAAAGAGTTCATATTCTCCTTGGTTTTATCATACTGGTTCTTAAACCAGAATGCTTAAGGATCCATTGGTAAGTTTAAAATGCAAATTCTTGTGCCCTACCTCCACAACTTCTTATTTAGCTGGCCTGGTGTGGACCCAGGGATCTGTATTTTTAAGAGACACCTCAGAGAATGCTTATCCAGAAGCTCTATAAAACACATTGGGAAACACTGCTCTGAGCACACAGCTTTTTCGGTTCTCTTCGCTTATAACATAGGCATGTGAATGAAATTAATTACAAGAATGAAATATGATGTGGTATTATTCACCATGAGACTACAAAAACTCTAGAGTAGCCCCATGAGAACCTGTTGAAAGCAATGGACCTTCCCCTCAGAACAATAACATAGGCCTAATTGTTACAAACTCCAAGCTTGTACTGCTCATCACACGACAGGCCAATAAATCAAGAGAGGAGTTATTGGGGCAAGGAATAGTAACTATTTGGAAAGCCAGCAGACTAAGGGTGTCCAAAGAACTATCTTACCCAAGTTAGAATTTGGGCTTTTACACTAAAAAGGGAGGGGGTGTAGTTGGTTGTTACAAACTTCTTGGTGTCAGATTCCTTTGTTTTTGCAACTATCCACATATATCAGGTCACTAAGTTCCTGTAAACCTGCAACAAGACAAATGTTATTCTCTGTTCTGCAACTTTTTATCTCTATATGAATGGAAAAGTGTCATACTTTTTTTTTTTAATTTTTGGCTGCACCCCACAGCATGTGGGATCTTAGTTCCCCAACCAGGGATTGAACCTGCACCCCCTGCACTGGAAAGCAGAGTCTTAACCACTGGACCACAAGGGAAGTCCCAAAAGTGTTATACCTTTAAAGGTCGGAGACTTGAGAATGAGCTATCCTGTATATTTCAGGCTATAGGCAACATTCTAATAGCAAAAGCAATAGAATAAAAGGGTAAAGTAAAAGAAACAGACCCAATATGGAGTCAGATTTGTTCTTCCCTATGACATAATCACAACATTTTACATACCATGTCATTGGGTTCCTGGACTCTCTGAAGCCAGGAATCCTTGGACTTCATAGGAAACTTTAGGACACTGTTCCTTTTACCCTTAAGCATTGCTTTATATGGCGCATATATATATATATATATATATATATATATATATATATATATATATATATATATATATATATGGAGATCATCTTAATCATTGGTAGGTAAGGGGATTATTCAAAGTAGAAGACTGAAAAAAATTTTATTAGCACCTAGAATTTTTTATATTTATTCAGCGAGCTCTTTTAAACATACTTAAGTTTCTAAGCATATCATGCTTGAACATACACAAAAAGAGAGACTGCGGCCAAATAAATGTTTATTCCTTAAACTTCATATTCAGTCCAAATTTTCTGAATCACTTCTATTCAAGGTCTCTGATGGCCACAGGATCAAAGAATTTTGATAAGATTTTAGGAAGAGGAAAGGAATTGTTAATAAAAAGGTACGTGGGTGGGGGGAGGAGGTAGGGGCATGAGAACTATTAAAGGAGTAAATGTGTTGTGCATTGAAAAAGGAGAAACTCAAAGATGTCAACTTTGGGTGTAGACACTCTGGTAGAAGAGACAGACACAGTTGGAGCAATTAACTGCCCTAGTTAGCATGCTATGGGACTCCAAAGAGGCATGTACCTCTCTACTTAAGGAGGCCAGAGAAGATCTGTTTGAGTGAAATCTTGAGGGAAGAGTGGGTGTGGCAATATAAGGAATGTCAAACATGTTAAAGTTTATCCAGAGCCAACAAGGGTGAAGCAAGCGTAGGAAAATAATATCAGCAAAGTGGGGAGGGGCTAGATCAGGAATGATCTTAAGGAGCTTAGATTGTATACTAGGTATAGGGAAGGCAACCAGGGTTTTCAAGAATCAGTGTGACATAATTAGATCAACCTTCAGAAGAGTAAATTACTCATTCTAGCTGCTGTAGAGCAATGGAGTTAGAATAGATTAAAAATAGAGGCATGAAAACAAGGTAGGAGTCCTTTGCAATAACACAGGCAAGAAAAGATGAAAATTTCAATTAAAGCAAAGAGGACAAATTCAGGGACAGATTTGAGAGAAATTTAGAAGAAAATCTGAAAAAAAGCATGAAAATTAGAACAAAGTGTGGACAAAGTCATAGACGGTCAGCAAAAGCAAACAACGAAGTAGTTTCAGCAATTCTATTAAGATATTAAAACTCTAAATAGACACAAAATATGATAAGCTCCTCTAGGGTAGGCCTCTTGAGTTCTACTCCACAGTATACACAAGGAACACAACTTTGCTGTTACTAGATCTTCATTAAAAAGATATAACATAATAAAAAAGAAGATATAATTATCAAACTATTCATCAAAATAGTCCTTCAACGTTTTATTTTCTATTATAAAGGTAACACATTCATTACAGACTACTTGCAAATGCAGAAAAATAGAGAATTGGAAAACTACATCCATATTTCTACCACCCAAAGAAAAGTGCCATTGTTTGATCTTGATTAAATATATTGCTTAAGGGGACTTCCCTGGTGGCGCAGTGGTTAAGAATCCGCCTGCCAGTGCAGGGGACACAGGTTCGATCCCTGGTCCAGAAGATCCCACATGCCACAGAGCAACTAAGCCTGGGTGCCACAACTACTGAGCCTGCACTCTAGAGCCCATGAGCCACAACTACTGAGCCCACATGCCACAACTACTGCAGCCCATGCGCCTAGAGCCCGTGCTCCGCAACAAGAGAAGCCACCGCCATGAGAAGCCTATGCACCTCAACGAAGAGTAGCCCCCACTCGTTGCAACCAGAGAAAGCCCACGTGCAGCAATGAAGACCCAACACAGCTAAAAATAAATAAATAAAATAAATTAATTAAAAAAATATATATATATCGCTTAAGCTAAATATATTTCTTTAGAGTGCATTGTACTCTTAATAAGAGTATTGCATTAAGAGTAGTGCTCATGAGCTTCCCTGGTGGTGCAGCAGTTGAGAGTCTGCCTGCCAGTGCAGGGGACGTGGGTTCGAGCCCTGGTCTGGGAGGATACCACATGCCACGGAGCAACTAGGCCTGTGAGCCACAATTACTGAGCCTGTGCATCTTGAACTTGTGCTCTGCAACAAGAGAGACCGCGACAGTCAGAGGCCCGCGCACTGCGATGAAGAGTGGCCCCCGCTTGCCGCAACTAGAGAAAGCCCTCGCACAGAAACAAAGACCCAACACAGCCAAAAATATAAATATTAAAAAAAAAAAGAGTAGTGCTCATAAGAGAGGTGTTAAAAGTAGGAAGACCCTGAACTCACCTTCTCCGACAGACATACCAAAATTTCAACTAATTACAGAGCAGCGACCTATGAGAACAACCTGAAGACTAGCAAAAAAGATTTTCCACAACTACAGACATAAAGAAGGAATCACGAGACAGGTAAAAAGGGTGAAGATGCAGTATAGTCAGGACCCACACCCCCCGAATCTGGTGACCCACAAACAAGAGGAATATTTTAATCATAGAGGTCCTTCCCCAAAGGGTGAGGAGTCTGAGCATCACATCAAACTCGCCAGCCTGGTTGTCATGCACCAGGAAGACAAGCCCTCAGCACTTCTGGCTTTGAAAACCAGCAGGGCATATGTTCAGGAGAGCCAGAGGGCTACAGGAAACAGACTTGACTCTTAAAGGGCACTTGCAAAATCTCACATGTTCCAAGTCCCAGCAGAGAGGCAGTACTCTGAAATAAGCCTGGATCAAACTGGTGATCTTGGAGAGCCTCTTGGTGAGGCAGGAGGCAACTGGAACTCCCCTTGGAGATAAAGACATTGGCAGCAGCCATTTTGGGGGAGCTCATTCTACTGTGATAACAGCATTGCTGATAAGTTCCACTCTGGAATCCTCCCTCCAGTTTATTAGCACCGGGGACCCAGTCCTGCCTCACAGCAGGCAACAGCAGCTAGAGCACAAGGCACAGCCTTGCAGCCAACTGGGCCAGGGGTCAGCTCCTCCAACCAGCACGCACACAGTAGTCAGCCCCACCACAAAAGAAGGGCACACACAGCCCATATGGGGGGCACCCCTAGAGCATATAGCTCTGGTGACCAGAGGGTAGCATGCTGCTGGGCCCCATAGGATTTCTTTTACACAAGGCTACTTCTCTAAGATCAGGAAATGTAGGGAGTTCCTTGGTGATCTAGTGGTTAGGATTCGGCACTTTCACTGCTGTGGCCCAGGTTCAATCCCTGGTCAGGGAACTAAGATCCCACAAGCTGCACTGCATGGCCAAAAATAAAATAAAAATAAGATTAGGAAGTGTAACCAACCTACCTGACACATAGAAATAAACATAGAGAATTGAGCAAAATGAGGAGACAGAGGCATATGTTCCAAACAAAGAGGCATAACCTCAGATAAAGAACTAAATGAAGTAGAGGTAAGCAATCAACCTGATAAAGAGTTCGAGGTAAGACCATAAAGATGCTCACTGAACTAGGGAGAAGAATGGATGAACACAGTGAGAATTTCAACAAAGAGTTAGAAAACATAAAAAGGAACCAAACAGAGCTGAAGAATAGAGTAACTGAAATTTATAATACACTAGAAGGAATCAACAACAGTAGATTAGATGATACAGAGAAATGGATCAGTGATCTGGAAGACAGAGTAGTGGAAACTGCCAAAGCTGAACAGAAAAAAGAATTTTAAAAAATGAGGATATTTTAAGAGACTTCTGGGACAACATCAAGCATACTAACATTTCCATTATAGGGATCCCAGAAGGAGAAGAGAAAGAGAAAGGGGCAGAGAACTTATTTGAAGAAATAATAGTTGAAAACTACCCCAACCTGGGTAAGCAAACAGATATTCAGGTCCAGGAAGCACAGAGTCCCAAACAAGATGAACCCAAAGAGGTCCACACAAAGGCACATTAAAATTAAAATGCCAAAAATTAAAGATAAAGAGAGAATCTTAAAAGCAGCAAGAGAAAAGCAACTAGTTACATACAAGGGAACTTCCATAAGGCTATAGCTATAAACTGACTTTTCAACAAAAACTTTGCAAGCCAGAAGGAAAAAAAAAAAAAAAAAACAAAAAAACTACAACCAAGAATACTCTACCCAGCAAAGTTATCATTCAGATTTGAAAGAGAAATACAATTTAACAGACAACCAATAGGTAAAAGAGTTCAGCACCACTAAACCAGCTTTAAAAGAAACATTAAAGGGACTTCTCTAAGCCAAAAAGAAAAGGCTACTACTAGAAATATAAAAAATATGGAGAGAGGAAGCAAGATGGCAGAGTAGAAGGACGTACTCTCACGCCCTCTTGTGAGAACACCAGAATCACAACTAGCTGCTGGACAATAATCGACAGGAAGACACTGGAACTCACCAAAAAAGATACTCCACATCCAAAGACAAAGGAGAAGCCACAATGAGACAGTAGGAGGGGTGCAATCACAGTAAAATCAAATCCCATAACTGCTGGGTGGGTGACTCACAGACTGGCGAACACTTATACCATAGAAGACCACCCACTGGAGTGAAGGTTCTGAGCCCCACGTCAGGCTTCCCAACCTGGGGGTCCGGCAATGGGAGGAGGAATTCCTAGAGAATCAGACTTTGAAGGCTAGGCGGGATTTGATTGCAGGACTTCCACAGGACTGGGGGAAACAGAGACTCCACTCTTGGAGGGCACACACAAAGTGGTGTGTGCATCAGGACCCAGGGGAAGGAGCAGTGACCCCAGGGGAGACTGAACCAGACCTACCTGCTAGTGTTGGAGGGTCTCCTGCAGAGGCGGGGGGTGGCTGTGTCTCACCGTGAGGACAAGGACACTGGCAGCAGAAGTTCTGGGAAGTACTCCTTGGCATGAGCCCTCCCAGAGTCTGTCATTAGCCGCACCAAAGAGCTCAGGTAGGCTCCAGTGTTGGGTTGCCTCAGGCCAAACAACAAACCGGGAGGGAACCCAGCCCCACCCATCAGCAGTCAAGCGGATTAAAGTTTTACTGAGCTCTGCCCACCAGAGCAACAGTCAGCTCTACCCACCACCAGTCCCTCTCATCGGGAAACGTACACAAACCTCTTAGATAGCCTCATCCACCAGAGGGCAGACAGCAGAAGCAAGAAGAACTACAATCCTGTAGCCTGTGGAACAAAAACCACATTCACAGAAAGATAAACAAGATAAAAACGCAGAGGGCTATGTACCAGATGAAGGAACAAGATAAAACACCAGAAAAACAACTAAATGAAGTGGAGATAGGCAACCTTCCAGAAAAAGAATTCAGAATAATGATAGTGAAGATGATCCAGGACCTCCGAAAAGAATGGAGGCAAAGACTGAAAAGATACAAGAAATGATTAACAAAGACCTAGAAGAATTAAAGAACAAACAAACAGAAATGAACAATACAATAACTGAAATGAAAACTACACTAGAAGGAATCAATAGCAGAATAACTAAGGCAGAAGAACGGATAAGTGACCTGGAAGACAGAATGGTGGAATTCACTGCTGTGGAACAGACTAAAGAAAAAAGAATGAAAAGAAATGAAGACAGCCTAAGAGACCTCTGGGACAAAATTAAGCACAACAACATTCTCATTATAGGGGTCCCAGAAGGACCAGAGAAAATATTTGAAGAGATTATAGTCAAAAACTTCCCTAACATGGGAAAGGAAATAGCCACCCAAGTCCAGGAAGCGCAGTGAGTCCCATACAGGATAAACCCAAGGAGAAACACGCCGAGACACATAGTAATCAAATTGCCAAAAATTAAAGACAAAGAAAAATTACTGAAAGCAGCAAGGGAAAAATGACAAATAACATACAAGGGAACTCCCATAAGGTTAACAGCTGATTTCTCAGCAGAAACTCTACAAGCCAGAAGGGAGTGGCATGATATACTTAAAGTGATGAAAGGGAAGAACCTACAACCAAGATTACTCTACCCGGCAAGGATCTCGTTTAGATTCGATGGAGAAATCAAAAGCTTTACAGACAAGCAAAAGCTAAGCGAATTCAGCACCAACAAACCAGCTCTACAACAAATGCTAAAGGAACTTCTCTAAGTGGGAAACACAAGAGAAGAAAAGGACCTACAAAAACAAACCCAAAACAATTAAGAAAATGGTCATAGGAACATACATATGGATAATTACCTTAAACGTGAATGGATTAAATGCTCCAACCAAAAGACACAGGCTTGCTGAATGGATACAAAAACAAGACCCATATATATATTGTCTACAAGAGACTCATTTCAGACCTAGGCACACATACAGACTGAAAGTGAGGGGATGGAAAAAGATATTCCATGCAAATGGAAATCAAAAGAAAGCTGGAGTAGCTATACTCATATCAGATAAAATGGACTTTAAAATAAAGAATGTTACAAGAGACAAGGAAGGACACTACATAATGATAAAGGGATCAATCCAAGAAGAAGATATAACAGTTATAGACATATATGCACCCAACATAGGAGCACCTCAATACATAAGGCAACTGCTAACAGCTCTAAAAGAGGAAATCGACAGTAACAAAATAATAGTGGGGGACTTTAACACCTCACTTACACCAATGGACAGATCATCCAAACAGAAAATTAATAAGGAAACACAAGTTTTAAATGACACAGTGGACCAGATAGATTTAATTGATATTTATAGGACATTGCATCCAAAAACAGCAGAATACACTTGCTTCTCAAGTGCGCATGGAACATTCTCCAGGATAGATCACATCTTGGGTCACAAATCAAGCCTCAGTATATTTAAGAAAACTGAAATCATATCAAGCATCTTTTCTGACCACAACGCTATGAGATTAGAAATGAATTACAGGGAGAAAAACGTAAAAAACACAAACACATGGAGGCTAAACAATACATTACTAAATAACCAAGAGATCACTGAAGATATCAAAGAGGAAATCAAAAAATACCTAGAGACAAATGACAATGAAAACACGACGATCCAAAACCTATGGGATGCAGCAAAAGCAGTTCTAAGAGGGAAGTTTATAGCTATACAAGCCTACCTCAAGAAAAAAGAAAAATCTCAAATAAATAATGTAAACTTACTCCTAAAGGAACTAGAGAAAGAAGAATAAACAAAACCCAAAGTTAGCAGAAGGAAAGAAATCATAACGTTCAGAGCAGAAATAAATGAAATAGAAAGAAAGAAAACAATAGCAAAGATCAATAAAACTAAAAGCTGGTTCTTTGAGAAGAAAAACAAAATTGATAAACCATTAGCCAGACTGATCAAGAAAAAGAGGGAGAGGACTCAAATCAATAAAATTAGAAATGAAAAAGGAGAAGTTACAACAGACACCGCAGAAATACAAAGCATCCTAAGAGAATACTACAAGCAACTCTATGCCAATAAAATGGACAACCTGGAAGAAATGGACAAATTCTTAGAAAGGTATAACCTTCCAAGACTGAGCCAGGAAGAAATAGAAAATATGAACAGACCAATCACAAGTAATGTAATTTAAACTGTGATTAAAAATCTTCCAACAAACAACAGAAGTCCAGGACCAGATGGCTTCACAGGTGAATTCTATCAAACATTTAGAGAAGAGCTAACACCCATCCTACTCAAACTTCCAAAAAATTGCGGAGGAAGGAACACTCCCAAACTCATTCTATGAGGCCACCATCACCCTGATACCGAAACCAGACAAAGATACTACAAAAAAAGAAAATTACAGACCAATATCACTGATGAATATAGATGCAAATCCTCAACAAAATACTAGCAAACAGAATGCAACAACACATTAAAAGGATCATACACCATGATCAAGTGGGATTTATCCCAGGGATGCAAGGATTCTTCAATATATGCAAATCAATCAATGTGATACACCATATTAACAAATTGAAGAATAAAAACCATATGATCATCTCAATAGATGCAGAAAAAGCTTTTGACAAAATTCAACACCCATTTCTGATAAAAACTCTCCAGAAAGTGGGCATACAGGGAAGCTACCTCAACATAATAAAGGCCATATACAACAAACCCACAGCAAACATCATTCTCAATGGTGAAAAACTGAAAGCATTTCCTCTAAGATCAGGAACAAGAGAAGGATGTCCACTCTCACCACTCTTATTCAACATAGTTTTGGAAGTCCTAGCCATGGCAATCAGAGCAGAAAAAGAAATAAAAGGAATACAAATTGGAAAAGAAGAAGTAAAACTGTCACTGTTCGCAGATGACATGATACTATGCATCGAAAATCCTAAAAATGCCATCAGAAAACTACTAGAGCTAATCAATGAATTTGGCAAAGTAGCAGGATACAAAATTAATGCACAGAAATCTCTTGCATTCCTATACACTAATGATGAAAAATCTGAAAGAGAAATTAAGGAAACACTCCCATTTACCACTGCAACAAAAAGAATAAAATACCTAGGAATAAACCTACCTAGGGAGACAAAAGACCTGTAATGCAGAAAACTATAAGACACTGATGAAAGAAATTAAAGATGATACCAACAGATGGAGAGATATACCATGTTCTTGGATTGGAAGAATCAATATTGTGAAAATGACTATACTACCCAAAGCAATCTACAAATTCAATGCAATCCTTATCAAATTACCAATGGCATTTTTTACGGAACTAGAACCAAAAATCTTAAAATTTGTATGGAGACATAAAAGACCCCGAATAGCCAAAGCAGTCTTGAGGGAAAAAAACAGAGCGGGAGGAATCAGACTCCCTGAATTCAGACTATACTACAAAGCTACAGTAATCAAGACAATATGGTACTGGCACAAAAACAGAAACATAGATCAATGGAACAAGATAGAAAGCCCAGAGATAAACCCACACACCTATGGTCAACTAATCTATGACAAAGGAGGCAAGGATATACAATGGAGAAAAGACAGTCTCTTCAATAAGTGGTGCTGGGAAAACTGGACAGCTACATGTAAAAGAATGAAATTAGAACACTCCCTGACACCATACACAAAAATAAACTCAAAATGGATTTGAGACCTAAATTTAAGACCAGACACTATAAAACTCTTAGAGGAAAACATAGGAAGAACACTCTTTGCCATAAATCACAGCAAGATCTTTTTTGATCCACCTCCTAGAGTAATGGAAATAAAAACAAAAATAAACAAATGGGACCTAATGAAACTTCAAAGCTTTTGCACAGCAAAGGAAACCATAAACAAGACGAAAAGACAACCCTCAGAATGGGAGAAAATATTTGCAAACGAATCAACGGACAAAGGATTAATCTCCAAAATATATAAACAGCTCATGCAGCTCAATATTAAAGAACCAAACAACCCAATCCAAAAATGGGCAGAAGACCTAAATAGACATTTCTCCAAAGAAGACATACAGATGGCCAAGAAGCACATGGAAAGCTGCTCAACATCACTAATTATTAGAGAAATGGAAATCAAAACTACAATGAGGTATCACCTCACACCAGTTAGAATGGGCATCATCAGAAAATCTACAAACAACAAATGCTGGAGAGGGTGTGGAGAAAAGGGAACACTCTTGCACTATTGGTGGGAATGTATATTGGTACAGCCACTATGGAGAACAGTATAGAAGTTCCTTAAAAAACTAAAATTAGAATTACCATATGATCCAGCAATCCCACTACTCGGCATATACCCAGAGAAAACCATAATTCAAAAAGACACATGCACCCTAATATTCATTGCAGCACTATTTACAATAGTCAGGACATGGAAGCAACCTAAATGCCCATCGACAAACGAATGGATAAAGAAGTTGTGGTACATATATACAATGGAATATTACTCAGCCATAAAAAGGAATGAAATTGGGTCATTTGTTGAGATGTGGATGGATCTAGAGACTGTCACACAGAGTGAAGTAAGTCAGAAAGAGAAAAACAAATATCGTATATAACGCATGTATGTGGAACCTAGAAAAATGGTACAGATGAACCAGTTTGCAGGGAAGAAGTTGAGACACAGATGTAGAAAAGAAACATATGGACACCAAGGGGGGAAAGCCGCGGGGGGGTGGGGATGGTGGTCTGATGAATTGGGCCATTGGGATTGACATTTATACACTGATGTGTATAAAATGGATGACTAATAAGAACCTGCTGTATAAAAAAATAAATAAAATTCAAAAAAATAAAATAAAAATAAAAAAATAAATAATATGAAAGAAAATATCTCACATACATAGACTGAAAGTATGTGAATGGAAAAGGTATTCCATTCAAATGGAAACAAAAAGAAAGTTGGGGTAGCAATACTTATATCAGACAAAATAGACTTTAAAACGAAGACTGTAACAAGAGACAAAGAAGGACATTTAGTATGATAAAGGAATCAATCCAACAAGAAGATGTAACAACTGTAAATATGTACGCACCCAACATAGGTGCACCTAGATACACATAACGCAAATATCAACAAACGTTAAGTGAAAAATTGACAGTAATACAATAATAGTAGGGGACTTTAACACCCCACTTACATCAATGGACAGATCCTCCACAAAGAAAATCAATAAGGAAACAGTGGCCTTAAATGACACGTCAGACCAGATGAACTTAATAGCTATTTATAGAACATTCCATACAAAAACAGCAGAATACACATTCTTTTCAAGTGCACATGTAACATTCTCCAGGATGGATCACATGCTAAGCCACAAAATAAGTCTCAATAAATTTAAGACAACTGAAATCTGAAAAAGGATATCATCCCTTCCCAAGTGGCATCTTTTCTCTGATCACAGTTCTAAGAAGCTTAGGCTAAAAGTACATCCATGACATTGATATTTTAAAAGTTTGTAATATATTCTAAGTGTCCATCCTTAAGATCCCCAAAGGGTTTCAAAAAACCAAACATGAACAACTAAAAACAAAATGCAAATAAAGTTGAAAAACACCTCTTGCTTTATTTTACAGGAAAATTAATAGTACTTGATTCTTACAGTGGCTTGGATTTTGTCCCTTTAAAACAGTATAGGCAGATGCTCTGTGCATTTTTCATAAAGGAGCAACATGGTTAGGCTTGTTTTTTGAATCTTAGCGTCCCTAAATGTATGTAGCAGTTGAATCAGCCCTTTATGTCACTAAAGCTTATGTAGAGCTGTGATTATAATATTGATCCAAAAGCTAAAAGCATAAGAAACTAGGAACTTGGAGTATCATCCACCTTTAAAGAAAATGCCCATAAAGAGCCTTGCCTGTAAATGTTAAAGGGCTCATATTTCAGTTGATTTTCTATATTCATTGCACTGCCACTTAATGACATAAAGCATAAATAGAACTGTTTTAAAAGTAAAGAGGCACACACAACTACTGAGCCTGCACTCTATAGCCCGCGGACCACAACTACTGAAGCCCACATGCCACAACTACTGAAGCCCGTGCGCCTAGAGCCCGTGCTCTGCAACAAGAGAAGCCACCACAATGAGAAGCCCGCACACCACAACAAAGAGTAGCCCCTGCTCGCCGCAACTAGAGAAAGCCCGCATGTGGCAACAAAGACCCAACGCAGCCAAATAAATAAATAATTTTAAAAAAAATATTGAAGTGTAATTGATATATAAAAACAACACATTGACTTTATACAATTTGATGAGTTTGTACATATGCACACACCCTGTGAAATCATCATCACAGTCAAGGTAATAAACATATCCATCACCTCCAAAAAAAAAAGAAGTAAAGAGGCACAAAAAAACCAGTATACTGCAAGATTCCACAGCATGTCAATGTTTCTAATACCTGTAGGTAACCTGGATAACTAGAAAGGAGAAATCTGGTGATTTAAACTAGACAACATTTTATACTTTGTTAACTTGGTGACTCCCTTGGCTATTACTGGCCTTTCTCAAGAGTGATTTGTGTGGAGTCTGCTTTCTTTTCCTACAATGGAATAAGTGTATATTCTTGTTAAATTCTTTACTGAAAAATTGCAAAACACCTGTGTGAAGGAACCTGACAAGAATACAATGATGCTTAGGAATTTCTGCAAGCAAAAACAAGGTAAAAGGGCCAGTTAAGGAATCACTTTGCTATCCCGCAGAAATGAACACATTGTAAATCAACTATACTTCAATTAAAAAAAAAAAAGATCCAGTTAAGGATGGGTATTAAAATCATATATCTGTAATGTTTTAGTTTTTCTCTTCAAGGTATTATACAGCTTGTAATTCCTAAAAGGCAAGTATGCTTTTTTATCAAGACTCTCACCCTTACAGAGACTGAAAAGACCCAACAAAATTCCAAAATGCTAAAGATATGATGAAAGAGCTCCCCCCAGCAATTCTGTTTTTATTATTGTAAGTTATATGTTGTTTTACTAAAATGATAATACATAGCTAATAATAATTATTTTCCCCTATTCCAGAACAGGAATCCAGGCTCAGAGAACAAATAACTTACTCAAGTAGGCAGTAGCACTGGAATCAACAGGTCAGGGAAATGCCAGAAACTGAAAAACTACTAAGAAATTTTCTGACTGCTTGAAGTTAGCTTCTTGTGAACAACTCCTTTTAAAATACGTTTTGTTTAAAAGACTTGGTGAAAGATAGTATTAGACGTGTCACGGTAATTTCTTGTAATTTCAAGAGTTATTTTCAGAGAATAACAACAATAAAAAGGTTTAGTTTTCCTTTCAGAGAAGCATAACTTCCTCTACAGAGGGAAAGACAGACCAGAGAAAGAAGGAAAAGCAGGTGTTCAAAATGTTACACAACAGTGATTTTTAATTATGAGTCAACATGGATTCCATGCCAGCATTTTGCAAACCGAACACAAAGCTAATCACCTAGGAAATACGAGGGCACGTTCATGGAATCTAGCGTTAAGGAATAACGATAGTAACTGGAAATTGTCTTTATTAAAGAAGGAAATGTTTATTTATTGGAATTACTGGATCAGTAATCGTCGATTCAAATATTCAAAATAAAGCAACAGTGACCAATTACTAGCGAGACACAGGCACTAGGAAAGTGAAAACTGTCGCCGTGTAACAGACGCCTGTCATATAAATTCTAAGCTGTTTGGTTTAAAACGCATTCATGCGCACGCGGAACCCCGGAAAACCAGGGAGTTAAAGTCAGAGCAAATACAAGATTTCTATACAGGGCACATGACAGAGAACAAAAGAGGTGGGGGAAGGAAGACACCCACCTCTGGTGTCTCACATAAAAAGCTCATAAATCAAAACCGTGAATGAACGGTTATAGTGTATGCAAGGCATAGGGTACAGTTTAATACGGGGGTGGGGAGCAGTTTCCTTTTTAAAATTAGCTTTCGCCTCTTCAACCCAGATCTTTGTACCTCCGTGCTACCGATGAAGTTGGGCGGTTGCACACAAAAGCGCCGCTAGATATTTCGCCAGGTCTCCCACCGTTCAAGCACCGGGGGGCAAACACACTTGATCGCTTAGGAGGGCCGTGCCAGGGGCCGGTAAGAACCAGGCACTGAGCGCCGTATCCTCCCCCAGGGTCAGGAGGGAGCTCAGCGCCGCCGGAGCCGAGCGGAAGGTGGGAAGTGGGAAGAGGAGGAGGCCGCCCCCTAGGGGAGCCGCGCCGCAGGCTGGGGGCCGGGGCGGGAGGGGCAGGCGGGAGGAGGCGGCCGGTAGGGAGACCGCGCCGTCGGGCGGGGCCGTCCCTCCAGCTGGCTTGGACCCCGGCGGGGCGGGCCGTAGACTGAGCGGCAGAGCCCAGACGCCGGCCCGTAGCCAAGGAGAAAGGTGGGGGCGGCGCGGACGGGACGGGGGCAGCGGCTCCCCGCCGTGACCCTCTGCTCCACTGCCCAGGCCCGGGTGCGAGTCGGAGGCGGAGGCGAAGGAAGGAACGAGCATGGCTGAGACCTCGCCGCCGCCCACTGCCGGCACGGAAAGTTGCAGCGAGGAGCCGGCGAGGGGCGGGAAGCAGCGGCTGGAGGAGCCGCGCAGCGCTCCAGCCGGGGGCGCGGACAGAGAGGACGAGGCGGGGCCGCCGCTGGCCTCCCCCGCGGGGCAGTCGGAGCCCGGCTCGCCGGTGGCTGCCCCCTTCTTCCTGCTCTACCCGGGCGATGGAGGCGCCGGCTTCGTAGCGCGCCCGCCGCCGCAGCAACAGCGCTCCTGGAGGACCCCGCCGTCGCCGGGCTCCCCGCTGCCCTTCCTGCTGCTGAACTACCCGAGCGGCGGCGGCGGCGGCGGCAAACACCGTGAGTGGCGGCCGGGAAGGGGGATGCCGGCGGGGAAGGGGGGGCCTCGGCCGGGAAGGGCCAGTCTGGCTCCGCGGAGCTCCGCCTCCTGCTGGCTCCCCGGAGCTGAGCAGGGCCCCGAGCCAACGGGGAGACAGGGCGCTGGGGGCGGCTCTCGGGAAGCTCCCATCCAGGGGCGCAGAGGGGCGGCCGCGGTCCGGGCGCCGGACTGTTTACCTCCTAGTCTCCCCAGGCCGCAGGCTCCCGCCCGGCCTCCTCTCCCCTCCCGGGCCGGGCGCTCGTCCTCGCCAGCCTCCCACGTGTTCGCCGGGTCCCAGTCCCGGGTCTCCGGTGGGAGCCCTCCCTGAAGGAGTCGAGGAGGGGGCGGCGTCCGGAGACCCGGCAGCCCAGCTGTCCCGCCGTCTGCGGGCTCCCAGCGCCGCTGCGGCCGAGTAGGTGTGGCTGCTGCGCCGCCGCCGCCCGCGTGGCCTCGGTTGGACCACTAAATTTTTTACTAGCGTTCACTCCACACCCGTAAATATCACATATCCGTCCCCCACAATGGGAAGAGAAATCAGGAACTGTGCGCGAGATGACGAGAAGGGAAAGTGTGGCTTTAGGAGGGCACTTCCCAGGATAATATCGTTTGACAGGAAGAGGCCTCCACCTTTTAAAAGCACTATCACCGGAGTCCTCTGAATGCAGCGCACCGCACTTTGTGCTGTATCAGTCAACAAATGTCTATTGCTACCTGCTGTGAGCGGGGCCCTAGAGTAGGCAATGTGTATAAAAGACTTGAAGAATATTAAGTCTGGTTTAAAAAGACAAGATCTTAGAGTATGAAAATGTGACTGAAGATACAAGGCATGATATAAGTGCCGACTACTTTGCTGTATGAGTTCTGAAAAGGGAAATTTGCCTAAGGTGAAGAGGGAATCAATCGATCAATCTGTCTCTGTGTGTGTGTCTCTCTCTCTGAGACACAGCTAGAGGTTTCTTTTTTAGCACTAAAGCAAACCTTTTAACTGTTCTGCACTGCCAAGAAACCCTGACTTTGCCTTTTCTGCCCCTGATCCGTCCCCTAGAAAAAGGTTAACATTAGTTGCATATTTTCTATGTGCATGTACTGTGATTATCATAGTTAATCATCACATCTCTGTAAGCCAAATATGCCACTTTATCAGGCGAGGAAGCTGAGGATCAATGTGATTAAGTGATTTGTCCTAAGTAACAGTGTGAGAGAAGGAATGAAGTTGACCCAGATTCTTTGCCTACCGAGCCCATGCTCTTTAAGTGAATAGCAGACGTCCAAAACTGTGATTGGATGGTTCCTCCCTAGATTAGGGTCCATTGGATTCAGCTGGAGATAGTCCTTTGTTAGCTTCTCTTTATTAGTTACCTAGAATGGGGGCCAACACTGACCATAGACCTAAAGTCTTAGTAAAGTCATAGTTTGTTGCAGTAATCCGCTAATCTCCAAAAGAGAGTGTCTAATGTCAGAAATGAGTCTTTTGATAAGCAGAGGAGGTAAAGATAAGAATATTCGCAACATTGCTTTTCATTTTCTAAGGCACCTGCTTTCTACTTTGTTCTTTAAGCACAGCCTCTCTTTTTCTTCCTAAGAATTTCTATTTTTGTGTAATCTGCTTATTAACCAGTCATTATAGGATGAAGAAGACCCTCCTCTCAGTTCTTCATAACTCTGTGTAACAGTTCTGGTAGAAGGTGTGATACAGAAAAATTTTTCAACTGTTGACCAGTATCAGTTATGGGAATTATCTGAATTTCAGGTGATTTATTTGATTCCTTCCTCGTATTAAGGGTTGACTTTATTTATTTATTTATTTTTAAGTATTGTCCGAAAATTGGGGCCTTAGCATGATCAAGATCAGCAATGGAGAACTTAAAGCTAAAGTTTCGTAACTGTGATCCCTTGGTCCTTACCTTACAACAGTAGCAGATGTATGGCATGATTTGTTAGCACATAAAGTTCTAATAGTTCATCCTGGTCTTTAATTTCTGAAATAGTTTATTGGTGTGTAAGTGCTCAGAAAATTTACTGGGAAAATACATGTGTCCCACTTACACTGTTTTTAAAGACCAGTCACTGAGGACAGTTCATATTGTCAGAGATCCCTGATACTTATTTTATTCAACTATAAAACTGACTGAAAGTAGTTCTTGTTTTGTACTGTTTTTATTTTTACCTGTTATTTTTATATGTACTTTAGAACACACATACTTGCAAAAAGGAATTCTCTGGATATTAATTAAAATACTTCCTTGTTGCTGCTCTGTAGAGTCAGTGCAATATTGCTTTATATGATGTACCTGGATATCAGAACTCGGGGTGTCCTGATGACTCATTTGAGCAACCTGAGACCAACGGTTTTTCAAAGACTTCTCATTTCAGTTAGCAGGGCAGTACTTAGACTCAGCATCAACAGCCAATGAATATTTGCCTCCTCAACACTGAATTTTTAACTCTCGCTGATGTATTTGCCAAAAGTGTATAATATATAATCATTTTGATAGACTGTTTATTAAGGCATTATTATCTCTTCATTTTAGAAGTCTTGACTGTACTCAGAGATTTTAAAATTAACCTTTACATTTGAGTTTAGAAGCTTTGTTATAAATGACACCGATGAAGAATAGCAAAAATGTGTGCAGAGGAGGTAGCCTAAACCTTTCAGGGTTCATGACATGTAAGGTTTCAGTGTAAAATCTTGCAGGATATAATG
The DNA here is from genome assembly GCF_028021215.1 of Eschrichtius robustus. NCBI lineage: Eukaryota > Metazoa > Chordata > Mammalia > Artiodactyla > Eschrichtiidae > Eschrichtius > Eschrichtius robustus. The sequence goes on along the minus strand of NC_090827.1, from coordinate 64,382,793 downwards.
TCCATGATACATTCAGCGAGCTTAAATGCAATATGAAAGGTTTCTGATGTGCCTTGTTGGATTATGTCACTCTCTGACTCTGAGTGCTGGTAATCTGCTAAATTTTTATGCTCCTAGCTTTTAAATCTCAAATTTCTACCATGCCTTTTTTTTTGTTTTAAAGTAAAAATTACAAGTAGCACATGGATCTGTTCTCACTATTTAAATGTTTTATAATGCAAAAGTACATTGAGCACAAAGTGACTTTCCTCTTTGTGGGCCCCCAAACCCTCCTCTCCCCCACTCCCCATCACCACCAAAACTTATTATCAGAGAATACCACTTTTGAGTTTGGTGAGTTTTCTTCCAGAACTTTTGCATGCATTCACAGAGATGTATGTGTTCATATTGCCTGGGGCCTTTTCCCCCTTGGTGTATGACCGTCCATTCCAATTTCTCATCAACTCTATAAGAAGGAGCTACTTGCATGCCATGGTCCAATACTTTTGAAACCAGGTCCCCCTAAAACCGAGTTCTTCTGCCAAGTTTATGATTAACCTCTCTATTCAAAACTCTATTTCCGGACTTCCCTGGTGGCGCAGTGGTTAAGAATTTGCCTGCCAATGCAAGGGGCAGGGGTTCGAGCCCTGGCCCGGGAAGATCCCACATGCTGTGGTGCAACTAAGCCCGTGCACCACAGCTACTGAGCCTGAGCTCTAGAGCCCGCAAGCCACAACTGCTGAGCCCACGTGCCACAACTACTGAAGCCTGCGAGCCACAACTACTGAAGCCTGCGCGCCTAGAGCCCGTGCTCCACAACAAGAGAAGCCACGACAATGAGAAGCCCGCACACTGCAACGAAGAGTAGCCCCCGCTTACCGCAACTAGAGAAAGCCCATGCACAGCAATGAAGACCCAACGCAGCCAAAAATAAATAAATAAATAAATTTATTAAAAAAAAAAAAAAACTCTATTTCCTTTCTTGTCCCATACCTGTTCCCCTCAGGATTGAGGAGTATCAAAGTAAAGCGGGGATTGAAACCAAGCAGGACCCTGTGGGACCTTCCCAAGCACAAAAGTCCCGTTTCTTGTTTGTAGAAAAAAAGGCTTTAGACTCCTAGGCCTTCCCTGAGTTCCAAAGAGCAGATGCAAGCAGTCAATGAAGAGGACAGTAGCGTCACAGGACTCCTGGTTTCTCCTGAAGGGATATAGATAACATCTGATGCATATCTTTGAGTTGCTCTGTAGAGACTAAGACCCCCATCCAGGTGGACGATGGCCACTACATGCTGACCACAAGCAAGGTAGACCCCATACTGGTTGGAACCAGAAGTTTGAGATTCCTGAAACATCAGCCTGTTACCTCACCACCAACCAATCAGAAGAAGGTCCACGAGCTGATCACACATCCTACGACCCTCTCCTCTAAAACTGTCTTTAAAAACCCTTGCCTGAAAGCCATCCGGGAGTTCGGGTCTTTTGAGCATGAGCTGCCCATTCTACTTGCTTGACGCCCTGCAAGTAAACCCTTACTTTGCCGCAAACACCTGCTATCAGAGTTTGGCTTTCTGTGCCAAGGGCACACCAGCCCTTGCTCAGTAACACTTAATGCCTTCCTTTTCCATCCTAACTTTAGAAGTTGTCTTGTGAGCGGACAGAATGGACAAGAGATGGCTTCTCCTTGGTGTTGGAGGGAAGAGGCACCCCTGCCATTTGCACGGTGATCAGCTTCTATTGACAGTTCTTTTCCTCTTTCAACTCCCAGAGCTACCACAAACATTTATGTTTAAAGCAATGCCATACAAATAGCCCACATCTCTGCCCTTGTCTTTTCTCTCCCGAATACATCAGTGTACAAAAAGAAGTCCACTCACAAAGCAGCAGCTTTCTTTCTGTATTTGTATGTGCTGTTTTGAGATAGGAGGAGAGCTAGGAAAGGAATAGAAAGAAGGGGAGAAAGGCCTTGTGAAGGACTGGAAACGTTACAGTGAGTACCCACGTCAAAGTTGAGTATACTTAACAGTGAATGCCCTGGTTGAGCCCTGGAAAGTGCAGAGAATGAGGCTTCTAGAAGCATTCACTGTTTCTCATGGATGCTCTTGAAGAGTCCATGATGTGGGGAAAGAGTGCTCTCATTTACATATAAACCCAGGAATGTGTATTTAAGAGGAGAAAATCAATTTTGTGTTCACAGTTTCATACACACACCTACAATAGAAAGATATGTATGTATTATATAGGTATATGTGCGTGTATACATTATTTGTATGTGTATGTATGTATTTATTTATTCATTGACTTTATTCTCCATGGGTATTTCTATTATTATGTCTCTCTGTTTCTTCTTTTTTCATTGTTTAATAGTACTCTAGAAAACATTATACCTGATTAGGAGTTGAATGCACATTAATCAGTTCATCTGCTGTATGCTTTTCAAACTTTGAAAAGACAAAAGTCACTTTTTTGGGATTTGTAAATGTAGAGGCATCTGCTCAAAACTGGGAGGTGTGCAGGGGAAGGGTTGAACCATCAGAACCAAAAAGTTTTTTTTGTTTTTTTTAATTAATTAATGTATTTATTTATGGCTGTGTTGGGTCTTCGTTTCTGTGCGAGGACTTTCTCTAGTTGTGGCAAGCGGGGGCCACTCTTCATCGCGGTGCGCGGGCCTCTCACTATCGCGGCCTCTCTTGTTGCGGAGCACAGGCTCCAGACCCGCAGGCTCAGTAGTTGTGGCTCACGGGCCCAGTTGCTCCGCGGCATGTGGGATCTTCCCAGACCAGGGCTCGAACCCGTGTCCCCTGCATTGGCAGGCAGATTCTCAACCACTGCGCCACCAGGGAAGCCCAGAACCAAAAAGTTTTGAGCATTCACCTCACATTAGTAGGTTTTAGCTTGATGTGTGACTTTTTAGAAGACAGCCTTTTGTTATAATTAATGTAGAGCAGTGCCTTCATTTACAGTACTGTGATTCACAAATCTGTCAGCCATCAGCTCTTTTCCAGCTGTGTTCAGAATGCAAAGAGCCACTTTCTGATCCATTAAATGCTGTTTTGTCAAATGGCAGATGTAAAGGTCCATAAGAAAAGGGGGGAAAACCCTCAGAAACGTAGCACCTTCGGTGTGTAATTGTAGATCAGTGACTACCAGAGACCTGCAGTTTAGCCCTTAAGAGTATCTAAATGCAGGTGGGTCCTTTTCCACACGCAGCTGAAGTGACCTGGGATCCTGAGCGTCTAAGGTCCTGGGAGCTGGGTCATGCCCCCGTTTCCTACCTCATGACTAAGCTTGCTGTCTGCTGCTTGCCTTCCTGATTTTGCTTTTATCACCACTGCTGCCTAAACTGTCAACAGTTTGTCTTCCCAGCCAATTTCTCCCCTTCTCTTCTGCCTGCTTTCTTTTGTTTTACCTACTCTTCTGGCCTGGCATTATCAAAAAGTCCTGTCATGCCTCTTATTGACAAAACAACAGTTTCAGAATATTAGATGTAATTTTTGAGTCTTTGTTTTGGCTGCTCTGCTATTGATAATCATGGGTTTATTCTTTTTTTTTTTTTTTTGATTTTTAAAAATATTTATTTATTTATTTATTTATTTATTTATTTATTTCGTTGTGCCAGGTCTTAGTTGTGGCAAGCAGGCTCCTTAGTTGCGGCTTGCATGCTCCTTAGTTGTGGCATGCGAACTCCCAGCTGCGGCATGCATGTGGGATCTAGCTCCCTGACCAGGGATCCAACCCGGACCCCTGCATTGGAAGCATGGAGTCTTACCCATTGCACCACCAGGGAAGTCCCTCATTGCTGATTTTTTTTTTTTTAATCATTCATCAGTTTTATACACATCACTTTATACATGTCAATCCCAATCGCCCAATTCAGCACACCACCATCCCCACCCCACCGCAGTTTTCCCCCCTTGGTGTCCATACGTTTGTTCTCTACATCTGTGTTTCAACTTCTGCCTTGCAACCCGGTTCATCTGTACCATTTTTCTAGGTTCCACATACATGCGTTAATATACGATATTTGTTTTTCTCTTTCTGACTTACTTCACTCTGTATGACAGTCTCTAGATGCATCCACGTCTCAACAAATAACTCAATTTCGTTCCTTTTTATGGCTGAGTAATATTCCATTGTATATATGTACCACAACTTCTTTATCCATTCGTCTGTTGATGGGCATTTAGGTTGCTTCCATGACCTGGCTATTGTAAATAGTGCTGCAATGATCATTCGGGTGCATGTGTCTTTTTGAATTATGGTTTTCTCTGGGTATATGCCCAGTAGTGGGATTGCTGGGTCATATGGTAATTCTATTTTTAGTTTTTTAAGGAACCTCCATATTGTTCTCCATAGTGGCTGTATCAATTTACATTCCCACCAACAGTGCAAGAGGGTTCCCTTTTCTCCACACCCTCTCCAGCATTTGTTGTTTGTAGATTTTCTGATGATGCCCATTCTAACTGGTGTGAGGTGATACCTCATTGTAGTTTTGATTTGCATTTCTCTAATAATTAGTGATGTTGAGCATCTTTTCATCTGCTTCGTGGCCGTCTGTATGTCTTCTTTGGAGAAATGTCTATTTAGGTCTTCTGCCCATTTTTGGATTGGGTTGTTTGGTTCTTTAATATTGAGCTGCATGAGCTGTTTATATATTTTGGAGATTAATCCTTTGTCCGTTGATTCGTTTGCAAATATTTTCTCCCATTCTGAGGGTGGTCTTTTCGTCTTGTTTATGGTTTCCTTTGCTGTGCAAAAGCTTTGAAGTTTCATTAGGTCCCACTTGTTTATTTTTGTTTTTATTTCCATTACTCTAGGAGGTGGATCAAAAAAGATCTTGCTGTGATTTATGTCAAAGAGTGTTCTTCCTATGTTTTCCTCTAAGAGTTTTATAGTGTCTGGTCTTACATTTAGGTCTCGAATCCATTTTGAGTTTATTTTTGTGTATGGTGTTAGGGAGTATTCTAATTTCATTCTTTTACATGTAGCTGTCCAGTTTTCCCAGCACCACTTATTGAAGAGACTGTCTTTTCTCCATTGTATATCTTTGCCTCCTTTGTCATAGATTAGTTGACCATAGGTGCGTGGGTTTATCTCTGGGCTTTCTATCTTGTTCCATTGATCCATGTTTCTGTTTTTGTGCCAGTACCATATTGTCTTGATTACTGTAGCTTTGTAGTATAGTCTGAAGTCAGGGAGTCTGATTCCTCCAGCTCCGTTTTTTTCCCTCAAGACTGCTTTGGCTCTTCGGGGTCTTTTGTGTCTCCATACAAATTTTAAGATGATTTGTTCTAGTTCCATAAAAAATGCCATTGGTAATTTGATAGGGATTGCATTGAATCTGTAGATTGCTTTGGGTAGTATAGTAATTTTCACAATGTTGATTCTTCCAATCCAAGAACATGGTATATCTCTCCATCTGTTGGTATCATCTTTAATTTCTTTCATCAGTGTCTTATAGTTTTCTGCATACAGGTCTTTTGTCTCCCTAGGTAGGTTTATTCTTAGGTATTTTATTCTTTTTGTTGCAATGGTAAATGGGAGTGTTTCCATAATTTCCCTTTCAGATTTTTCATCATTAGTGTATAGGAATGCAAGAGATTTCTGTGCATTAATTTTGTATCCTGCAACTTTACCAAATTCATTAATTAGCTCTAGCAGTTTTCTGGTGGCAGTTTTAGGATTCTCTATGAATAGTATCATGTCATCTGCAAACAGTGACAGTTTTACTTCTTCTTTTCCAATTTGTATTCCTTTTATTTCTTTTTCTTCTCTGATTGCCGTGGCTAGGACTTCCAGAACTATGTTGAATAATAGTGGTGAGAGTGGACATCCTTGTCTCGTTCCTGATCTTAGAGGAAATGCTTCCAGTTTTTCACCATTGAGAATGATGTTTGCCATGGGTTTGTCATATATGGCCTTTATTATGTTGAGGTAGGTTCCCTCTATGACCACTTTCTGGAGAGTTTTTATCGTAAATGGGTGTTGAATTTTGTCATAAGCTTTTTCTGCATCTATTGAGATGATCATATGGTTTTTATTCTTCAATTTGTTAATATGGTGTATCACATTGATTGATTTGCGTGTATTGAAGAATCCTTGCATCCCTGGGATAAATCCCACTTGATCATGGTGTATGATCCTTTTAATGTGTTGTTGGATTCTGTGTGCTAGTATTTTGTTGAGGATTTTTGCATTTATATTCATCAGCGATATTGGTCTATAATTTTCTTTTTTTGTAGTGTCTTTGTCTGGTTTTGGTATCAGGGTGATGGTGGCCTCATAGAATGAGTTTGGGAGTGTTCCTTCCTCTGCATTTTTTTGGAAGAGTTTGAGAAGGATAGGTGTTAGCTCTTCTCTAAATGTTTGATAGAATTCACCTGTGAAGCCATCTCGTCCTGGAATTTTGTTTGTTGGAAGATTTTTAATCACAGTTTCAATTTCAGTACTTGTGATTGGTCTGTTCATATTTTCTGTTTCTTCCTGGTTCAGTCTTGGAAGGTTATACCTTTCTAAGAATTTGTCCATTTCTTCCAGGTTGTCCATTTTATTGGCATAGAGTTGCTTGTAGTAGTCTCTTAGGATGCTTTATATTTCTGCGGTGTCTGGTGTAACTTCTCCTTTTTCATTTCTGATTTTATTGACTTGAGTCCTCTCCCTCTTTTTCTTGATGAGTCTGGCTTATGACTTATCAATTTTGTTTATCTTCTCAAAGAACCAGCTTTTAGTTTTATTGATCTTTGCTATTGTTTTCTTTCTTTCTATTTCATTTATTTCCACTCTGATCTTTATGATTTCTTTCCTTCTGCTAACTTTGGGTTTTGTGTGTTCTTCTTTCTCTAGTTTCTTTAGGTGTAAGGTTAGATTGTTTACTTGAGATTTTTCTTGTTTCTTGAGGTAGGCTTGTATAGCTATAAACTTCCCTCTTAGAACTGCTTTTGCTGCATCCCATAGGTTTTGGGTCGTCGTGTTTTCATTGTCATTTGTCTCTAGGTATTTTTTGATTTCCTCTTTGATATCTTCAGTGATCTCTTGGTTATTTAGTAATGTATTGTTTAGCCTCCATGTGTTTGTGTTTTTTGTGTTTTTTTCCCTATAATTCATTTCTAATCTCATAGCGTTGTGGTCAGAAAAGATGCTTGATATGATTTCAGTTTTCTTAAATTTACTGAGGCTTGATTTGTGACCCAAGATGTGATCCATCCTGGAGAATGTTCCATGCGCACTTGAGAAGAACGTGTAATCTGCTGTTTTTGGATGGAATGTCCTATAAATATCAATTAAATCTATCTGGTCTATTGTGTCATTTAAAGCTTCTGTTTCCTTATTTATTTTCATTTTGGATGATCTGTCCATTGGTGTAAGTGAGGTGTTAAAGTCCCCCACTATTATTGTGTTACTGTCGATTTCCTCTTTTAGAGCTGTTAGCAGTTGCCTTATGTATTGAGGTGCTCCTATGTTGGGTGCATATATATTTATAATTGTTATATCTTCTTCTTGGATTGATCCCTTGATCATTATGTAGTGTCCTTCCTTGTTTCTTGTAACATTCTTTATTTTAAAGTCTATTTTATCTGATATGAGTATAGCTACTCCAGCTTTCTTTTGATTTCCATTTGCATGGAATATCTTTTTCCATGCCCTCACTTTCAGTCTGTATGTGTCCCTAGGTCTGAAGTGGGTCTCTTGTAGACAGCATATATATGGGTCTTGTTTTTGTATCCATTCAGCAAGCCTGTGTCTTTTGGTTGGAGCATTTAATCCATTCACGTTTAAGGTAATTATCCATATGTATGTTCCTATGACCATTTTCTTAATTGTTTTGGGTTTGTTTTTGTAGGTCCTTTTCTTCTCTTGTGTTTCCCACTTAGAGAAGTTCCTTTAGCATTTGTTGTAGAGCTGGTTTGTTGGTGCTGAATTCGCTTAGCTTTTGCTTGTCTGTAAAGCTTTTGATTTCTCCATCAAATCTAAATGAGATCCTTGCTGCGTAGAGTAATCTTGGTTGTAGGTTCTTCCCTTTCATCACTTTAAGTATATCATGCCACTCCCTTCTGGCTTGTAGAGTTTCTGCTGAGAAATCAGCTGTTAACCTTATGGGAGTTCCCTTGTATGTTATTTGTCATTTTTCCCTTGCTGCTTTCAATAATTTTTCTTTGTCTTTAATTTTTGGCAATTTGATTACTATGTGTCTCGGCGTGTTTCTCCTTGGGTTTATCCTGTATGGGACTCACTGCGCTTCCTGGACTTGGGTGGCTATTTCCTTTCCCATGTTAGGGAAGTTTTCGACTATAATCTCTTCAAATATTTTCTCTGGTCCTTTCTCTCTCTCTTCTCCTTCTGGGACCCCTATAATGCGAATGTTGTTGCGTTTAATGTTGTCCCAGAGGTCTCTTAGGCTGTCTTCATTTCTTTTCATTCTTTTTTCTTCATTCTGTTCCGCAGCAGTGAATTCCACCATTCTGTCTTCCAGGTCACTTATCCGTTCTTCTGCCTCAGTTATTCTGCTATTGATTCCTTCTAGTGTAGTTTTCATTTCAGTTATTGTATTTGTCATCTCTGTTTGTTTGTTCTTTAATTCTTCTAGGTCTTTGTTAATCATTTCTTGCATCTTCTCAATCTTTGCCTCCATTCTTATTCCGAGGTCCTGGATCATCTTCACTATCATTATTCTGAATTCTTTTTCTGGAAGGTTGCCTATCTCCATGTCATTTAGTTGTTTTTCTGGGGTTTTTTTCTTGTTCCTTCATCTGGTATATAGCCCTCTGCCTTTTCATCTTGTCTATCTTTCTGTAAATGTGGTTTTTGTTCCACAGGCTGCAGGATTGTAGTTTTTCTTGCTTCTGCTGTCTGCCCTCTGGTGGTTGAGGCTATCTAAGAGGCTTGATGGGAGGCTCTGGTGGTGAGTAGAGCTGACTGTTGCTGTGGCGGTCAGAGCTCCGTCCATGGGTTCATTCTTTCAGAGTTTTCTTTTTTCTTAGTTCTCATCTTAGCTTCATTCTGGATACTTGAGGATCCTAAAAGGTTCTTCATTAGATAACAGAAATTTTACTATAGTTCTGTAACCCAAACAATTATGAATAAAGAATGTGACTAGAAAGATAATAATGGTACTTAGTGGCTACATTTATAGAATATTTTTATGTTCTAGGCAAGGAGGCACAAACTTCACATGTATTAGTACTTATCAATTTGGGGGGTTATATTTATAAGAGGTATTTCTTAGAATTTCCATTCGATGGAAGAGCCAGTGCATAAAACTACTCATTTAACAATGAAAGCTGAAAAGAAAAAAATGGGGAGGAGGAGTAGTTCATATAGAATTCATATAGGCAGGTGCAACATATGTTTTTCATCAGAGTATTTGATAACAGTCTTTTAGTGATATCTAAGCTATAAAATAAATTCCGATAGAGTAATGTTGGACTTAGAAGATTATATTCTGGAGATATAGATTCTTTGGTTTTAGGAAAAGTCTTATCTCAAACTTTAGTACACATCAGAATCACCTGGAGGTCTTGTTAACACAGATTTCTGGCCCTGTCCCCAGAAGTGTTTTTTGTTTGTTTGTTTTTTGTTTTTATTGGTATATAATTGACATATTTTTTCAATTATTATTTTATATTGGAGTATAGTTGATTAACAATGTTGTATTAGTTTCAGGTGAACAGCAAAGTGATTCAGTTATACATATACATGTATCTATTCTTTTTAGAATTCTTTTCCTATTTAGGTTATTACAGAATATTGAGCAGAGTTCCCTGTGGTATACAGTAGGTCCCTGTTGGCTATCCATTTTAAATATAGCAGTGTGTACCTGTCAAACCCAAACTCCCTAAGTATCCTTTCCCCTCAACCTTCCCCGCTGGTTACCATAATTGACATATTGTGTTAGTTTCAGGTATACAACATAATAATTCAATATTTGTATATATTGCTTTTTTTTTTAACTGAAGGACAGAGAATGAATTCATATTCCTGAATTGTCTGAGTATCCAAAGCTCATGTTGTTAATCACTGTATACTCCCTCACCAAGGCCTTAAAGAAACCAGTTTGGGTAGAGGGCAGTAAAAAAGTTCCTGGGTGGGAGAGACAGCTGCGGAAAGGTGGCAAACAAAGCAACTTTTCAGACTGAAAGAATAGTATTGGCTTCAAAACATGTTCACCTGACTGTATTTTGTCTCTCATCTTTTCCCTTTTTGTTTGACTTTTAACAGAAACCTATGTGTTAAACAGGTAAAATTTTATCAAGAAGCTGAGAACATATTTTTCTAGTGTATGTTATAGGTAGTAAAAAGTCTAGGTGGATGATGATGAGAGTTTAGCCAAAGTAACTGGATGAAACAATGATAATTCCTTGTTGGCTAATATTTTTGAAAATTCCTTAAATAATTAAACAAGTTGCATAAAAGATATGCTGCTTCTCTATCATTACACAATAAGTAACCTGTAGCCATCATAAATAAAAGTAGAATCCCATTTTAATGAACTTTGCAGAACATCACAACTGTTACATTTCTACACAAACCTTATTAACATTATCATGTCTTCCTACAGTGCAAAGTGGCTCAAGTATGAGCTTTAAAATTTATTTTGGGAAGTTAGTAGTATACCATAAGCATAAAGAATTGGTTTGAAATTACGTGAAAAGAAATGCTTTTAGAGTTACAAAAGCAGTGGTACTTGAGAGGGTACCTATCAATACTGTCATGCCCTCTACTGTAGCTATGTTTGAATAATTGTGAGAAGTTCATAGTCTTTCTAAAACATAACAGATCAGGAATCGAGGGCTGCTGGGCCAAGATGATATTCCTCTTTGCACAACCCATCTTAGTGAGTGTCTGGTTCTAGACTTGCTCCATACGGAATGGACATGACACTCAGCATGTGTCAGAGGGAGTGGCCTGGATGGTGGGGCAGAGGCGGGAAAGTCTGAAACCTCATGATCCGTAAGGAAAGGAGAGATTAGCGGACTGTGACAGCAAAAGGCATGTAGAAAGCAGGAGAAATTGTTTCAGCATATTGCCTTTAAGAATATGGTTTTTCTCTCTAATCTTAGAATCTGTTTACGGACTGTCCACAGACATTTATCTGCTTCCCCTGCCTTTTTTATGAACTTAGGATATCTGGTCACCTGTTATGAAGGCTTGGTAAAATTCTGACCCCTCTCTCCTCTTCCTTTCTCACGTCCCAAGTGATGCCCCAGCATACCCTTTACTCAGATCGCCTTTTTTACTTTCCTCTACCTTAGTCCCTTGAACATTCATCCTTACTGACTTTCATTTCTTGTGATTGATAGGGTTTTTGGGTTTTTTCCCAGTACTCTCGAAGACAGAATCACATATTAAAATGATGATAATGGCTGCCATTTACTGACTGCTTACTTTGTGTAAAGTGCCATGTTGAGCATTTTACTTTCATTACTTCATCTAACTCTGAAGTAGTTAATATGAGTATCGCCATTTTGTCAGTGAAGAGACAGGCGCAGAAACAAGCACTCAGCTTGTAAGTGATGGACCTAGGATTGACTGTGGGCATTCTGGCTTGAGTCCACATGCTCTCAGCCTCCTTCACCACCTCCCATAACTGGAATCACATCCTAAACTGGAGGTTCCTCTTTAGGCAGCAGTAGCCCTCTAGTTCCTTGTTCTACCCAATAAAGCCCTATTTGCTAAAAATGAATGAATGTGAAATTCACAAGCCACCAGTGTGATAGAGAAAATAGTTAGGTATGTAAGCAACACTGAATAGCCATGTGTGTGACAGGGATTTAGGAATTTCTTAAACACCTATAATTTCCTGTTTCTTGTCTATTGCCTTGTTCTTTCTTCATATCCATAGAGGCTAGACATAATAGGTGCTTTATACATGTTAAATCATTGAATCTGTTGTGTATAAATGAATAAAGCCTGTGTTAGAATGACATGTTTGTTGGGGCATAAATATAGCTTGATTTTCTAGAACTTGGGGGGTTTCATGGTTGAAGTGAAACAGGAGGGTGGAAATATATCATTGCAAGAATATAGAGTGCTTTAGAGTTACATATCTATACCAACAAGTATCTATGGAGTATCTGGTATTTGGTAGGTATTATTTTAAGCAGGTGTGTAATAGGGTGTAAAACAGGCAGAGTTCTTCTCATGGAGCCTGTGATCTTTGTGAAGCTAGTTATTTAGTTCCATTTTTATAGCTGAATAAATTGAGACAAGCGGAGGATAAGTTTCCCAAGATTGTCTACTAAGTAGTTGGTAGCTTTACATCTGTAAATTACTACCCACTGCCACGTAGCCATGAGATCCATTTTAGTAATTAAGGTAGGAGTTATTTTCAGTCTTATGCTGGTTAATTTTACAAGAAAAATATTATGCAATGTAATAGTCCTGGTGGTGTTTTTAGCAATCATAACTCAGCTTCTCAGGTATACTCATAGTATATATTATCTTCCTTGGAATATCTACAAAGTAATACTGAGCTTGCCAAGTGTATAAACCTAAACTTGTAGCAATCTCAACATTAGAGGTAGATATAATAGATCTTTGTGTGGGAGAGGGAAGGAAGTGAGAGGGAGGCCTGGAGCGTGTGACAAAGTCATGATCTTTCAATTGAATCATCTTATAATTTAGCAGAAACATCTGGACTTTCCCAGATGGCATCATGATGATAATTCATCAAGGGAACCCTTTTGTGCTAACAGCAACTAGTGAAATTGGGGGGAGGGGATGAGACTTTTCTTCTTAAATTGTAAAACCGTGACCCAGGAAGCCTTGGGAAACAGAACTTGTGAGCTTTACAAACTGATGTAGTTGCACAAGTTGACAAATTTTAAGAACCACTATTGTGTGCAGAATAGGAACTAAGTAATAGGAGGAGTCAGCTAACTGTAAAAGAAGTAAGTGAAGTGGTCTCTTACCCTCAAACCTGTTGAAGAAGAATTGGCATACCTACCAGAAATCTGTTTCTGAAATGTATCTAAATAATATCATTTAAAACAAAAAAATTAGAAATAACCCAAATGCTCACCAGCATGAAAATAGATCAAAAATTGCTTATACATACGATGGACTATTACCTTGTAACACAGCAGCCCAAAGGATAAAGTACAAGCTACACACTACAATGTGGATAAATCTTAGAAAATGCAGTTTTGAGTGAAAGGCTTAGGTTATATACAGTATGAAACCCTTTTCGCTACAGTTAAAAAAAAAAAACAAGCTAAAATATTATTTAGGCATCCGTGTATTTGTAATAATATTTTTAAAATAAGACAGTGATTTACACAAAATTCAGAAGTAGCTGCCTCAAAAGGGGAGGCAGGAATTCAGAACAGAGAAGGAGCATGTAAATGTAAGACACTGGTCTGTTTCTCCAGTTGGGCAATGGTTTCATGGGTATTGGTGATTTTTTTTTAAGAATTAAAATTAGGCATAGAAGTTTGTTATTTAAAGAAGTTCTGAAATGAGTCATTTTAGAAAATAGTTCCCCCCCCCCCACTTCATTTATCTTTTAACACTTCTAAATGTATCAGGTGCTCTTAATATGTCCACCCGGATAAGTAAATGTGGCGGGAACTCGGTAAGATGGTTTTTTCAATGGTACAGTTAAGCAAGTGACATCCTTCACGATAGTCAGGAAGAATTTGGTTTACCCTTCGCCAGCACAAGCAGAAAGATACATGCTGAATTCTCAGCTTCTCAGAAAATGCCCACTTGGGAATTCCCTGGCGTTCAATGGTTAGGATGCGTCACTTTCACTGCTGGGACCTGGGTTTGATCCCTGGTCAGCGAGCTAAGATCCTGCAAGCCTTGCTGCTCGGCCAAAATAAAAAAGAAAGAAAGAAAAGAAAATGCCCACTTATTAAAAACGTAAACTAGATGTATAAAGGTGACTAAGTGGAATATATGGTTTGTGAAACATTAAGGTGTAAAGTATGAAAGCGGTTAAAATTTTTCTCTGCTTCAAATCTTAACTTTGTTGAAATAACTGTTTAGGAAATTTCAAGAGGACCTTGCCTGTGTTACTTTGTTTTTGCTTTTGTTTTGTTTTCTTTTATTTTCCCTGAGTAAAAATTTAATCCTTGGGATGGAGTGCTGAAGCTGCAAAGTCTAGAAGAAAATAATGGACTTCAGGGGCATTCTAGAAGCAGCTGGGGATCCCAGATCTGCCACTTGCTAATCGTGTGATCTTGGGCCAGTTATGTGGCTCAACTTTGGTTTCCTTGAATGTAAAGAGGGAATATCAATACCTACTTTGCAGGATTCTTTCTTTTTTTTTTGGCTGCATTGGGTCTTCGTTGCTGTGCACAGGCCTTCTCTAGTTGCGGCGAGCAGGGGCTACTCTTCATTGTGGTGCACGGGTTTCTCATTGCGGTGGCTTCTCTTGTTGCGGAGCATGGGCTCTAGGCGCGCGGGCCTCAGTAGTTGTGGCTCGTGGGCTTCAGTAGTTGTGGCTCGCGGGATCCAGACCGCAGGCTCAGTAGTTGTGGCACACGGGCTTAGTTGCTCCTCGGCATGTGGGATCTTCCCGGACCAGGGCTCGAACCTGTGTCCCCTGCATTGGCAGACGGATTCTTAACCACTGCGCCACCAGGAAAGTCCCAACTTTGCAGGATTCTTGTGAGGATTTGATATGATATTTACAAAGCACCTAACAGAAAATAAAAATTCAATAAATGATACTACCTTAAGTAGTAATAATTTTTCCACATCGTATAACAGGGACATTGGGTGTGACAAATCAGTCTTTGTCTTATAATAGTAGCTGAGTAAATATACTTTAAAGGAATGTAACTACTAACTTTGAAAAGTGAATCTCATTTGCTTTGAATCAACCGTAATGTGGAAAATTCATGCTGGGTAAGCAGTTAGAACATAGTATTGTTCAGATCATTATCTTGGATTTGAACTTCACATAGCCTTGTTAATTCTGTTTTAGGGCCACAAACTGTACCCCAGACCTCCTCACAACTCTTTTACAAATATATGCAGTTATTCTCAAGTGGAATCAAATGAGAAAATAGTTCAATACAGCTTATAAGTAGTGTGTTTATGAGAAAAGATTATGAGAAAAAAGTTCAAGGTTTGTATGTCTTACTGATGACTTAATATTGCCTTTATATTCTAAGCTAATATGTTTACATAGTAAAGACCCAAATGTAAAAACATTACCAAGCAATATTTAAAATTATTTTTATTAGTCCTCTATTTAGTGCGTGTTTTCATAGTAAATTCATTGCTTATGAACAGAACAATGAGTAACTGTCATGTTGAAGACTCAAGAGTGTTTACCTGCAAACAGGTATAACTGGGTAAAAGTACAGGTTTTCCTGCCCACCCACAGTTCTGATTTCTGAAATAACTGCTAATACCTCCTCAAACTGATAGGTATGGGAAACTCAAGGGTAACCAGTGCAGACAGGTTTTTCTCTCCTTGGCAAAAGTTTTAGTTGCTTTGGGCTTCCTTCCTTGTGTCATCTACCTGGAGAGAAGGACCTTTGGAAGGAATGTTAATCAAGTTTCTGTGCTTATTGACCTAGATGTTCTTGTTGTGCTAGTACGTTGTAATCAATCCAGATCTCCTGTTCAGGGTTAAGTAAATGCTTATTGTTTGGTTGGTGGGAAGATTGTCCATCATGGTTTGTGACAGGCTGAATTCAGATGTTGGTGGACACAGGCAATCCCAGAGCATTCAGATTAATTCACGTATTCACAGTTCTATATTTTAAGAATGTATCAGTGACCTAGAGTCTTGATGTCATATGTACAGATGGCCAGGGCTCTTTGGTATTGTGGTTCCAGGAACTATTCAGTGTAATTTTAAAGATTTTAATGACTGCTTAACTGTGTTTTGAAGTATTACATGGCTTAAAGTGAAACTATAAACTATCCCCCTTTAAGTTTTAATCTATAAAGATGTCTGACTATAAAGGAATTGCATTGTAATTAAATGTGAATGTGTTAAATAAAGACTTCTATTCAGTATTTGGATATGTAAACTCTGCTTCCTTGAAGAAGTGATCTTGTCTTACTGCTGCATGCCCAGTGCCTGGCACATGGAGTACTCTCAGTGAATATTTACTGAATGAATGAATGAATGAATAGCTCTGGTCCAGATGTAGAATAATGTTGGAAGAGATTTAAATAGAAATGAGTAAACCTAGTTGGAATGTTTTATTTTCCTTAGTAACTTGCTGATTTTCTTCCTAGTTATAAATAAGCATATACATATATGTATTCTTAGATTGTACCAGATTGCCTTCCCTCTAACAATATGAAAATACCTGTTTACCTACAGAATCTGGTTCTTAGCATTTTTTCTGAGTTCAATCTCAAATTAGGATGGAAGCATTTATGAATTTTTTTGTATTTGCTGTAAACACTTTATTCCAGTATGGCTTTCATTTTCATTTACTTTAAAAAAAATTTGTTTTATTGAATTATAGTTATTTACAAGTTGTGTTAGTTTCAGGTGTACAGCAAAATGATTCAGATATATATATATATATATATATATATAAAACACTTGTGCTTCCCTGGTGGCGCAGTGGTTAAGAATCCACCTGCCAATGCAGGGGACACAGGTTCGAGCCCTGGTCCGTGAAGATCCCACATGCCACAGAGCAGCTAAGCCCGTGCACCACAACTACTGAGCCCGTGCACCACAACTACTGAAGCCCGCGCATCTAGAGCCTGTGCTCTGCAACAAGAGAAGCCACCGCAATGAGAAGCCTGTGCACTGCAATGAAGAGTAGCCCCTGCTCGCTGCAACTAGAGAAAGCCCGTGCACAGCAACGAAGACCCAACGCAGCCAAAAATAAATAAATAAATATTTTTTTTAAATTTATGAAATTTTAATAATACTCAAGGAGAAATTTTTCTTTCAGTTTTTAGATATCCCTCTGATAAGAAATCCTAGAACACAATTAATCATCTTGGGACATATTTCTTGAAGTTTTGTGCTCCTCCTAAAAACCAGACCGTTAAGTAAAAACAAACAAAAAACAAACAAACAAAAACTTGTTTTCAATCATCCAAAACGTTTTCAAAGAAAATCTTTGTCATCCCTTATTTCCTTGTTATTTATGTAGCTCAGAAAGCAAGTGCCTAACTTCTTGCTACCAAGGCATAGAGGTCTCATTGGATAATATAGATATGTGGTGAGTGGGTAAACTGGTTGATTGGTTTAAGAGAACTGGATAATGTGCCCTTAGCATGTTCCAGGATGGGAGAATTTTTAAGATACTAGAAACTAATCTAATGCAGAAACTTGGTAAATACAGCAATATCAAAAGAGGGAGGGGGAAATTGCCATTAATCAGGAAGGATTTTACTTTTTTCACTTCAAGTTTATTTTTCTTGCACTTCTGTCCTATCTAAAAAGTTAGGTCTTTGTACTTTGGAGAAGGAAATTATGAATGCCTGAGAGTATGATATTTAAATGGAAAATCTGCTTTAGTTTTTCTTAAAACACCACCTTTAGCAGAGCAAAGAATTTTGATAGTTAAGTATATAAGGAAAAAAGAGGTGAATTATGTGCTTGTTAAAGTAATCTAACTACCTCTTTTACCATCTTTGCTGTGCAGTATTACCCAGTATCAATTGTCTTCCTGTTATCCAGCCCTTTTATCCCACAGAGAGGGGAATTGATGAGGATATGTGCATTGTGTTATGTCTGATCACAGTTTGACTAGCATAGTCTGGAAGTGGGTTGTGCAGGATGAGAGCTAGCAGCCTAATTGCTCTCCCTGCATCAGCAGCATCTATAAAGCATCCTGGGAATTGCTCGCCCTACGTTCAGAGCAGCTGGTCACATGAGCCTGAATTTTCAGTTCAGTTCATTAGTCAGCCATTTTGGTCAACACCCTGCTTACTGCGCACGACCAATCCTATCAGAACTCAGCATCCCAGCTCCTCTGAGCAGATCCTGGAAGTGATTTCTGCAGTTCAGGATTTTTTTTAAGCTAAATCGAAAATATTGGTTTATTTTTTGTTCGTTTTTTTTTTTTCTTTTGTACTTTTTTTTTTTTTTCCTGCACACAGAAGGAGGATTTTTCACTTACTCATACAGAGGCCAGTTTTTCAAAGCCAGCTAAGGTAGCATCGGCTGTGCAGGATTTCAAGCCTCTGGCTCAGCTGAAAAAGAAGGAGGTAGGGAAGGGAAGATAACAAGAGAGAAGCTGGAAGAAGACAAGCATCATCTTATTTTGCCAGGTGGTAGGAGCTGTCTATGAGAAGAGATAGTGTAGAATTGTTTATCTTGAACAGTTGGTTCTTAAACCATAAGGTGTGGTTTTTTTTTAACCTCCCCCACCCCGTTTCTTGAGAGCTTTGTTGCAGAGCTTTGGATTTGGGGTTTTTGTTGAGGAGGCTTTATTTATTTTTGTGGGGTTTGTGTGTGTGTGTGTGTGTGTGTGTGTGTGTGTGTGTGTGTGTGTGTGTGTGTTGTGGTCCCAGCTGAGTCATCATGTCGGCTCTGACGCCTCCCACCGATATGCCGACCCCCACCACTGACAAGATCACACAGGCTGCTATGGAGACCATCTACCTTTGCAAATTCCGAGTGTCTATGGATGGAGAATGGCTCTGCCTGCGAGAGCTGGATGACATCTCACTTACACCTGACCCAGAGCCTACCCACGAAGGTACGGTCAGAACCCATCCACTAGTATCTCACCAGCATCCCCATTGTTACTCGGGCGGGGAGGGTCAGGGAGAGGCAGGAAGAACCCATGCTGTAAACTATTAACAAGCCTGAAAACCTTTCATCCTTACCTACCACCAGCTCCCCTTCTCTGTTTGACTGGGAAAATTAATTTTTCCCTGCCCCCTGAGGTATCCTTTCAAAAGATGCTGGTGCTTGTTTAGAGTTCTTTGTCTTGAAGCCTCTAAAAAGAACGTTTGAGGTCACTTATCACATCTGACCCTAATCAACAATGAAAAAGCTATTAATTCTGATTAGATGCTAAAATATTATAGAAATTGTAGTGATTCTTAATAAGGATTAAAAAGGATGACCATAATTATAGGGTTGTACATGATATAGTTGAAACGCTCATGAAGGGTATCCTATCGTCAGGATATAATGTTAAACAGGCTATGATATCTAGAAAATATTTGGTCAAACATTTTTTTTCTTTAATAATATAGATTATACGGTTAGATGAGAAAGCAATTTTACATTCAGTGCTTATTTAATGAATATGGTGTCTTAAAAAAGCACAATGCCTTAAAAAAGCATGATTGATAAGGTAATTCCTTCCCATGGAACCTATTGGTCATTGCTTTTTATAACTTATTTGTGGTATCTATGATGACCCATTTGAAATTTCCACTGTCAGTACCTTTGAAACCTTTGTGGTTCTTGACTTGTGACTTTCTCCCAGAACCTTTTCTAAATTGTGAGAGCGTTTCATCTTCTACCCCTAAATTCTCTTAATACAGTAAGGAAGAGAATTAACATGAGTCATAATTTGAGTCAAATTGTTTTGTATTTTTATGTAGTGACCTCTTAGCTAGTGTTTATTCTCTACCCTTAAAATAATGAAGACAGAAATGCTCACGTATGAGAATAAAAATTCTTCATAAAATCTGCCTAATGTTTAGACATACTGCAGGATAGAGGGCACAAGGTGAATTGCACTTAGCAATTGGGTTAGGAAAAGTGATTCCTTTCCCTTGACCTAGCGTCATCGCAATCTTATCATGACTCAGATTTCACCCTTTGTGTCTGAAAAGGATTTTATTTTCCCAGTTAGACACTTTTAGGAGGGTTAACATCACAACACAAAGCAGTCATTTGGGTGTGTCTTTAAGGGCAATGTTTAAGTAGTTTTTAAGGCCCTTTGCATCTTTTAACAATTGGTTTGTCAACTGGACAGCTTCCTTCGGCTCTAAGTTTCAGAATGTGCACAGGGGTTAGAAGACATCAGCTAGAACTGCATACAATGCCAGTACTGTTCAGAACAGCCTCCAAAGCTTTAAAAATCTTTAGGGGAGAAAAGTACATTTTTAGAAGGCTACCAAGAAGTCTTTTAGCAAATGCCTCAGTTTGCATATTTTGTTTTAAAAAATATTCATTTTGAAAGTCATGCAATATCAAATATTCCCTTAATTATAAAATTTAGTGTGTCAGTGTCTCAAAACAACTTTTAACAAATTTAATAACTTGAATACATATTTGTTTTTTGAGCAAGATTCCTGTGAGTGAGCAAAAGTGAGCTGTTTGGTTCACATAAGCATTTGTAGTGGTGCTGTTTGAATTCAATATGGAGAAATATGTGATGGAAAATGGATGAGGGCTGCAACCTAAGCTGAAGTGGCACATCCTTAGATTAAGGGAAACAGACAAATAGGAAGTTCCCAACACCTTAGAATCAACTATGGAGGGTGTGGAGGAAAATAGAGAAATGCTAACAAATGAATTTTGGAATTCTGCCTTAAATTGGGTAAAAGAAGCAACAATTTCAAATGATTAGCACTAGAAGTAATAAAAGAAAGTCCAGACCCAGGAAAACATCTGTAGGTTTTGTGATCTAGGAAACCAGGTAAATAAAATACAGGGACTTTATTTCCTTGCTCCACTGGCTAACTCTGGATGTCTAAACAGTCATTTGAACCAAAGAAATGTCTGCTTTAATATTGATACTAGTGACAATTGTTAAGCTTAATTTAGCTACTAACCTTTAAGTGGTGATCACCAGGCCAGTGATAATGGGAATCTTACTGTGTTGACAAAATGGAGCACCTGGTGCCCAGGCACAGGATTATTCAGAGAATACTTCAGACATCTGACCACGCAAATCCTGCATTGGGGCCCTCTGACTCCCACAAGAGAAAACGGGCAAAAGCATAATGTATCCTCTTAAGAGGATAATATAGACTAACTTTGTGGCCTCAGCACTACAAGCATGGTGGTTTCCAACTTTTGTTTTCTGAAAACAGAGTTCCTTCCTTCACTGTGCTGTCCAAAGTGTAGGCCTGGACCTAGAATTTCTGCCTAGCTTAACTCATAAATACGTGGGAATAAAAACTCACTTAATTATTTCAGTGCTTATTGGTGGTCAAGGAGGTGATCTTTCTCTCATTTCTTTTAATACGCTTTTTTTTGAAAAACCTGGAGCAAATCTCCAAATCTTTAATTGTAGGGAGAAGGTTCAGCAAAGGCTTCATCCAGTAAGTGACACTTGGGCTGGGCTCAACCTTGTGTGACCACTAGACGATCACCAGGCTGACACCGTGGCGGGTAGGGGTTGGAGGGGACGTTTCAGACAGTACATAGTGAGCTGGCCAAGCTCGGGTATAGCAAGTAGTTAGGAGTGGTACCTACCAGATAGTGGGTTAGGAGGATTAAATGAGATAATTAATGTAAAGTGCCCTATAAATTTAGTTATTTGTGTAATAGTTATTCATGGAGCAGTGGTTTGAGCTGCGACAGTTTAAGCCCCATTCTTAAATCTATTGCCATTTTAGTGTGTATTTCTGTTTTTATATCGAACCTTCTGGAGTAGTCTAAACTAGTTGTTTACCAGACAGACTAAAGGTTAGTAGCTTAAATTCATATAAACGAGAAAGTAATCGGTTAAAGATAAAACGCAGTTATCAAGAAATACTTGTTTTCCTATTAACCTTCTTTTAAAGAAGAGGAATCTGGCATTGAGAGGTGAAACACAGATGATCGGTTTAGCACAGTAAAATATACCATTTGGTTATAAAGACAACTATAAGCTTTGAATTATTATTATTTTTTTTTTAAAGGGGAAGAGGAGGAAATGAGGACTCTTTTTTTTGATTGACTGATTGACTGATTGCTATGTTGGGTCTTCGTTTCTGTGCGAGGGCTTTCTCTAGTTGTGGCAAGCGGGGGCCACTCTTCAAAGCGGTGCGCGGGCCTCTCACTATGGCGGCCTCTCTCGTTGCGGAGCGCAGGCTGAGCAGTTGTGGCTCACGGGCCCAGTTGCTCCGCGGCATGTGGGACCTTCCCAGACCAGGGCTCGAACCCGTGTCCCCCGCATTAGCAGGCAGATCCTCAACCACTGCGCCACCAGGGAAGCCCCTGAATTATTTTTTTTTAACTTAGAAACTATCCTTCTCAAATACAGATAGTAAGAGGCAGACTATGAAGAAATGATACGTTGAGCAGACACATTGAGGAGAGAATCTCTGCTCAAGTCTTTGATTTTAGTGTTACTATAGAGAACTGTATGTGATGGCCGACTTCAGACATGCTGTGACTGCGTACCTCTGCAGTTTTCCCCTGGTAGTTGCATTTCGCTTTAGTGTTCATTTAGAGTATCTGGCACTTATACTGTAATGTATAAAGAGATAGCGTATATGTAACATCTGTGCGTGTAGTAATGATACTGCACCACATGCAAGGAGTGCGTTTTGGTCTGTCAGTTGGTCAGAAATATTTATTGGGCATCCCTTGATGCAAAGTCCGGTTCTAGAGACTAAGAAATAGGTGTCCCTTGCCCTCAGTGAATTCACAGTCAAGGAAAAGAGATGAACCAAAGATGTCAGAGGCCGCTGTAAAGCAAGTGTGAACTACTTAGTTGCTAAAGGACAGTCCTGTTCCTTAGCAACTGCACATGGAATTCAAAGCCAGATAACACTTAGAGTGGCCACGCTTCCCAAAGGACAGTATGGCTGGAGATTTAGGATCAGGCTTTTCCATTCAATAGGGAATTACGCTACTGATATAATAAGCAAGGAAAAGTCCCCTGAAGATGAAATGGAAAATGTTTGTTATCCGGTGACTGTGGATAGTGTCTGGTGCTGAGATGACTCCATTGACATTTACTAACATACTTTTACTCATTAATATCACCGCACACTAGTAAAACCCCATCCTGCCTGGGACCTGCATATGTTTTAATGAAAAAAGTGCATGTCCCAGTGGGCATTTTGTCAGGGGAAGCCAAATGGCTGTTTACCAAGAAACTTCATAGCATGAATTCACTACAGTCTAGTGCAGGGCTTCTAAATCTGGGAACCATGATTCAAAAAATTATATATAAAACTTTACATCTGTGCTTTTTTTCTCTCTAGGGGAAAAATCCTCAGGGTCTGTTAGAACCCCCAAAGAAAAAAAGCAGTGTGTAAAAAACACACAGTTTTTATCATAAGATCAGAACCTCGGCCCTTCATTCAATGTACATTTAAGTACCCCACCTATAATTTATGCTCCACACTATGCTAGGTCCTGAGGTACAGCACAGTGAATAAGCCCGCTCCTCCGTATTTTCTGAGCTTATTGACAAGTGGGAGGTAGGGTAGTTCCACAAGTAAAATGGCAATCACTGCAGTGGCATGGTACAGAGCCAATGTATGAAATATATATGTATGAAATTATATAAACCAGATTTAAGGCATCTGGCTATTGTAGTTTTCTGCTATGATTAAACGAATAGTGCTGTATGTGTTAGGCCATAAAAGAGGGATATATGTGCTCCGTTCCACAACAGAAGCTTAATTTTGTCTTTCATTTTAGTTTCCGCAACTACCAGGGTCTAATTATGTCACATCCAGATTCCTACACCTACTTTTAGCTTTTCTCCAAACCATTTCTCTTCCTATAGTGATTCATTCTTTATAAAATTGCCAAATGAGTCTTCAAGAAAGTAAACTTTTCATTCTTGTACAAGAGCCTGTTTCAGGAAACCTTTATATTGAATGTAGAATATTCCTGAAAAGGTGGTAGTGGTGGTGGTGGTGTAGCAAGAAGAGATGCTATGTTTTATTGAGCAGCTACTTTGTGCCAGGAACTGTTTTCCTCTAAGTAATAAATATGCATTGTCTCATTTAATCCTTACAAAAACCCTTTGAGCCTAGGTACTGTTATCTCCATTTTACAAATGGACAGATTCAGAGATGTAGTAAGTGTTGGAGCCTCCATCCAACCCACATGCAGCTCACCTACACCACAATTCAGTGAGTGTACGTCCAACAATAGACCTGCGTGTCATAAAGAACATCTTCCTCCCAGTCTCTGGTGACATATTTCCAGTAGCTTTGTACACAATTGAACGTGGCATTGACCAGCTTATGTCCAGTGAGCATCCAAATGAGTCCAAAAGCATGCCAATTGGGGCAGGCTTGGTGATTGCCATCAATTAAATTGGATACCTTAGCATTTTATCCACTTGGGTTTTTTTTTTCCTCTTTCCACCCGTTTTTTATAAAGCCCATAAAAATATTTACATAGTTGTGCAGATGCTGCGAAACAGTAAAAATGGCACACTGCTGAAACTGACCTGGTGGGCAGGCAGCACCTCTATGTGCTAAATTTAAAATGCTTCTCAAGTAGATGTGCAAAATGACGTGGAAAGCTGTTTGTGGTAGCAGTAATGTTCATGATTATGGATTGTCTGAAACAGTAACGACGTTGAATCCTTATTCTTTAGCTAACTATTCCCGTGCCCTTCTTTTGGGTAATTTTACTTATCAAATGTTTTTTCAAACTCCTTTTCAATGCTTACCTATTTCAACCAGGCTGTGATTCTGCACTTTGCCGAAACCCTGATTATTCTTGTTGTTATACTATTCCCGCTTTAGATTCTCCGTGCTGACGTTAAATTAGGAAAGGGTTCATCAGTGAACCTTCTCTAACAAGTCCAATATCCTTCATCTCCTGAATCGTTGGATACTGTCTGTGTCACTTGACTGAATGCACTTGAAATCGTTCTCCAGTGATTTATTTTAACCTATGTGATTCATACTTTATGAGATTATACAGAAAGTTCTTTAGGGTAAAACTTTTCTTTTGCAGCCTTCAGAAGGCCTTATATTACTGTGTACTGTTTATTGTAGCTATCTAGCACACTTTAGGTGAACTCATTAATGCCTCATAACCCCAGAAAATAATCACTTTTAAAAGAAAAGATTATGAAAAGATTATTGGAATACCTTCCCTCCATTACACATAACTTATGGTTTCTGGCTATTTTAAATTTTTAAAAATCATTTATCTCATATTATAAACTCACTGTATCTTATTTCAAAAATGGAAGTTTAGTACAACAAATAATTTGTTGTTGTTGTTTAAAGTATCTATGAATAATATTCAGTGCTGATGAAAGTGTGGGAAGGCCCAGATAGGGCTCTGCTAGTAGGATATATATTGGTACAGCCTTTTTGGAAATCACTTCATCGGTGTGAAATCAGGAGCCTTGAAAAATTACGTTCCAGTGGTTTTACCAGATATCTATCCTAAGGAAATAATCAGAGATAAAGGCAAAATATATAGGTATATATATTTATCACTGTATTATGATTTATAGTAGCAAAACTTTAAATGCAACTTAAATAACCTAACAGGAAAATTGTTCAATACATTGTAGAACATCAATACAACAAACACTAATGGTGTTGTGGAAGAATATTTAATGGCAGAGGGTATTTTTTAAAATATAGTAAGTTTTAAAAGCTGTCTCCCAAGCCACATATACACTGTGGTCACAGTTTTTTTTTTTTTTTTTTTGGCTGCATTGGATCTTAGTTGCCACAATTTGATTTAAATATAGGTACACGTACACACAAGTGAAAGGAAATGTACCAAAAATGTAAAAAAGTGGTTTTCTCTGGATAGTGGAACTACAGATGATTTTTATACTCTTCATGCTTCATTATGTCTTCCAAGTATTCTACAAGAGGATATATTACTATAATCAGGAAACAATGTTATTTTTTTTCTTTAAAGAAAAAAGCTTAATGAAAACTGTAGATGTGCAATCATCCATCTTTCTAACTCAGAGTTAAGTACCTTCCATGACAGAGTTTCCCACATCCATGAATAGGCGAAATAGCCTAAAAGTGGAGCTACTGCTTTAGATTCAATTTCCACTATAATTTTTTAATATTTCTAGTAAACATTTTGAGTTTTTCCAGGTCACAGGTCAGGGTTTATTTTTTGGCATGCTTTGTTTTCAGAGCTGTCTAAATGCTGCATGCAGTGCACAAGGGTGACCCACAGCATTTAGACTTAGGTGCATTTAGTACAGCATTTGATTTATTCCTTTCCTGTGTTCAGAAAATAAAACCTGAGTTGTTAGGATTCCCTCTTTTACAGAATCGTGTTGTTCTTTGATTTCGCTCTGGCACTCCTCCTTTTGTAATCTGCACTCAGTGAGATTATTGGAATATCTGTTGCCACCAACCCGGTTAGTCTCATAGTCAGGTTCTCTGAGTTGTGATTACGTGTGCACAAGGCAGTCTTTGTGAACTTCTCAAAGTGAAGAGGTTATAGCTTTTACTACCGTCTCAGAAGCCTACCAGGCAAAGTTCTTCGGACAAGGTTCATCCCTTCTTGTTGTTCTCCTCTGGGAATAGTCTGGCTAGTCACCCTTACAAGGTAAGTTTTACCCACTTGCCTCTGAGATTTTATAAAATCCGAAATCTGGGAGAGAAGTATCAGCAGAGTTCCATTTGCACCTCAATCCGTAATGAAACCATAGAAGAGCTACATGTTTCCTCTGAGCTGACTGTAATGTGCTCTCCCTAAAATCAGCTTTCTCCTTCTGATTTCAGGTCTGCTTTCAGATTCTTCCCAGCTCCCTAGTACTCCTGTCACTGGAGTCCGCTTTACTGCCCTGTCATTAATCACAGTGCCTTACTACTGTCTTTCCTCTCTGTTGGTGAGCTTTTTCTGGACCATTTTTGAACGGAGCTTTTACTTTAACGTGTGACTTTCTTAGTGTAGTTCACATTAACTCTTCTTTGGGTTATCAGCGCCTAGTGCCAGAAGGTTATTTGTCCTAAGCTAATCACGGACATCTTTATCATTTTCCAGAGGTAAATGCTGTACCAGATTATCGATAACTAATACTCAGTGATGGATCTCAGATTAGAATTCAAGCTGTTGGATTCCCAAGCCTGGGTACGTGTGAGACCTGGCTAGGAAGAGAGCAAGGCTGTCATTTGAGAGCACCCACAGTATTCTCTGCGCTTCAGTGTGGTTCTGTATTATTTCGGGTTTGTTGGTTGTGCCCCTTTTTTGGGAAGGTGGAGAGGATAATGGGGCATGATTTTCCTTTGCGGTTGTTCCAACCCCACTGGGGCTGCTACGAAGTACTTTTGAGTACAGGGAAGTAAACACTAAAATTCATTCCCTTGCAATTTTTTGTATTTGAACTTTGCCAGAGAACAAATAGATGAATTTGATGAGCTTAGAAACACATGTGTAGAGGGACAGTGAAACATGCTTATTGTCAAATGACCCCTAAGTATTTATTTTTCATCATAATTAAATTTTCCCCAATAAAAAAATATTATATCAGCGTATTGACAATAATGGGGTTCTCTTAGAAAAATATATTTAGAATTATTATATATATATGAATTTTAGTGAAAACAACTTTATTTTTCTAGTTATAAAAATAATATATTCACATTTAAGAGTCACAGAATACAGACAAGTAAAAAAATATAAAACAGTAGAATTCACCTAAAATTCTAGCACCTATCAGTAACCACTGGTAAGGTTTAGCAACCTGATTCTCTTTTTTAATGTATACACATGTGGTTCGTTTACAAACTCGCACCATTTTATGCATGTAAGGTCATCCCATAACTGTCTTGTGTGACCTGCCGTTTTTCTCTCCACTTCAGTAAATAGAAATCTCTACTGCCTCATTTAATGTCTTCACATGTTTGGATGTGCCATAATTTCTTTACTCCCTTATTACAGATATTTAGGTTATTTCTAAATTAGGCTACCCCAGACAGTTTTGGTACATCATTATGTTTATAATTTGAACACTTTTCACTTGAACAATTTCATTTTTAGAAGTGGAATTTCTGGGTCAAATAGTAATGTATTTTACTTTTTTAATACACATTTCCAAGCTGCAATAAACATTAAAAAAAATTTTTTAATGCCATGGTGTCATGAATTTTCATATTGGCTGCCTGTTTGCAACTCATTTTTATCTTTCGCCACTGCAGTTGGTTGTGGTTTCCCACACTGTATTAAAATCTGAACTTTCAAAGGAAACAGTTGTGGGTTTTTAGGACAGTTGATTCAGCAGCTGCAAACTGCATGATAATGCTTTTTTTTTGGGGGGGGGGGAGGTTTCTTTGAGCTAGTGACAATGTCCTAGCAGAAGAGAATGAGTTTTACTGTTGATTGTACAGTGAGAAATTTCACACTTCTCTAAGATTGCTGTAGTTTACTTTCTGCAGTGAAAAGGCTGCTGGAATTTCTTTTTTCTTTCTCCAAGAGCTGTAAAACTTAGGGTATGTATGAGATGTACTCTGTCTTATCTGAGAATTTCACAGTGTCCTCTCCTATGGGCAGCAGCTACCCAGTTGAGGTCCAGTTAGTCAGAGACGTTATTTTCTGCCATTGCAGCCATTCAGGCAAGAGGGCAAAGGATCTCCTGATGCAGTGGAGGTCCCTTTTTTTCATCCCCTCACTCCCCGTCAGGCCCTGTGTCACCTAGCTGCTCACCTGACTTAGGAATCTGTTTTATCTTCTTTTATCTAATACCAATCCCTTTTTACCTTGCGTCATAGTTACGTAGTTCTCCTCAAGGGCAGTGTCTGTGGATATTTCCTCTTTGTCTCTTCTGTACAGATTAACTGTCCTAACTGCCTTAGTAAAGCCCTTTGCTCCCTGTTCGTGCTCAGTAAATATTAAACGGCTCAAATGTTGATAACTGTATTGGAAAAACCTACATTCCTCCTCTTGTGTCTCTCTTTTACTTTCACACAGAACACTTCACTTCTGACACTTCTTGTCACCAGATGTGTGTGATTTTTCCCAATACCAAGCAATTCTGTGACACCAGCTGGGTGTCCCACAATTTAACTCCTTTCTGACTCTGCCTACCTGGAGATAACATCAGATCCCACAGATCAAAGGCTCAGACCCTCAAGACTGTTCCCTCCCACCCCACAACCGTACACTTCAGCTGCCAAATGCAAGTTGTAGGTCCCCAGGTCACCCACCACTTCTCTCTGGCTGGGCTACAAATCGCAGGTTCCCATGACCTCCTCTCTCTTGAATTCAGTTATTTGCTAAACAGCTCACAGAACTCAGGGAAACACTTAACTTACGTTTGCCAGTTTATTAGAGGATATGATAAAGGAAGCAGATGTACAGCCAGATGAAGGGATACATAGGCTGAGGTCTGGGAGGGCCCAGAGCGCAGGAGCTTCTGTCCCCGTGTAGTTGGAATACATCACCCTCCGGGTGTGTGAATGTGTTCACCAACCTGAAAGCTTTCGAACCCCGTACTACTGGGATTTTAAGGAGGCTTCCTCACATGGATAAGACCAATTATTAACTCCATTTCCAGCCCCTCTCGTCTCTTCAGAGAGGTGGGGGAGTGGTGCTGATAATTCCAAGCTTCTAATTATGGGAACCAGATCCCATTCAGGAGACCACCCAGAGTCACCTCATTAGAACAAAAGATGCTCCTAGTGTATTTTTCACTTAGGAATTTATAAGGTTTCAGGAGGCGTCTGTCAGGGACTGGGCATGAAAACCAAATATATATTTCTTATTATAAATCACACTATCACAGTAACTTAATACTACTTTTTCCAGGACCATTTGTATTTCTTTGCTGATATTTTTGTTTTTTTACTATACTTTGGGGAGAAGATAGACCTTGGCCTAAATTACTGGTTTATTATAACAGGACCTCTTAGCATTTTTTTAAGTTAGCTTGACAGTTCCTCTGCTAATATTTATTATTAGGTTACCAACCTAATTATATTGTTGTTTAACAGTGTCTCAGCTGCTAAATTTGTCCTTGGTCTACTTACATTGACTTATGTTCTTTCCCTGTGTTTAATAGTTAGTTCAGTTTAGTTTTGTTTTGTTTTTTTCCCAATCCCATTCCCTCTATTTCCTTTGAATAATTATGGCAAATATACTTAGAGGACTCCAGTTTGTAGCCAAATCAAAATACAGGGCACATATTGGTTTCTTATAAATGTGAAGTTGACATTGAGTACCTGTGATTTGCTAAGTACTTTAAATTAATTAACATTTATTTTCACAACAGTCCTTCAGAGTTATTTGTGATCAGTGGTTGGGGCTTCAGGAGGGCTCTCCCGTCAAGAAACTCTCAAGAAACTCTAGTAAACTTTTAAAAAGTAACACTCTAAATCAGAGACACCTAGCCTCAAGGAGACAGTGTAACTTGGTTACTTTTGTCTCTAAACTTGACTGCAACTCCCTCGTCTATAGTAATAATACTCCTGAAGAGAGAACATATCAAGAAGAAGAGAGATCTCACAAGCCTGGGTACATAAACAATGGAGAGGCACTTTGAGTCTATTCCAGTGCTTCTCAGGAGGGATAGAGCTTCAGCTCTCCCTCATGGAGAGAAAAAAGAAGTAGCTAGCTATGCAGGGTCCAATGTCAAAGCTAGGCCCTCTTTTACCAGACCACACTGCATCATCATTGAGTCACCACATACCGTAAGAACAACTATTTTACAGTACCACCTAATTAAATATTTCCAGAGCTAAGTAAATTAGTCTCCACGTTTAGCCAGGAAATGGTTCAGTGAACCTCAAATAACCTATGTGTCCTAATTCAGGGCCTTTGTATAGTTCCAGCCTGTCTCTTATCTCTTGACTTTAAAAGATGTCTTTGTTCATATGCATCTTAAAAATAAGATGATAGAGTCTGTTGGGAGCAGCATTTTTAACCATTTAACCCAAGCGTTTAGAGTGGAGTGGTGGTCCTGACGTTGCATTGGTCTCATGCCACCACACCCTGTGACAGTCCACTTGGCATTTATAAGGTATGCACTCCTTTCCTTGTGAGTCAGTGTTTTGAGTGAACTGAGGCTGTCTGTTTAGCCAGAGTAACTTTGGAAGCTCCCCTTTACCATTCACTTTAAAATTTATAGTGCACATCTGGCACAATTCTGATTGCTACAGCTCTGACTTATGCATTATCTAGAGCAAAATTTTAATCCAGACCTATCTTTTGTTATCAACCAGCAAGGCTTTAGATTATGCTTCTTTGCAATTTGTGGATATGTATTACGATACAAATTAAAGGTAGTATAGTTTTTTAGACCAGGCGAAACATGCTCAAGGCAACAAAGTATTATCCCTAGAAAAAGGAAATGTTCTGGGAAAGAGACAAGAGTTGGTCATGCTGCCACCCACCTCTTTGATTCATGTATTAGATACTTTTGCTTTTATTGTTGTTGTTTTAATAATTTGAACATATTCCAGAGGGCACAATTTTTAAAAATCTTTTATAAATCCTTCTTTGGGGGTTATAAAAGAGCATTATGGTATCCATTCTTTATTACAATAAAATTGTGAGCATGCCAAGGTAAAGTGGGTAACAACTTTAAAAGGAGAAAACATACCTTTTACCTTTCTGGGGAGGAGGGCTCTTTTAAATTGATTCCATCACTCTGACACTCATAATTTTATATTTTGTTTTAGAAACAGAACAAAATATGTCCGGTTGGAACAGAAAAGTGCTCTAGATGGCCCATGCCAAGGGGAAAATCAGAGAGATCCCTTGTACCCACACCCATTTCCACCTAGAAATTCACTTTCCTGAGCTCTTCTTTGCACAAATCTTGGAGTTTCTTTATATTTTGCTTTAATAGAGTAGACTTTTATTAGGTGACAAATGTAGTTTTTAGTTAAAGAAATGAAGAATAAAATAGGAAGTCACCTTACGGATTTTCACAAGGTCACATGGCAAGTCTGTATGGCAAACTAACATGATCGTTAAAAGAATATTCTTATGAATCTATAATCCTACATAATATAAATCTGTAGCATATTATATTTTCAGGGGATTATACTTGAAAATCATATATGCAAATATATATATATGATGTATTTTAACACAAGTTCATTGTAAAATAATAATATTGTGCTTTTTCTGTATGAGATACTTTCTAAGTGTTCTAGACATAAATGCAAAAAAAAGCTCTTAAAACCGAAAGCATTTTTCATAAATTTGCCTGAACTCATTTGATGCTAGAATATGACCTGAATTTACTTAAGGCTATTTATAGTCTTTATCCTATTTAATTTGAATATCCATATGTTTCCTGCAGAAATACTAATGTGCTTGCTGGTGAAGTGCTGTCTCAGGCCCTGCTGGTTCTGCATGTTGGCCTCAGTATATGCCATTTTACCTTTCTAAAAAAAATAAAATCCTGCATTTCAGAATACATTTGGCCAGAAAATATTCAGATAAAAGATTTTGGACCTGTGTTTACTCTTTTACTCCTTGCAGCAGGGCTGTAAGATAGGTACTACTCTTGTCCATGGTTTATAGATGAGGAAACTGACTGAGGAAAAACAGGTGAAGTACCTGGACCAAGGTCATACAGCCAGTAAGGGGTGGAGCTGGGACGTGAGCCCACACGTTCCAGCTCTTGAGTCTGTTCTCTGAACTGTCATGTTCTCCTACCTCTGTTTATAAAGTGACTTGCTTGGGATGTTGACAGAAGTTAGGAATTTAATCCTGGTTCTCTGAGCTGTACTCCTGTGCTTGGTTTTCTAAGTCATTAATTTCTAAACTTTTGAACTGGGGAACGGTACAAGTGTAATAGGGTATAGGTACTTGCATTCTTTTTATATTACCCTTTATATTACTTTTCATATTGCCTGTCTTTGTGTCTGACCTAACCAATAATCTTTATTTATGTAGTTTTCAAAAAAGTTCCATTTTAATCACATATCACCTTACTAGATCCCCATCTGCTTCCCTGTTTTCTGAATTTAAATTTAAATTTTAACTTGTTATACACTTGTGGGGTTTTTTGCACGTCTTTAGAGGATAACTGAACCTATATTTGACACTAGAATGAACGTTTACAGTCCACTTGAAAATCACTAGGCCACGTGAGAACCAAAGTTGACCAGTTTAATTACAGTGATAATTTAATGAACTAGTGAGTAGGACAAATGATAAATTCTTTTTTCTGGATCATTACTCCAAGTTATTGCTTCAGATCCTATGCTGGCTTCCATGATAAATTTTTCAAGAAAGAGGGCTTATCATGGGCAAAGTATTCTTCGCCCATTTTCTCATTTCTGTTATGCTTCATCCTCTGAGAACTTACCTTTATTTGTTGTGTATTTACACATATAAAATTCACGTGATTTTGTGAGTTTAATTATGAATATTGCAGTTGTGTATAATACCATGGTTTCAGAGTCACTGAAGGATGAACCTAATCCATTTTTTAAAAAATTTCTATAGGTTCTCAAAATTCATTTCAGAACAGATAATGATCTTACAGCTTTAAGACACTATTAGAAGACACTATAATAAAGTATCTATTATATTTGTAATCTTGACATCTGTGTCCTTTTGTCTCACATGGAATATTCTGTATACAAGAACATTGAGTTTATAGTAAGAGGGGAGAGAGAGTACTATACTTTTAACTGAATAAACGTCTGTCTTTATTGAATTATAAGTGATTTATCTTCAAAACAGCAACTTGTCCTTTATTTTTGTTTGGGGGAAGGAGAGCTGTTGGGGTGGAAGGCTCGGGAAGGGTATTTAGGTTGTTCTTTGGTTGTTTTAGGAGAAGTCACTAGTTTTGCATCATGATATTTGGCCTGAGTCTAAAAAACATTCCACATGTTTTTTTAGCTTCACTGAAGGGATCAAAAGAAATACTGAATGAGGTCCCTGTTGTGTACACTAGAATACAGAGTCTCATCTTGATTTTCAATGGGAAAAAAAAATCCGTTATTTATGGGGTATACAGGTCCCATAGAAGATCTGTGAAATTAGAAGCCTTGAAATTGTTAATCTTAGCTTTGAGACCTATTTAATAGTCGTAGTTGATATTTCTGCTCGGTTAGTGTCACATTCCTCTTTGGGTACGTTCCCAGCGCTTTTCACCGCTAATCTCTGAGTTAAGCCCAAAGAGTTCTAGGCATCTCCCTTTCAGTTATCCCTTTTGAAACCTTGTTTTTAATAACACTTTTCTTTCTTGGCTTGCATGACATTTTATCTTTCTTTTCCTTTCTTTTTGCTGTTTGCAAAGAGTCTTGGGAGGATTTGACAGATTTGGTGGAGCAAATGCGCGATGATACAGAAGGTGCGTGCCACACCAACATCTTTCAGTGTTCTTTTTCTTTTTCTTTTTTTTTTTTTTTTAATCTTCTAACCACCTTTTGATTGTTTCCATAAGAGGAAGTGTCCGCTTTAGGTTTTATTTCCCATGACTGTAACTGGAGCAGTAAGCATATTCGCCAGATTTTCCATGCAGGTACTTCGTACAGGTTTAGGTTTTCAGAGTCTTGCATTTAAAAATCTTTATCTTTCTGGTTCCAAGTAAAGTAGGATTAATATATGTTTATGCTGTTCCTTTAAGATAATAATATGTTCAAAGGGGACTTTATTTCACGATTATATCGTTTTTCTATGGCTGTTTTTTCATTTGTTAGGAAGATGTAAATTTTTTTATCATTCATGAAAATAAATATATATATATATATATATATATATATATATGTATTACCATGAACAAGCAGTTTAAAAACAAACAGATCCCAGGAACTTCAAGTATTTGGTCTGGAATGTTGCTCTGATTTGTAGATTTCCCATAACATTAAGTCATTTTGAGCTTGGTCATGTAATAGCATTCCTTTCTGGTGGAATTACCTTGAAAAGTAGCACATATGTTCGAATGTACGAAGGTTCCCCAAACCAATAATTATTTCTTCTGTAATTGGCACCTAACTTTAGGGATCTCAAGGTGATTTACACATTTTATAATAAAGATAGAAATATTGAAGTTTGGCTCCACTTTATCATTTTACGTTCTCCCACTTTGGCTGGGCACCTACAAGTCCCCCAGCTTCAGTGTACACTCTCCTAGCACACGCATACTCACCACTCTGTCCACACTGGCCTTTTCACTGACTGCATGAGCTGACCTCAGCCTCCTCTCCTGCCTTGTTCCTGTAACTCCCACCCGGAGCATTTACTTCCCTTCTCCCTCCCCCGTGCCCCCTACATCCCCATTTAGTCTAGATGAGAGCTCTGTGAAGCGCTCCCTGACAACTTTGGCCCAGTTCATTTCTCCATTCACTCAAGTCCTGCAGAACTTGGAGCTTAAGGCTTTTTGCTTGCTCTCTAATTCTTGTGTGTTTACATTCCTAGTTAAAGTGTAAAATCCTTGAGAGCAGAGATTGTCTTAAACTTCTTGGTATTCGGATCAGACTTAGGACAGTATTGTCCTCCGTAGATTTGGTCACACCAGACAAAAAACTAAGGCAGTTTTCTCTCTCCAGTGATGCCCAGTAGTTTCTTCTTCAGCACTTTACTTTGAATGAGTAAATTATCCTGAGTTTCATCTCATTTCCTATAGTCAAACTATCTTTTTATTCCGTCTTTGATTCTACTTTTAATGTAATTAGTTACATGTATTTTGATGAGAAGGCAGATCAGTATTGTCTAGTTGATTGACAGTTCATAGACAAGAAAAAAAGAGGACAGTGTTGATTCATTCAGTGAGTACTGATGTTAGATGCCATTATCATTATTATATTATTACTATTACTATTATTATTATTATTATTATTATTATTATTATTTACCAGGCACTAGATAGGTTTAAGGTTTTGATTCCTTTAATAGACTACGTACTAAAGAAAAATGCTGCATATAGGCCAACAAATCTGTGCCCTTCTTAGAAACTTCTTTCCTGTGACTTAGCCCTGGCACAATTCTATTTCTTTAATACAAGGTACTACTGCAAGAATCAAGCCTACTACAAGAGTCAGCCTCCTCCTTTTCATTTCTTTTTGCTGGAATTTTTGTGAATGATTGTCATAGGTGAAATCAAAAAGGGAAAAACCCAGAAGATGTGTGAATTTTTTTTATTATAGTATAGTTGAATTACAGTGTTGTATTAATTACTGCTGTACAGCATAGTGACTCACTTATACACTTACATACATTCTTTTTCATATTCTTTTCCATTATGGTTAATCACAGGATATTGAACATAGTTCCCTGTGCTGTACGGTAGGACCTTGTTGTTTATCCATTCTATATATACCCGTTTGCATCTGCTAACCCCAAACTCCCACTCCATTCCTCCCCACCCCCCCCGCCCCCGTCCCCATTGGCAACCACCAGACTATTCTCTATGTCCCTGATTCTGTTTCTGTTTCATAGACAGGTTCATTTGTGTCATATTTTAGATTCCACATATAAGTGATATCATGTGGTATTTGTCTTTCTCTTTCTGACTTACTTCACTTAGTATGATAATCTCTAGTTACATCCGTGTTGCTGCAAATGGCATTATTTTGTTCTTTTTTATGGCTGAATAGTATTCCATTGTATACATGTACCACACCTTCTTTATCCATTCATCTGTTGATGGACATTTAGGTTGTTTCCATGTCTTGGCTATTGTAAATAGTGCTGCTATGAACATAGGGGTGCACGTAAGAATGTGTAAATTGTGTTACTTTGATGATCTGAGTAGATTACCAGTAAAGTGGTATATGGTAATGTTGGCCAAGAACTTATTTATAGAAAAGTCTTTCTGGAATATTGCTTAAAAAAAAAGAAAATCAGAAGGGGAAGGAAGGGGGAAGGAAAATGGCTTTTACTTGTTAACTTTTTTTGAGTCATTTCATCCTTTTTTATACAATTTTCTACATCTCCTCTCGTTTCAGTTATATGGAATGCTAGAATTTTACTGTTTACGTAACTTAGAGTTTTTGTAAATGAGTACTTGTAACAAGAATGAACGTGAGTTATGGAGTGTTATCCACATGTAATACCCAGAGCGGCTCAGGGTCTGGGGAGGAGCCTGCAGTCAGAACCAGAGAAAGCCGCTGATGTATGTAGGCTCAGATCTCGTCAGGAGACCTTCACTGCTGAGCTGCTTTCATCCAGTTCCTTATCTGTTGTTACGGATGTGTCATAAGAGGTGGCTTTTTAATAGGAAATGTGCTAACACTGGCTTCCAGCCTTCTGCAACTCTGCTTTTTAAAATAACAAACCCTAGGAGGTCACAGATTTGAACTGTTAGCTTTGGGGTTTGGTTTTTCTTTTATTTTGTTTTGATTTTGGCAAGATTGAAGGTTTTTCTGGTGAACTGATTTCTTACAGTGGTGGTTGGTTTTATAGTCAATGTGTCTGTAACTCCCGTCTGGTAGCATACGAAATGTCTTCTTAAGGTGGAATCGTGTCATGCCAATTATCTCACATCTCATCTCATTATATGCTATTAATTTGGGTCTAAAAGCTTTGAAACTCACTGGAAAATTATGAAGATTAAATGAAATAATAAAAGCACATGGTTTACTACCTTTAGTTTCTCAATAAATATTGAATTCCTATCTGTACTTACTACAAACCTTTTTTAAACAGATTATGTGAACTTGCAGTTGCCCAGATTACTCATCTCTCTGAGCTTTGGAGTGGCTGGGACATTACTTGAATTAGGGGAATAATATACTTGTATGAAATAATACCTCATCAAGATGGCTTGCTGGTTCCTTGATATATTTTGTGAGTTAAGACTTGATGTCCACCATTTTGAAAAATGGAGGGAACATGTCTAAGAAATTTTCTTAGCACCTAGCACTGTATCACATAGACATTCAATGAAGGTTTATTTTAAATTAAATAAAAATTTTAAACTTACTTATGGAGGACCATAATAATTTTGATAGCTAACAATTTTTTATCCCTTTTTTCTTTAAATTTTATTTATTTATTTATTTTTGGCTGTGTTGGGTCTTTGTTGCTGTGTGTGGGCTTTCTCTAGCTGTGGCGAGCAGGGGCTACTCTTCATAGCTGCTCATTGCTGTGGCTTCTCTTATTGCAGAGCATGGGCTCTAGGTTCACGGGCATCAGTAGTTGTAGCACGCAGGCTCAGTAGTTGTGGCTCGTGGGCTCTAGAGCGCAGGCTCAGTAGTTGTGGCACACGGGCTTAGTTGCTCCGCGGCCTGTGGGATCTTCCCAGACCAGGGCTCGAACCTGTGTCCCCTGCATTGGCAGACAGATTCTTAACCACTGTGCCACCAGGGAAGTCCCACAATTTTTTATTCTTAGTACATCCCAAGCATTTCTAAATGCTTAACATACATGAACTTGTTTAATCTTCAAAACCCTATCATTATCTTATGGATGAAGGAAGTAAGGCCTACAGAGTTAAGAAACTTTCCCAGTGGAATACTACTCAGCAATAAAAAGGAACAAACTATTGATAACCTGGATGGATCCCTCAAGAACTATGCTGAGTGAAAAAAAGCCAATTTTAAAAGTCACATACTGTATGATTCCATTTATATAACATTCTTGAAACGACAGCACTGCAGGAATGGAAAACAGATTAGTAGTTGCTATGGGTTATAAGGGGGTAGGAGACAGGAGGTAAGTGCTTGTGGCTGTAAAAGGTCAAAGTGAGGGATCCTTGTGATACAGTTCAATGTCATATCCTGGTTGTGATAAGTTACTCTAGTTTGGCAAGATGTTACCTTTGGGGGAACTAGGTTAAGGGTACACAGTATCTCTCTATTATTTCTTACAACTGTATGTGAATCTATAATTGTCTCAAAATAATAAGTGCAAAAAAAAAAAAAAAAAAAGAAAGAAAGAAAAGAGAAAAGGAACTTGCCTAGGGTTACACAGCTAGGGGAAGAGTTCAAGTAGGGTTCAAACTCCAACAGGCTAGCTCCAGAGCTTGTGCTGTTAACCACTATACCAAAGTTCAAACCTAGTTGGCTCTCAAAAATACTTTTTCATCGAAATTCCATACACACATCATTTATTTCTAAATATCTAGAACAAAAGTTTCATGAAACAACATATAACCTTACACTGTAGGACATACTAAATCGATTTTTATACCCCACTAAGGGGTTGTGACCTTTAATTTGAAAGATAATCCAGTATCCTGTAGTGCCTTCTCTGGTGTATATCCATTTCGGCTCTAGCTACCAAGATACAAGCAAAAGAGCTCTTCCAGCAATGCCAGTCTGTTGTGTTCTGTTCCCAGCCTTTAATTGTTGGCACCCTTTAAAGGCCAGTTACCTTGCATCCTTCTATTTCTCTTTAAACCATCTCCTCTGATGGAAACATCTTATTTCTGATCATTGGTACTATTATCCCTTGGCTAGTGATTATCCCAACCCAAACTTTAGTTTGTATTTACAACTATGTGATGAAAATTATGTTTAGAATGCTTCCACATCATTGTATCTTTTATTGTATCCAAAGCCAAGCTGATTTTACCCCTTACTTCCAAAACAGTTATTCAGTTTTTTTCATTTCCATTTTCAGCACAGTATTCGAGGCTCACAGGGCAAAAACTTTAGGTTATTCTCGACTCCTCTGTTTCCTTAACAGGTCCAGTTGTTCAAGTGAAGCCATTTTGATCCTCTCCCGCAAATTCTTCAGATTCACTTTGCATAATCCTTTCAGACTAATCATTCCTGAAACAAAGTTCTAATCATACGACTTCCCTGCTCAAAACCTACAGTGGTTCCCATTGCCTGCTTCCTGGATATGCAGGTCTAGTTTTAGAGACCTGTCATTTGACTTTACCCTTCCTGTTTTCCAGTTCTCCCCAGGAAGAACTCCCCACTCCATTCTTATTTCCTTCACCCTCACTTCACATACCCATTCTCCCCACTTGGAATACTTTCTTCCACGTTTTCTGTGAATTTCATGTTTAGGGCCTGCCTCAAATCCTATACTGGAATTTATCATACTTTTAACTATATTACTTTTGGTGTTGTCTCATTTGGAGCACAAGTGTACACTATTCCAGGGAGTTAAGTTAAGGGTAGAGATTATTCCTATATTTTGTCAAGGTTGGGGTTTACTCTACTTACAAACTAAAAAATTAGCCTATTTCTTGGATACTGACGAAGGACACGACAAAAGACTTTATTACTCATGACACTGCAAGCAGTCTGAGCATCAACACATTTGTGTCAGTTCCTCTTGCACCAGAGTTGCACCTGGGAGACACTGTATCGCTTAGAAAAATGCTACACATGTGGTGGTTCTGTGTTGCAGCTGAGGAACACAGTTTGGGGAACCGTTGTTTTTATAGGAAGCAGTAGGAAAGCCTCCTCTCTTAAGATGATCAGTTGCATAAACAACCCTGAGAAATGGCCTGGGTAAAAGAGCATTGAGAGCCTTGCAGTCTTGATACAACCCATAAAGACATGTAAGTAGCACAAGAAGTCCATGGAGGATTGTCTGTCTCAATATCTTACAGGTTAGATATAAAGAAATTTGTAACTTCCCCAATATCACTCACGGAATTTGAGAGAGACAGCTCTAACTCTTCTAGATCAGAGATCTAACTGTGCTAGATCACTGTGTTGCCCCCTAATATTTAACTTATTTCTATGGAGTAAATTGAGCAGAGTAAGGAACTCCTGAATTTGTACTTATCACCTAAATGTCTTATGTTGCATCAAAACAGAGAAGACTGACTATTGTCCCAACTTCTAGACGTTCCCAGAAATCTTCTGGGTATTCTTCTGTGGTACGGAATTCTTCAGGTAAAGGTACTTGAAGATGTTTGGGAAACTGTCCCAAACTGAAATTGATTGTATTATGATATGGGAGGCCAGTGAAGAAGAAGAGAGTGTGGTTTCTTAGGAACTCTTGGGCAAGCTGGAATTAGAAAGGACATTTTTTAAAGATTAGAGAAATGGATACCTAAAAGAAAAGTGTTTTCCTCTATTGCTCACAACATTTCTGACACTAAATGTGTGGGGAGGTTTTCCCACACCCACCAGTTCTCCAGCACCAATTCAATTCTGACACTGTCTACTTGGGGTTAACACAGACTCCACAAGAGGCCCCCTCACTTTAGACGCCAGTCACAAGTCTAGGTTGCCACCTGTCCTTCTGACCAACCAGCTATAAATCAGAGGTTTCTGTGACCCCTCCTCAAGTTTTATAATTTGCTAGACTGGCTCACACAACTCAAGGAAAGAGTTTACTTGCTAAATTACAGGTGTATTATAAAAGAACACAACTCAAGAACAGCCAGGTGGAAGAGATGCATAGGGCAAAGTATGTGGGAAGGAGCATGAAACTCCCATACCCTCTCTGGGCACATCACCCTCCCAGCAACTCGATGTGCTCACTAACCACAAGCTCTCTGAACACTTTCCTTTAGGATTTTTATGCAGGCCTCATTATGTAGGCATCATTGATGAAATCGTGGTCTTTGATGTTTGAGCTCTTTCTCCAGCCCCTCTCCCCTCCCTGGATTTGGAGATGGGAGGGAATGGCTGAAAGTTCCAACCCTCTTATCACACAACTGGTTCCCCCTGGCAACCAGCCCTCCCATCCTTAAGGGCTTTCTAAAATTCACCTCATTAGCATAAACTCTGTGTTTGAAAGGGACTTGTTATAAATAACAAAGATGCTCCTTTTATAATACCTTTAACTCTGGAGCTATTTCAGAATTAGAAACCAGAACCAAATATAACAAAAGATACCCCTATGGCTCTTATCACTTGGGAAATTGCTAGGGTTTTAGGAGCTCTGTGTTAGGAACTGAGGGCTTAGATAAATAGAGAAATTGATTGATTTCTTATTATTCCACAATACCTGACCAAGAATAAGTAAGAGTACATAGACAATGGTTTTGGAATGTTAAATAACCAAATAAGCTTGTTCATTTCAATGCTAATGCCAATCAAAAGGGGTTTTTTGGTTATGTTCAGGGGTAGAAAAAAGCAGCACTAGACTCTTATTGGAGGCTAGCAGTTAAACCTTGTCCTGAAGCAAGAGAAAGCAGAACCTCTTTTTTATTTTTAATTATGGAATTTTTCAGGTACATAAAGTAGAGAGAGTAGCATAAGAAACCCTAACGTTTCCATCACCCAACTTCAATAATTATCAATATATTTTTTTTTAATTTATATTTTTGGCTGCGTTGGGTCTTCGTTGCTTCTCTCAGGCTTTCTCTAGTTGCAGCGAGCGGGGGCTGCTCTACGTTGTGGTGCACGGGCTCTAGGCGTGCGGGCTGCAGTAGTTGTGGTGCGCAGGCTCAGTAGTTGTGGCCTGCAGGCTCTAGAGCATAGGCTCAGTAGTTGTGGCGCACGGGCTTAGCTGCTCCGCGGCATGTGGGATCTTCCTGGACCAGGGCTTGAACCTGTGTACCCTGCATGGGCAGGCAGATTCTTAACCACTGTGCCACCAGGGAAGTCCCACCATTTGTATTTCTTTGGAGAAATGTCTATTGAAATCCTTTGCTCATTCTTTTTTACTGGGTTATAGTAAGTCCCCTACCTACAAACGAGTTCCGTTCTGAGAGCGCGCTTGTTAAGTCCAGTTTGTTCATTAAGTCCAACAAAATTAGCCTAGGTATCCAACTAACACAATCAGATATATAGTACTGTACTGTAATAGGTTTATAATACTTTTCACACATTAATACATAAAAAAACAAACACAAAAAATAAGGAAAACATTTTTAATCTTACAGTACAGTAATCTTACAGACGTCTGAGCTAACTTACATGATTGGACATGGGAACGCACGTTTGCATCTTTGAAAGTTCTCAACTTGAAGGTTCATATGTAGGGGACTTACTGTATTTGTGTTTCATTGTTGAATTATAAGAGTTCTCTACATATTCTGGATACAGGATCTGATTTACATTTTTTCCTCCCATTCTATGGGCTGTCTTTTCTTTTCCTTAATGGTGTCCTTTGAAGTGCAAATATTTTTAATTTTAGTGAAGTCCAGTTTATTTTTTCTGTTGTTTTTGCTTTTGGTGTCATCTAAGAAACCATTTGGTCATATTGTATAATCCTTTTTGTATGTTGCTGGAGTTGGTTTACAAGTATTTTGTTGAGGGCTTTGCATCTATATTAATAAGAGATACTGATCTGTCGTTTTCTTATGATGTCTTTGTCTGATTTTGGTCTCAAGTAATGTTGGTCTCATAGAATGTGTTGGGAAGTGTTTCCTCTTCCTCTGTTTTTTGGAATTGTGAAGAACTGGTAGTAATTCTTTAAATGTTTGGTAAACTTCAGTAGTGAAGCCATCTGGTTCGGCCTCTTTATGGGGTGTGTTTTTTATTATGAATTTAATATCTTTACTTATTATAGTTCTGTTCAGATTTTCTATTTCTTCTTGAGTCAGTTTTGGTAGTTTATCTTTCTTAGAAATTGTCCTTTGAAATTGTTTCATCTAGGTTGCCTAATACGTTGGCATACAGTTGCCCATAGTATTCCCTTATAATCCTTTTTGTTTCTGTAAGGTCAATAGTAATGTCTCCTCTTCATTTCTGATTTTAGTAATTTGAGTCTTCTCTCTTTTTGTATTCGTCAGTATAGCTAAATATTTGTCAATGTTGTTGATCTCTTCAGAGAGCCAACTTTGGGTTTCACTGGTTTCTCTCAGTAGTGTTAT
Source organism: Eschrichtius robustus (assembly GCF_028021215.1). Classification (NCBI taxonomy): domain Eukaryota; kingdom Metazoa; phylum Chordata; class Mammalia; order Artiodactyla; family Eschrichtiidae; genus Eschrichtius; species Eschrichtius robustus. The sequence goes on along the minus strand of NC_090827.1, from coordinate 64,339,447 downwards.
TTGCTGTTGATTTCTGCTGTGATCTTTATTATTCCTTTCTCCTGGGGGCTTTCTACTGATAAATGTATTTATTGGTTGGCCTTGAGGAAGCCATCTGTGAAATCATGGAATTATGACAGGCTAGAGCTAGAAGAGCTAGGTCAGTGCTTCACAAACCTTAATGCCCATACAAATTGCTTTAGGTTCTGTCCAGAATCTGATTCAGTGGTACCATTGGAGCCCAAGTTTTCCCATTTCTAAAAGCTTCCAGGTGATGCCAATGTTGATGTTCCAGGACCACACTTGGAGTGGCAAGGATCTAGTTCATTTGGTATCAGAGTCGTTGGTGGGGTTTTCCAAACCATGTTGTTTCACCCCATTCCAGGCATATTAATGTGCCCCCTGCTTGAGAATTAGTGCTGCAATTAGTCATTATGATTGGTGCGGGTGTGTGATGTCTTTATAAAAAAAAAAATTACTGAACGAGTACGTTTACAGGTGAGGAAATTGAGGCCCCAAAGAAGTAAGATTCCTTGCCTGGCATCATATAATAAGCTAATTAGCACAGATGATTTATATCAAACAGATTGAGTAGTGGGTGGATATAATCTTTCTGATGATAAGGCTTAATTTTAGCAAAGTATATCTTTGATTATGCTATTACTAAGGAAAGGTAGCAATCAGGATAAATAAATTAGTGGTTAAATTTTCTTGATGAACTCCTTTAACAGATTTCAACCCAGAGAAAATATTGTTTAAGTGAATTTCCTCTTTATTATTCTTGAGTAGAAGCTTATACGATATCTGAAATGACATTAAGGAGAATAGACAAATACAGATATAGATACATGTATAGATAATCTAAGGGTCCTAAGACTTTATTGATTATTTTTAAATGAGGATTGAGTAAAAGTTCATAATTATTTTGTACAAATAAGTGTCATCAGACTACTTAAATGGTGTTTTATTAAAGATCTTTTTAGTACTTTCAGTGATTTCTTTCACTATCACGGACAACTCATTTTATGCTTAATTTTATACCCTAAGAACTATTACAGCAAAAGTTCAAAGTAGATTTATTTAGGAATCATTGGTCTTCAGTCATTCTGAACATCAAGTAAGCTTTCCTTTCAATATCTTTCTGTTAGTTGGTCATTTTAAATCTCATATTAATGCTTTTAGGTATCATTGGGAAATTTCTGTAGGACAACTGTTTTGTTTCACATTTAAGATAAAAGTAACTGTTGTGCTACCTATGAATTATTCCCACTTTACCAAGAATTGGGTATGATGTAACATACTTAATATTAACATAATGTTAAAGATAACTTACTTTTCCTTCAATTATTCATAAAACATTTCAATATTTCTCGGTATGAACCTTAGTCACTGCACTATAAGGAGATAAAATAGGGTCTTGGTTAGATGATTGGTTTGCAGAACAGTGGGACTCACTGTCACTCTTAGCTATGTGACTTTGGGTCCATTTTTGTCATCACTATTGACTAGATGAACCACATGACTCCTTAAAGTTTGTTAGAATTTCCTCATATGGAAATTAGCAGCCTTGAAGAGGTGTAATGAAGACGCATACGCTCTTAAAAGGACTTTGAAAACCAGTATAGTTTATTGTATCTACAGTCATTTCTACATGGTTTCTTTAGTCCACTGCTCCTGCTATGTTTCCCACCAAGGTGATTTGTACCACTGTCCAAATGTAGAAACAATCAAATAATCACCAAAACTAGAAACACAGAAGTTGCTCTCCGTTCTCTCTCCTGCTTCCCAAAATCCAGCTGGTGATCAAGTCCTGAAATCCTAACATTCTACCCCTAGAACATCTCTCAGAGCTAACTCCGTCTTCTCCACAAGCACGCACTGCTCCAATTCCATCCCATATTATAATTTTCCTCCTCAGCTTTTGCGGTAAACCCTTACTTGCTCCCCAGCTTTGAGTTTTTATTCCTTTTCGATCCATCTTCCACAAGGTTGCCAGAATGGCTTCCCTAAAATTCAAATCAGTGACATTACGCCTCAGATCAAAATCTTTACTGACTTTAAGGTAAAATCCATATTCCTTAAACAAGGTCCTTAGCAATCTCTCCCTTACCTATTTCCCTTATCTCATCTCACAACCCTTACTCACGTGTATCATAAACTTATGGCATTTTTTTGGTTTTCCTTAGTATGCCATGTTCTTTCATATTTCTGTTCCTTTACCCAAGCTGTCCTTCCATCCTACTCCCTTCACAGCTCTACTCCTAACCCTTCCTGGCCTGACTAATTTCTCTTTGTCCTTTAAGATTGAACTCAAAAGCCTCATCCTCTGTATTTGGCACCTAGTGATTTCTATGTATTAATTTTGTATTCTGCTACCTCTGTGAATTACTATGTTTTTGTAAAAATTTTACTTTACTTTGATTTTTTCTGGGTGTAAAATCGGATTGTATGAGAGCAGTAATATATGATCCACACTTTTACAGTTTATATGTCTCCAATTTCTTTATCTTCTCTAATTGCATTGGTCTGCCACCCTCAGTACAATGTTAAGTAATAGCCATGGGTAATGGATACTTCTTAAACTTTCCCTCAGAATACATCCAACGGCAGAGGAAATTGTATCGGACTCACAGCTTACCTGAAATCCTACATTACTTTCATATCTACTATCTTAGCCTTAAAAATATATATAAAATTTACATTTGATTCCATAGAATGCATATATATGGCTTAACATAAAAACATTTTAATTTATTTGTCCTGAAATAAAATTAATCTTTGTTGAAGATGATAATGTTTATCCTGAAGTTTCAAGTATTCTCTGTAAGCTGCCCTTTTTTGTTCTCCAGACATCTGTATAACCCAAGTTTGATAAATAGTAAGCACTTCGATGTCGAGGACTAGGTCTTTTATCTCTGGATTCCCAGCATTAAATACAGTATCTAACACCAAGTAGATGTTCAATATTTATTGAAAAAAATGAATGAATGAATGAATGAATGAATGAACAAAAGTTCACTTTTGGAAAGATAGTGTTAAATGTTAGCATTGTGAATAATTGCAATTTTAATTATTTTTCTCATAGAAAAAGTATGACTGACAACATTGTAAAAGTCATGCACTTTAAAATAATTTTCTGGTCTATATAATAAAACAGAACTTTTTTAAGCTTTTTATAGTTAAAAGTGTAAAATATATAAAAAAGATCACATAAGTACTCAGCTCAATGAATTTTCACATACTCACCAATTTCACAAAACTAACACCCCATCAAAAGGAGAACTTTACCTGCCCCTCAGAAGTCCCCCCATGCTCTCTTTTGGTCACTGCAGCCCTTTTTAACAGCATACAGGGAATTCCCTGGCGGTCCAGTGGTTAGAACTCCACACTTCCACTGCAGGGGGCATGGGTCAATCCCTGGGCAGGCAACTAACATCCCGCAAGCCAGCCGCATGGTGCGCCCAAAAAAACCCAGCCAAACAAACAGCATACATTAGTTCCACAAAATCTTTTTTTTTTTTTTTTTTTTTTGGCCATGCCGCACTCCTTTGATAATAGTAAGCATTAAATAATCATTGAACTTTTACATTAATTAAACAATTAATAATGAGCAATAAATTCTTTTGAGCTCTTATGTCTAGTTGTCAAATTACCCTGATTTTTGTTTGACTTTCTTTCATTTGTTTAGAGTAGTCGTTCTCCACAGGTAGGAGATGTCTTTCAGGGGACTTACGGCAATATCTGGAGATATTTGGGGTTGTCATGACTAGAGGGTGCTACTGACATCTAGTGGGTAAAGGCATGGGTTGCTGCTAAATTTAATTCACAGAACAGCCCCCCACAAAAAGAATTATCTGACCCAAAATATTAGTAATGCCAAGGCTGAGAGTAATATTTTCTAAAGAATGGGTGGGTGGTTTATGTTTGATGCAGGTTAGTTCAAATAGGTTATAGCACCATACTAATGGAGTCTAAGGTATCAGGAATTTGATTTCCCTAGGCATTAGTTCATCTTTCTGTAGTTTAATGCATCCCAGCCACTGACCAGATGTCCTAAACATTTCTGCTACTGATTACGAGAAGGACGAGATGAGGCAGTGTAGAAGAGCCGGTACCACCACTTCTGGAAAAATGCCTCAAAGCATCGTGTTTTGTACATATTCCAAATCCAGCTCTCCCACGTGACTAGTTCTCACTAGGTTGGAATTAGATTATGTACTTTGACTAGGAGCATTGCTTAATTTTGTTATTAGCTCCCTGAATTATTGGTCAACAGACTTAAGGCAGAGGGAGTGGTACCTTATGGACCGCCAGTTAATCCAACTTCAGCCACATTTTCTTATGTTAAATGGAGAATCCAGTAGCTCTCCACAAACATTCATGCATACCCACACACCCCTGCCCTATTCCTTCCTCCCAGGGATTATGGAAGGTCGGAAACAGTACAGCGCACATAAATGCTGATAATAATGTTGGAAATTAATATCTGATAAAGTTGTTCTTCATGGCTGTTTGTCAGGGTGTAGTTTTTTGTGTATTTCAGTGTCCCCTGTGAGTTTATTCCATTCTTAACAAGTTGACCTAAAATGAACAGAGAGAGCCAGATTTGAGGCATGGCCCTAAAACATTTGTGGGTGTGCAAGAGAGAATTAGTGGCAACATACACCAATTCTGACTTTCCTAATAAAGTATCCTCTAAAATTATTACCTCAGAGAACACTACAACAAACCAAGATTTGTATAGTGGGCACTGTAAACCTACAAGTCCTTAAACTTAATGGAGAAGATGAGCTTAGAATTTGACTATTTGATTCTGCTTCATTTAACTGTGAATGCATATCTAAATGAAAACACTGTGTGAAGAAAATTACTTGGGACAATTTGAATGAAATAATCTCCGCTTTGTGCTGTAGCTTGTTTCTGTTATGGGAGCATGGCTTTTATTAGTACTACTTTTAGTCCTTCTAAAAAAGGTAAAATATCTCATAGATCTCTAGGCCTTTTTCAGTTCGTATAGAAATTTAACATATTTAACTTTTGGGAGGATGTCAGGTAAAGTGTGGTACTTAGTCCCTTTCCTCAGGGAGTTTATTTGGTTGATGAGAGCCACAGGCTCTATGTTAAGTCTTAAAAAATTGGGGAGTTGATTAAGTTCTAATACTTCATTATACTAATAATGTTAATTATTTTTAGTTCATTGAGTAATGCTTAGTTTAAATAATAATGCTAACTAGTATAAATACTAATAATGCACATAGCGTATTTGGAACAAAGTTTAAGCGCTTTATCCTTTTGTTCTACATTGGCTTTATTTTTTAGAGCGCTTCACAAGCTGTAGAGAATGGGTGAGGCAGGGCAAGGGTGGAAGCAGCACAGTGTGAAGGCTGTGCAGTACTGAGTTGTGACGGACCCAGGTTAGGCTGGTGGCAGAGGCAGTGGTGAGAATATTAAAAGACCGTACTCAAGGCTCAAAATTTTATAAAATAAATACATTTTTTACTGTTTCACCAAGAATATTCCTAAGGGACACTGGCATCTTTTTTTTTTTTTTTTTTTTTTTTTTTTATTAAAGCAAAGCACATGGTGGAGAAGAATACAACAACTAATAGTATAATTTGATGCCAAGGCCTTGATTCTTGCCAAGACACCAACAGTCTTACCCGCTCTTGCTTTTGCGCCATCAATGCAAATGTCAACCCAGTGAACTTATACGGAATTTTTTAATGCGCTATTTCCAGTAACCAGGCTTCATCCTTTTCTCCTTTGGCTGCAGATCCTAATTATCTCATGGCTAACGAACGCATGAACCTGATGAACATGGCCAAGCTGAGTATCAAGGGCTTGATTGAATCTGCTCTGAACCTAGGGAGAACTCTGGACTCTGACTACGCACCTCTCCAGCAGTTCTTTGTGGTGATGGAGCATTGCCTGAAACACGGCTTGAAAGGTAGACCACGGCCTCAGAATACACATGTGCACGCACCTGTTTCCTAGCAATACATGCTCCAGAAGAGAAGCATTCCTGGTGGAGCCAAAGAATAAGAGGCTTGAATTAATATTAATCCACTGGAATGCAGTCTATGTGGGTGCAGAGATATGGTTGACTTAAAGGAGCTATAGCGCTTAAAAAATACAGATTCTTGAAAGCTAGAGCTGGAAGCGCTGTTACAAGTATCTAATTCAAGATGGCAGTTGTGTTTCACAGGTGGATATAGATCTAGAATGGGACGTGACTTGCCCAAGATCACACAGTGAGTGAGGGCAGAGCAAGTGCTAGAACTCAGATCTCCAGACTCTTGCGTCCATGCTCTTCCCACTTAACCCTGAGCTTTTGAGGACAGGACCTGGTCTTGTTCACCTTGGCTTCTTTTCCTCCTCCCGCTCCAATCTTTGATAACCTGTTCTTGGATTACCTATTCTTTTCCACTGGACTGTTTTCTTCACTAATACCACACGGCTTTAAGCATGATATTGTTAAGATATTTTATTGTTATTATACAGCTAGTCCATAAATTCTTCCTGAAAGAGGAAGGGACCGAGTCTTGGAAAGTAGGGGATTTTTGATTTTTATGAAATGTTATCTATTATGAAAGCATGAATAATTTTAGAACTGTCTGATAATCTGGGATCAATTCCCGGAAAAGCACACTGAATAGATGGGAGAGGGTATGTGTGTGTTGAGAGTGTGTTTATGTTGTGAAAAATATTAAAATATTGCTTTGTTTTTATTGCCTTAGCTAAGAAAACTTTTCTTGGACAAAATAAATCCTTCTGGGGCCCTCTAGAACTGGTAGAAAAGCTTGTTCCAGAAGCTGCAGAGATAACAGCAAGTGTTAAAGATCTTCCAGGACTTAAGTAAGTTTAAGGTTCAGTTCTGTGTGTCAGGGAGAACATTCTTCTTAACTACCTCCTTTAGGAGTGAGACTAAAGACAACGGTGATCATAATAATTTATTTCATAACCGTCCAAAATGCAAAATGCTGTTATGAATAGGTGATGTTACAAGAGAACTGGTACTGTAGAATAATGAGAAGTGTGAGGGATAATTATTATTAATCTAAGAAAGGTTGTCTTCATGTTAAAATGCCAAATGTTCTCTTTTTTTTAAAGCACTTGTGGGTATCAGCTAGTGAGTCTCAAGAAGTTAGATCTAGGGAAATGGCATGTTGGACTTAAGACAAACAATGTGTTTCATGAGAACCAAGATTAAAACGGTTGTCAAGTGAGCCTCAGGAACTGACACCCGGAACCTGCCTTGGGACTTGAAAAAGAGTGGTAATCACCTTCCCAAATTAGACTGGTCCAATTGTAATCAAGTAGAGGTCTAAGTGGCCTGTGTCCTGGTTATTGTTATTCGGGTCCTTACATGATCCACACTAAATTGATGATTTCAGTTTGGCCTTCCAGAGGTCTTGTCTTCAAATCATGGTCTCATTCGGTAATTAATTCCTCACGGGAGCATTTGTCCCAGACACACCCCTGGCTCCCACTGGCCCACACGGAAGTGCTCCCACAGGAGTGTGGTGGGAGAGGCTGTGAGGAGCACATCCTGCGCACCGTATACTGGGGGGCCCGTTAGCGGGAGTAAGTGGACCTGTCCCACTGTGGCCTCTAGCTCTGCTGCTTTTAGTTGGTTTCTGTGTTTTTGTAGGACACCAGTAGGCAGAGGAAGAGCCTGGCTTCGTTTGGCATTGATGCAAAAGAAACTTTCGGAGTATATGAAAGCTCTGATCAATAAGAAGGAACTTCTCAGGTATGAAGATCTTCTCGTTGAACTTCCTTCTTTTTCTCCCCATGTTCTATATCATATGAGGCTGAAGCATATAAATTTATCATTTTGGGGGGTCAGAAACATTTGATTCATGACAATTTCACGTAGCTCAGCTAATACCTTCTCCCACATCACACACACACATACGCAAGAATAGATACTTTTATATTAAGTGTGTTCCCACTGTCTCTGTGGCATATGTATGGTCCTTTGCAGGACAGGTCAAAACTTAACACCTTTAGAAAACGGGAAAGGCTTTTGACACCTTAGCATATACCCAGGCTCACTAAGACAGGAAGTTGACGTGTAACATTAAATTCAAATACAGCACACAAAAAAATTTCCAGTTGGGTCATAGGTACAAATGGGAACGAGAAAACAATAAAGCTTTTAGAAGAAACATAAAGTAGACAAAAATTTCTTAAACACAAAAAGTCCTACCTGTAAAGGAAAAAATGGATAAATTGGTTACATTAAAATGAAGAACTTCTGTCCATCAAAAGTCACTCTTGAGATTAAGAGTGAGAGGTAACCCATAACTCTAAAGGAGATATTTGCAATACATAATACACATACTCAACAAATGATGCATACTCATGGTGTATAAAGAACTCCGTCAGTCCAAAAAGAAAAAAGGCAGACGAGCAAATACAGAATTGAGTAAAGGACTTGAACAAGCCTCTCACAGAAGAAGAAATTGAAATGGCCAGTAAACATATTAAAAGATACCTAACTTCATTAGCCATGTTGTAAATTCAAGTTAAAACAAGAGTGTGATAACCTCACACAACCACCAGAATGGGTAAAATGAAAAAGACAGATAATCCCAAGTGTTGGTGAGGATGTGAAGTAACTTTAATGTCCTGCTGATGAGTTAATTGGTATAGAAATTTAAGAAAACTGTTTGTCATCCTCTGTTAAAGCTGATCATGAGCATTCCTTGTGATCAAGGATTCCGCTTCTAGTTATTGTATCCAATAAAAAATGCATAGTTTATATCCAACAAAAGACATGAACAAGAATGTTCATAGTTATTACAATGATTGTACCAGCCCCAAATGTTTGTAATAGACCCCAAGTATCTATTCACAGTAGAATGGGTAGGTAAATTCTGGTATGCTCATACAATGAAATACCATATAGCAACTACACACAGCCACATGGATTAATCTCACAAGTGTAATGTTGGGCAAATGAAACCAGACATGGAAAATACATTCTGCATTATTCCATTTATATAAAGTTCAGAAACGTACATAATTTATCCTTCATGATAGAAGTCAGGAAAGAGCTACCATTGGCAGGGTAGGGGTAGTAAATGGGGAGTAGAAGGGAGCACAAGGTGCCTTTGGAGGTTCTGATGATGTGCTGAGTTTTAATATAGTGCTGGTTACATAGGTGTGTTCTCTGTGTGAAAACTCATTCCACTGTATTGTATGATTTGTGTACTTTTCTATGTATACTTTATAGGTCATTAATATTTACTAAAAGAATTCAAGTATGGCAGACTGCCTCTGAGAAATATTATAAGAAGAATAAGTAATCGAGAATTTAAAGACATGGCTGAATTTTTCAAGAGCCTAGTTTTTACCAAAAATTGCACTGCAGATCCTAACATGGAGCATTGTTTTAATGTTGCTGCAGCTGCGTGTGCCATTGATTGCTGTTTTCTTGCCTAGGAAAATTAAACAAATCAGGAGAAAGAGAAACAGTAACCATTCAGGAGAGCTTATTTACTTCCACAAGGGGAAGGCTCAGCTTTCCAAGGATCAAGCCTTAAAGTGGTGTAGGGTCTAGTGTTCAAGCTGTAGGCGGCTACAAAATTATATGATTCAGTTGGGGTCTGAAGAATTAGCTCTTCATCCAGCAGAGCACCAGAGTAGATGGATTCAGTCTTACGAACCAGACGGAACACTTTTTAATACATATTTTCACTGACTTTGACTCAGCACTTTCACACCCTAGGTATGTCTAACAGAAATGCATGTGTATATGTACCCAAACCCATGTGCAGTAGTGTTCAGCAAAGCACTGTAGGCTGCACAACTGAAACAGCAAATAGAATGAATCCATTGTGGTATATCCCTACCATGGAATACTGTGCAGCAGTGAAAGTGAATGAACTACCACTGCATACAACAATACAGTATATGTATTACTAAATCACTTTGCTGTACACCTGAAACTAACATAACATTGTAAGTCAACTATACTCCAATATAAAATAAAAAATTTTTAAATATATATAAAATTAAATTTAAAAAATAAAAATAAAGCAGATCAGAAACAAGGCAATTTTAAAAAAACAAACTAATCGGTTTTTTTAAGATCCATGAAAGATTGAAAAATTATCCCCTGGTGCGTTGCAAATACAGATACGTGGCAGAAGCATGAATGCTCACTTTGGTGAAAATACCATTCCAATCACTTTTCTTTCAGCTGGACTGTCTGTTATCTAGAGTCTGTTCATGTCCCTATTATCTAAAATAAAGTATCCAAGTAATCCTTGTTTTTACTTTTTTGCTGTTATTATAGGTGACCATATTTAACCACGAGGCAAGTGCTCTTCTCCTTGTCTCATGGTTACGTCATTGGATTCTTGAGGTTTTATTACAGTAGAGTGTTTCATGGATTTCTCTTACAGTGAATTCTATGAACCCAATGCCCTCATGATGGAAGAAGAGGGAGCTATAATTGCTGGTCTGTTGGTGGGTCTGAATGTCATTGATGCCAATTTCTGTATGAAAGGAGAAGATTTGGACTCTCAGGTATGAGAAAGATACTTGGTTACCTAGTGTGTCACTCTGAGTTCTGTTATCTCAGAATTTGGATTGATCAGATCATACCAACCAAATTAGGGGAACTTCTATGAGTTATAAATAGGATTTTCTTTATTTTTGATGTGAATATAAAAAATCTGTTTGTTTTTCCTTCCAGCTTGGCTTATTTGTGCATAATGAATGTTTTTCAAATCCTTGTCTTAACTGTGATCCCTGTTAAAAATATTTTGCACAGGCTAAAATATATATATATATATATATATATATATATATATATATATATATATATATATATGTGCTGTGTGCTATGTGGTTCAGCAGCAAACATATGTATATATGTTTGCCGTAGCATCTTATGGAAAAACTCAAACAAATTTTTGGCCGACCCAATATATGTACACATACATATAAGCCAAAATATATACACAGGGGTTTAGTAGCAGAATATTTTAAATAAGCAAGAGAGAAAGAAATGTTAAACCTTAATTTATATTAAGTATTCAGTTGACTTTCTTAGTCATGTCCTACTGACTTAATCTTGGTTCTTTACTTACAACCCTTGTCAATTCCTTTTTTTTTTTTTTTAAGAAGCAGCGCTTTTTTTTTTTTTAAGTTACCTTTTCCAACTTTTTTTTTCTTCTCTTTTTTTGGCTACGTTGGGTCTTCGTTGCTGCGCACGGGCTTTCTCTAGCTGTGGCGAGCAGGGGCTACTCTTCGTTGCAGTACACGGGCTTCTCATTGCAGTCGCTTCTCTTATTGTGGAGCGTGGGCTCTAGGCATGTGGGCTTCAGTAGTTGCAGCACACAGGCTCAGTAGTTGTGGCTCACAGGCTCTAGAGCACAGGCTCAGAAGTTGTGACACACAGGCTTAGTTGCTCCGCGGCATGTGGGATCTTCCCGGACCAGGGATCGAACCCGTGTCCCCTGAATTGGCAGGCGGATTCTTAACCACTGTGCCACCAGGGAAGTCCCGTCAATTCTTGATTATAATAAAACATTAAATTTTTATTAAAAATTTCTAGTAATTGTCATGACCATAATACTATTTTGAGTGCCTAAAAAGAGACATTGTGTTATGCCTTGGGAAAAGTATCTAATTTTATATTGAATTCTGAACATTCTCTCTGTAGGTTGGAGTTATAGATTTTTCAATGTATCTCAAGGATGGGAACAGCAGTAAAGGTAGTGAAGGGTATGTACAAAGAAAATTAGTTTTCTTTTTTCTTTAATGTTCTTTGATAGTATTTAAAGTTTACAACAGTACTGCTTTAACAGATGTGCTGAAAGAATTTCTGATGAGATAGCTTTAATAGAATCTTGTCAAAAATATCTGACAATTATGCCTGCTAAACCCTGAAAGGGATTTTAGTTAAGTAGATTTTCCTACTCTGTGGCTCAGGGGCAAACAAAATAAAAATTTTTATAAAAGGAATCCAATGCTTCATCTCTTAAAAGTAATGTTTGGAAACATGGTTTTCTTGACCAGAAGGATTGCATTGTCAGTTTGCTTAAAATTTGCACTATTACATGTGCATCATGGGATTATGTAAAATGCTAATATTAGGGGGAGCTGAGTATATGGGAACTGGGCACTACTTTTACAACTTCTGTAAATCTAAAATAATTTCAAAATTAAAAGTTTTAAAAATATTCATATGGTACTTGGAAATTAGCGATCAGAAACTCACCTTTTACCCTTTATAAATTTAGCAGTTGAAAGCATAATTAGTCTGAAGTTTTTAACCTTAGGCATTGAGCTAAGATTATATTGCTTGTCCTTTAAGTAGTCGTAGTAGAGGTATGTGGCCTTGAATTTTGTCTTTCAGTTGAAAAGTCTGTCTGTATAACTTTTGCCTGTTCTAGATTAGCTGGTCCCAGAAGTGAACCTTCTTTTTCCACACTTAATTTACTCATGTAATAATAAACACCTGATCTTTGTGAAAGCCTTTTATACCATTCACTTTGAAGCCAAACAGCATTTAAAGGCAAATAAATATATAGCCTTTGAGAACAATAATTATTTCACCCGAATAAGCTTAATTCAATTCCTATGACAAATGGAAAATTGTTATGATAAATAATACTAACAAAGCTAAAAAAAAAAATCTATCAATTGTGAGAAGAAACTTTTTATTCTTTAAATGCCTCTAATAGACTGTACATTATACCTATAACCTAAGGTATTAAGATATATAAGCTACAGCAAGAGCTTTATTTAATATGCAGGGGTGGTTTCAATTTTAAACCTCCAAGTCTCTTGTTGATATGCCAAGGGGATTATACATCAGGTCTGTCTTCTGATTCAGTGTGTCTGTGCCATAATTTCCTTTCTATGTTTTATGAAAAGATTGGGGGTGGGGCATCTTGGTATTTCTAATGTTATTTACTTTTTTTCTATTTTTTTATTTTTTTCCCTCAGAGATGGCCAGATTACTGCAATTCTGGATCAGAAGAACTATGTAGAAGAACTCAACAGACATCTGAAGTAAAGAATGAATAAATGCTACTACTTTACTGGGGGTTTTGGTGTGGGGGAAGGGAAAGGTAAACTGATGAGCAGTTAGGATAAATTCAGACCATACTCAACAAATATATATAGAATTACTGCTTGCCAGGCACTGAGCTAGGCACTGGATATGTGGCATTTAACTGTTCGGTGAGCTTAAATGGAAAGCAATATAAAATTAGTATGTAATTAGAACTTTAGTGATTATGTAAATATATTCAGTTAAGAACTCTTAAATTTGTGACGTAGACTGTTGAAATTGGAGGTCTTCTTGGTTCGGTAGATCCAGCCACATATTTCAGGACTAAGTCTTGGGTAAAGCACTCATCACTTCACTACCTTTAATTGTATCTCGTTGGTCCCTTGCATGTCTCATACATTGGATTGATAGTATTAATTTACCCTTTTTCCACCATCACTACCATTAATTTACCAAGTACTCACCAAGTATTTTTCATGACCAGATCATAAAACAATCTCTTCTTTCCTGAGGAGAGCTATCCAAAATTTATTGGTATTCTCAAGTGCACTGATGGTCTAAAAACTGTTGAATAATTCAGAAGAATTAATATACCCATTAATTACCTTATTTTTAGTTCTCTTATGAAAGATAATCATTTTAATTTAAGTAAGACCTAAAATGTGACTATACCAGTATCAATATAAATTATAGTCTTGGTTCCATCTAGAAAACTCAAGAACAATTTAAGTACATTTTCTCTGGGGACTGAGTACTAATAATGAACTGACGGTAAACTGTGGAGATGTTAGCCTAGCAAAGATGTGGTTACAGTTGACAATGAAATACAAATATGACCCTATTATTTACTCTTTCAATGCCTCCATTTCTTTATCTATAATAACAACCCCATACCTAGCACATGGGGTTGTTGAAAGGAGTAATGAAATAATGCAAGTAAAATCAGAAGAGTGCTTGGTGTATGGCAAGCACATCATAATTCATGTAGCCCATTACTATTATTACTATTACTATTCTTATTATTATTATATAAGTAAACAAAGTTTACTGTGTAGTGCATCAACTCTTTTATTTCATCAACAAATGCTTATTAAATACAAACTTCAGTGCCAAGAATGTAGCAGGTAAGACACACATCAGCTTGTAAGCTCTCTTAGAGCCTACAAGTCTGTCAAGAATTATGGACAGTAAACAATGAAAGTATAATGAGTATTTTAAAAGAAAGTACAGGATATTGCCCTGTTTCTCAAAAGAGACTATTATGTTTTTTCTTCTGTCGATAGTGCTACTGTAAACAACCTTCAGGCAAAAGTGGATGCATTAGAAAAATCCAACACTAAACTGACAGAGGAGGTAAGTGTTTTGGAAGTCCTTTGATTGACTTAGAGAATTTAGTAGAGTGCATTAGTGGAAAATAATTTCTCTGGAGCCTGGAAATAAAGGACTTGGCTTTTCAGATAATACCTACTATAGGACTCCTTGTTCTGACCAAGAATGGCCAGCTGGCTTATCTGAGGGGTCTCAGTTATCCAGTTGGACTCTGAAGACATAGAACCTGGGCTGATCAAATATTTTGCTTTCTTCTGTGAATGTTTTGTCTGGGCTAGCCTAGAGTTAACGTTTAGCAGGTAGCGTGGTATTCATCATTTATTCATTCATCAAACAATTTGGGTACTGCGTATGTGCCAGAGCTAGACAAAGATTTATATCTGCCAGGCATTGATTTATGTGTGCCAGATCGGCAAGTTCCCGCCTTCAAGGGTTTTATTTTCTCCTTGGGGTGATGGGGTAGATGACATAAAGAACACGGGTCAGAAGACCAGTACTAATAATGAACTAACAGTAAACTGTGGGGATGTTAGCCTAGCAAAGATGTGGTTGCAGTTGACAATGAAATACAAATATGACCCTATTATTTACTCTTTCAATGCCTCCATTTCTTTATCTATAATAATAACCCCATACCTAGCACATGGGGTTGTTGAAAGGACTAATGAAATAATGCAAGTAAAATCAGTTAGGAGAGTGCTTGGTGTAGCAGTAATTCCTGTTTACATGTCATGTGCTCCTGAGTAAGTAAGTCACTTGACCTCCAAGAGGCCCAGTTCCCTAACTGGCAAATTAGAGTGTTTCCCCTTTTAGCTCACAATTACCCTGAAGATCAAGTAAGAATATACATGTGAAAACTCTTAGAAAAGTCCCTAAAATTAGAATAGAAAAATAACCTCATATTTTACTTCTGATTAATTTTTTTTCCCCTAACTTACCAAAGGCTAAGCGACATATTTTTTTCTTCAGTAGCATTAGATGTTTCTATGAGAAACCTTAAATAAAATTTTTTAGGTGGCAAAGACTTCATCTTCTCTTTTTCAAATTATAACTATCCTATTACATACAGTGAGATAAATTTGGTTAAATACAGCAACACAGATGGACCTGGAGGGTATTGTGCTTAGTGAAATAAATCTGAGAGAGAAAGACAAATACTGTATCTTACTTAAATGTGTAATCTAAAAAATGAAACAAACAAATGAATATAAAACAAAACAGAAACAGACTCACAGATATAGAGAACAAACTAGTGGTTAACAGTGGGGAGGGGCAAGATAGGGGTAGGGGATTAAGAGGTACAAATTATTATGTATAAAATAAATAAACTACAAGAATATATTGGATAGTATAGGGAATATAGCCAATATTTTATAATAACTTTAAGGTTATAATGTATAAAAGTATATCACCTATATATTTTATATATAGATTTTATATATATAAAGTATAATCTATAAAAATATTGAATCACTATGTTGTACACCTGAAACTAATATAATATTGTAAATCAGCTATACTTCAAAAAAGAATTTTGGTCTAAAATAAGCAAGTTAAAGCACTAGTCAGGAAACACTATCTAATCGGATTTTTTTCAGAAGGAAAAAATCATTGTTCATTGTTATAACTTTAAAACACCTTCCATATTACTCAGTTCTGGGGGCTTTAGTTTTGGATGTAGATTCTTTAAATTATATTAAAACTTTAATTTATTGATATGACCCTTAGAATTTTTTTTTTTTTTTAAACATCTTTATTGAAGTATAATTGCCTTACAATGGTGTGTTAGCTTCTGCTTTATAACAAAGTGAATCAGTTATGCATATACAATATGTTCCCATTTCTCTTCCCTCTTGCATCTCCCTCCCTCCCACCCTCCCCATCCCACCCCTCTAGGTGGTCACATAGCACCGAGCTGATCTCCCTGTGCTATGCGGCTGCTTCCCACTAGCTATCTATTTTACATTTGGTAGTGTATATATGTCCATGACACTCTCTTACCCTGTCACATCTCACCCCACCCCCTCCCCATATCCTCAAGTCCATTCTCTAGTAGGTCTGTGTCTTTATTCCCGTCTTGCCACTAGGTTCTTCGTGGCCTTTTTTTTTTTTTTTTCCCTTAGATTCCGTATATATGTGTTAGCATACTGTATTTGTTTTTCTCTTTCTGACTTACTTCACTCTGTATGACAGACTCTAACTCCATCCACCTCATTACAAATACCTCCATTTCATTTCTTTTTATGGCTGAGTAATATTCCATTGTATATATGTGCCACATCTTCTTTATCCATTCATCTGTCGATGGACATTTAGGTTGCTTCCATGTCCTGGCTATTGTAAATAGAGCTGCAATGAACATTTTGGTACATGACTCTTTTTGACCTATGGTTTTCTCAGGGTATATGTCCAGTAGTGGGATTGCTGGGTCGTATGGTAGTTCTATTTGTAGTTTTTTAAGGAACCTCCATCCTGTTCTCCATAGTGGCTGTATCAATTTACATTCCCACCAACAGTGCAAGAGTGTTCCCTTTCCTCCACACCCTCTCCAGCATTTATTGTTTCTAGATTTTTTGATGATGGCCATTCTGACCGGTGTGAGATGATATCTCATTGTCGTTTTGATTTGCATTTCTCTAATGATTAATGATGTTGAGCATTCTTTCATGTGTCTGTAGGCCATCTGTATATCTTCTTTGGAGAAATGTCTATTTAGGTCTTCTGCCCATTTTTGGATTGGGTTGTTGGTTTTTTTGTTATTGAGCTGCATGAGCTGCTTGTAAATCTTGGAGATTAATCCTTTGTCAGTTGCTTCATTTGCAAATATTTTCTCCCATTCTGATGGTTGTCTTTTGGTCTTGTTTATGGTTTCCTTTGCTGTGCAAAAGCTTTTAAGTTTCATTAGGTCCCATTTGTTTATTTGTGTTCTTATTTCCATTTCTCTGGGAGCTGGGTCAAAAAGAATCTTGCTGTGATGTATGTCATAGAGTGTTCTGCCTATGTTTTCCTCTAAGAGTTTGATAGTGCCTGCCCTTACACTTAGGTCTTTAATCCATTTTGAGTTTATTTTTGTGCATGGTGTCAGGGAGTGTTCTAATTTCATACTTTTACATGTACCTGTCCAATTTTCCCAGCACCACTTATTGAAGAGGCTGTCTTTTCTCCACTGTATATGCTTGCCTCCTTTATCAAAGATAAGGTGACCATATGTGTGTGGGTTTATCTCTGGGCTTTCTCTCCTGTTCCATTGATCTATATTTCTGTTTTTGTGCCAGTACCAAACTGTCTTGATTACTGAAGCTTTGTAATATAGTCTGAAGTCAGGGAGCCTGATTCCCCCAGCTCCATTTTTCGTTCTCAAGATTGCTTTGGCTATTCGGGGTCTTTTGTGTTTCCATACAAATTGTGAAATTTTTTGTTCTAGTTCTGTGAAAAATGCCAGTGGTAGTTTGATAGGGATTGCATTGAATCTGTAGATTGCTTTGGGTAGTAGAGTCATTTTCACAATGTTGATTCTTCCAATCCAGGAACATGGTATATCTCTCCGTCTATTTGTATCATCTTTAATTTCTTTCATCAGTGTCTTATAATTTTCTGCATACAGGTCTTTTGTCTCCTTAGGTAGGTTTATTCCTAGATATTTTATTCTTTTTGTTGCAATGGTAAACGGGAGTGTTTTCTTAATTTCACTTTCAGATTTTTCGTCATTAGTGTATAGAAATGCAAGAGATTTCTGTGCATTTATTTTGTATCCTGCTACTTTACCAAATTCATTGATTAGCTCTAGGAGTTTTCTGGTAGCATCTTTAGGATTCTCTATGTATAGTATCATGTCATCTGCAAATAGTGACAGCTTTACTTCTTCTTTTCCGATTTGGATTCCTTTTATTTCTTTGTCTTCTCTGATTGCTGTGGCTAACACTTCCAAAACTATGTTGAATAATAGTGGTGAGAGTGGGCAACCTTGTCTTGTTCCTGATCTTAGTGGAAATGGTTTCAGTTTTTCACCATTGAGGACAATGTTGGCTGTGGGTTTGTCATATATGGCCTTTATTATGTTGAGGAAAGTTCCCTCTATGCCTACTTTCTGCAGGGCTTTTATCATAAATGGGTGTTGAATTTTGTCGAAAGCTTTCGCTGCATCTATTGAGATGATCATATGGTTTTTCTCCTTCAATTTGTTAATATGGTGTATCACGTTGATTGATTTGCGTATATTGAAGAATCCTTGCATTCCTGGGATAAACCCCACTTGATCATGGTGTATGATCCTTTTAATGTGCTGTTGGATTCTGTTTGCTAGTATTTTGTTGCGGATTTTTGCATCTATGTTCATCAGTGATATTGGCCTGTAGTTTTCTTTCTTTGTGACATCTTTGTCTGGTTTTGGTATCAGGGTGATGGTGGCCTCTTTGTCTGGTTTTGGTATCAGGGTGATGGTGGCCTCGTAGAATGAGTTTGGGAGTGTTCCTCCCTCTGCAATATTTTGGAAGAGTTTGAGAAGGATAGGTGTTAGCTCGTCTCTAAATGTTTGATAGAATTCACCTGTGAAGCCATCTGGTCCTGGGCTTTTGTTTGTTGGAAGGTTTTTAATCACAGTTTCAATTTCAGTGCTTGTGATTGGTCTGTTCATATTTTCTATTTCTTCCTGGTTCAGTCTCGGCAGTTTGTGCATTTCTAAGAATCTGTCCATTTCTTCCAGGTTGTCCATTTTATTGGCATAGAGTTGCTTGTAGTAATCTGTCATGATCTTTTGTATTTCTGCAGTGTCAGTGGTTACTTCTCCTTTTTCATTTCTAATTCTATTGATCTGAGTCTTCTCCCTTTTTCTCTTGATGAGTCTGGCTAATGGTTTATCAATTTTGTTTATCTTCTCAAAGAACCAGCTCTTAGTTTCATTGATTTTTGCTATTGTTTCCTTCATTTCTTTTTCATTTATTTCTGACCTGATCTTTATAATTTCTTTCCTTCTGCTGGCTTTGGGGGTTTTTTGTTCTTCTTTCTCTAATTGCTTCAGGTGCTAGGTTAGGTTGTTTATTCGAGATGTTTCCTGTTTCTTGAGGTAGGCTTGTATTGCTATAAACTTCCCTCTTAGCACTGCTTTTGCTGCGTCCCATAGGTTTTGGGTCATCGTGTTTTCATTGTCATTTGTTTCTAGGTATTTTTTGATTTCCCCTTTGATTTCTTCAGTAATCACTTCGTTATTAAGTAATGTATTGTGTAGCCTCCATGTGTTTGTATTTTTTACAGATCTTTTCCTGTAATTGATATCTAGTCTCATAGCGTTGTGGTCGGAAAAGATACTTGATACGATTTCAATTTTCTTAGATTTACCAAGGCTTGATTTGTGACCCAAGATATGATCTATCCTGGAGAATGTTCCATGAGCACTTGAGAAAAATGTGTATTCTGTTGTTTTTGGGTGGAATGTCCTATAAATATCAATTAAGTCCATCTTGTTTAATGTATCATTTAAAGCTTGTGTTTCCTTATTTATTTTCATTTTGGATGATCTGTCCATTGGTGAAAGTGGGGTGTTAGAGTTCCCTACTATGATTGTGTTGCTGTCGATTTCCCCTTTTATGGCTGTTAGTATTTGCCTTATGTATTGAGGTGTTCCTAGGTTGGGTGCATAAATATTTACAATTGTTATAGCTTCCTCTTGGATCGATCCCTTGATCATTATATAGTGTCCTTCTTTGTCTCTTGTAATAGTCTTTATTTTAAAGTCTATTTTGTCTGATATGAGAATTGCTACTCCAGCTTTCTTTTGATTTCCATTTGCATGGAATATCTTTTTCCATCCCCTCACTTTCAGTCTGTATGTGTCTCTAGGTCTGAAGTGGGTCTCTTGTAGACAGCATATATATGGGTCTTGTTTTTGTATCCATTCAGCCAGCCTGTGTCTTTTGGTGGGAGCATTTAATCCATTTACATTCAAGGTAATTATCGATATGTATGTTCCTATTCCCATTTTCTTAAATGTTTTGGGTTTGTTATTGTAGGTGTTTTCCTTCTCTTGTGTTTCTTGCCTAGAGAAGTTCCTTTAGCATTTGTTGTAAAGCTGGTTTGGTGGTGCTGAACTCTCTCAGCTTTTGCTTGTCTGTAAAGGTTTTAATTTCTCCATCGAATCTGAATGAGATCCTTGCTGGGTAGAGTAATCTTGGTTGTAGGTTTTTCTCCTTCATCACTTTTAGTATATCCTGCCACTCCCTTCTGGCTTGCAGAGTTTCTGCTGAAAGATCAGATGTTAACCTTATGGGGATTCCCTTGTGTGTTATTTGTTGTTTTTCCCTTGCTGCCTTTAATATGTTTTCCTTATATTTAATTTTTGACAGTTTGATTAATATGTGTCTTGGCGTGTTTCTCCTTGGGTTTATCCTGTATGGGACTCTCTGTGCTTCCAGGACTTGATTAACTATTTCCTTTCCCATATTAGGGAAGTTTTCAACTATAATCTCTTCAAATATTTTCTCAGTCCCTTTCTTTTTCTCTTCTTCTTCTGGGACCCCTATAATTCGAATGTTGGTGCGTTTAATGTTGTCCCAGAGGTCTCTGAGACTGTCCTCAGTTCTTTTCATTCTTTTTTCTTTATCCTGCTCTGTAGTAGTTATTTCCACCATTTTATCTTCCAGGTCACTTATCCTTTCTTCTGCCTCAGTTATTCTGCTATTGATCCCATCTAGAGTATTTTTAATTTCATTTATTGTGTTTTTCATCATGACCCTTAGAATTTTATCCCACAAGGCTTTGGAAACGTTCTGCACAGCAATTTTGTACTGTGAGTCTACTGCTGTCATATTGAGGTAGTGTGGCATAGTAATTAAGCATGCTCTCCAGAGCTAGACTTCTTGAATTTGTGTCCCACATCTGGCGCTTGCTAGCTTTCTGATCCTGGGCCAGTTACTTGAGCTCCTGTTCTTTGGTTTACTTATCTGTAAAATGGGGATAAGAAGAAGAAGAAGAAGAAGAAGAAGAAGAAGAAGAAGAAGAAGAAGATTTTTGTGCAAATTAAATGATTTAATGCATAAGGGCCTAGACCAGTGCCTGACACATCATAAGCACTCAGTAAATACAATCGTAAATTTTATTCCCTCAGCCACGGGACTTGTGTTCTTGGCCTAACTTTATCTTACCAACAATATTAATTTATTCATTTACTTATTTATCTTACCAGTAAGATTTATTTTCTTAAAGCTTTGAACTTTTAGAGATAGGAAAGCACTGTGTATAGACTTTATAAAGAGCAGACAAGGCTAATACGTTCTGCCCTCTCTCATTTCCATCTATTTTGGATTTAAAGGGACCAGTAAAAAACAAAACAAAACAAAAAAGACCTCTTTTCCCCTCCTGAGTTCTGAACCAATATGACAAAATGAGAAGAACTGAGCAGATGAGGGTAAATAAACATCCACTTTATGTTGGTAAAGCTGACTTAGAAAGTCCACTTGGATCTGCAGTCGTCACTCGTAATACTTTCTCTGATGATGAGACCTTGGAAGGAGCAGTCCGAGGTGCGCTTGGATCTAGAGAGCAGACCCACTTGCCCAAAGTTACTTCTTTACGCATTTTAGGCCCACGGAGCAGAGAGAGAAACGGGCTGCCTGACCTGCCTCTAGAAAGCCTGCCTGAGCCTGGCTTCTCTGTACTTACATAGTAGAACAGGAACCAAGCAGAGATGATGAAAAGGGAGACTAGCCTGGCTGAGAGGAGTCTGCTCAGTTCCTTTCCTAGCCTCATTCAGGCACCTTCCCGCTCTCTGTGGGAACTGAGCTCGGTAGGTGCAGAGGGGAGCGTTTTCACCGTACTCTTCCCTCCAGTGGAATAGGGTTATAAACATTTCCCCTGGAGATGCACTGCCAATAACATTACCTTGTCTTTGTAGGTGCTGAAAAGAAAAATCTCTTTAACGCTTAATGGCATCTTTTAGAGTGAGAACTTTGGAGTTCATTTCTTACTCTCTTAAAAATTATCTGTAGGGACTTCCCTGGTGGTCCAGTGCTAAAGAATCCGCCTTACAATGCAGGGAATGTGGGTTCGATCCCTGACCAGGGACCTAAGATCCCACATGCCGTGGGACAGCTAAGCCCGCGTGCCACAACTTCTGAGGTCGCGTGCCTCAACTAGAGCCCACGTGCCACGAAAACTACAGAGCCCACACGCTCTGGAGCCGGGGCGCCACAACTAAAGAAGAGAAACCCACACGCCACAACTGGAGAGAAGCCCACACACTACAATGAAGAGCCCGCATGCCGCAAGGAAAGATCCCGCATGCCGCAACTAAGACCCAACGCAGCCAACAATAAATTGAATACATAAATAAATAATAAATAAATCTTTAAAAAAAAAAATTGAACATTTAAAAAAAAATTATCTGTTGAAGGTCTTATGGAGGGTTTGTAAGATGGGTCCCAAGGCATGAGGTGACCACTTATACATTTTAGAAATAGGGTTTTTTCAGGAGACCTTCAAGGTGGTGGAGGAGTAAGATGTGGAGATCACCCCCCTACCCACAAATACATCAGAAATACATCTACATGTGGAACAACTCCTACAGAACACCTACTGAACGCTGGCAGAAGACCTCAGACTTCCCAAAAGCCGTGTGGCTGACAGGGTCTTGGTGCTTCGGCCAGGTGTCAGGCTTGTGCCTCTGAGGCGGGAGAGCCAAGTTCGGGACATTATCCACCAGAGACCTCCCAGCTCCACGTGATATCAAACGGCAAAAGCTCTCCCAGAGATCTCCATCTCAATGCTAAGACCCAGCTGCACTCAACAACCAGGAAGCTACAGTGCTGGACACCCTATGCCAAACAGCTAACAAGAGAGGAACACAACCTCACCATTAGCAGGGAGGCTGCCTAAAATCTTAGTAAGGTCACAGACACCCCAAAACACACCACCAGACACGGTCCTGCCCACCAGAAAGACAAGATCCAGCCTCATCCACCAGAAAACAGGCACCAGTCCCCTCCACCAGGAAGCCTACACAACCCACTGAACTAACCTTAGCCACTGAGTGCAGACACCAAAAACAACGGGAAGTACGAACCTGCAGCCTGTGAAAAGCAGACCCCAAATACAGTAAGTTAAGCAAAATAAGAAGACAGAGAAACACACAGCAGATGAAGGAACAAGGTAAAAACCCACCAGACCAAACAAATGAAGAGGAAATAGGCAGTCTACCTGAAAAAGAATTCAGAGTAATGATAGTAAAGATGATCCAAAATCCTGGAAATAGAATGGAGAAAATACAAGAAACATTTAACAAGGACCTAGAAGAACTAAAGAGCAAACAAACAATGATGAACAGCACAATAAGTGAAATTAAAAATTCTCTAGCAAGACTCAAAAGCAGAATAACTGAGGCAGAAGAACGGATAAGTGACCTGGAAGATCAAATAGTGGAAATAACTACTGCAGAGCAGAATAAAGAAAAAAGAATGAAAAGAATTGAGGACAGTCTTAGAGACCTCCGGGACAATATTAAATGCACCAACATTTGAATTACAGGGGTCCCAGAAGAAGAAGAGAAAAAGAAAATATTTGAAGAGATTATAGTTGAAAACTTCCCTAATATGGGAAGGGAAATAGTCAATCAAGTCTAGGAAGCGCAGAGAGTCCCATACAGGATAAATCCAAGGAGAAACACGCCAAGACACATATTAATCAAACTATCAAAAATTAAATACAAAGAAAAAATATTAAAAGCAGCAAGGGAAAAACAACAGATAACATACAAGGGAATCCCCATAAGGTTAACAGCTGATCTTTCAGCAGAAACTCTGCAAGCCAGAAGGGAGTGGCAAGACATATTTAACGTGATGAAAGGGAAGAATCTACAAAAAAGATTACTCTACCCAGCAAGGATCTCATTCAGATTTGACTGAGAAATTAAAACCTTTACAGACAAGCAAAAGCTAAGAGAATTCAGCACCACCAAATCAGCTTTACAACAAATGCTAAAGGAACTTCTCTAGGCAGGAAACACAAGAGAAGGAAAAGACCTATAATAGTAAACCCAAAATAATTAAGAAAATGGTAATAGGAACATACATATTGATAATTACCTTAAATGTAAATGGACTAAATGCTCCCACCAAAAGACATAGACTGGCTGAATGGATACAAAAATAAGACCTGTAGGTATGCTGTCTACAAGAGACCCACTTCAGACCTAGGGACACATACAGACTCAAAGTGAGGGGATGGAAAAAGATATTCCATGCAAATGGAAATCAAAAGAAAGCTGGGGTAGCAATTCTCATGTCAGACAAAATAGACTTTAAAATAAAGACTATTACAAGAGACAAGCACACTACATAATGATCAAGGGATCAATCCACAAAGAAGATATAACAATTGTAAATATATATGCACCCAACATAGGAGGACCTCAATACATAAGACAAATGCTATCAGCCATAAAAGGGGAAATCGACAGTAACACAGTCATAGTAGGGGACTTTAACACCCCACTTTCACCAATGGACAGATCATCCAAAATGAAAATAAATAAGGAAACGCAAGCTTTAAATGATACATTAAACAAGATGGCCTTAATTGATACTTATAGGACACTCCATCCCAAAACAACAGAGTACACATTCTTCTAAAGTGCTCATGGAACATTCTCCAGGATAGGTCATATCTTGGGTCACAAATCAAGCCTTGGTAAATTTAAGAAAATTGAAATCGTATCAAGTATCTTTTCCGACCACAATGCTATGAAGCTAGATATCAATTACAGGAAAAAGTCTGTAAAAAATACAAACACATGGAGGCTAAACAATACACTACTTAATAACCCAGAGATCACTGAAGAAATCAAGGAGGAAATAAAAAATACCTAGAAACAAATGACAATGAAAACACGATGACCAAAAACCTATGGGATGCAGCAAAAGCA
Source organism: Eschrichtius robustus (assembly GCF_028021215.1). NCBI lineage: Eukaryota > Metazoa > Chordata > Mammalia > Artiodactyla > Eschrichtiidae > Eschrichtius > Eschrichtius robustus. The sequence continues at coordinate 64,314,194 of NC_090827.1, read as the reverse complement.
GTTCTAAGAGGGAAGTTTATAGCAATACAGTCCTACCTCAAGAAACAAGAAACATCTCAAACAACCTAACCTTACACCTAAAGCAATTAGAGAAAAAAGAACAAAAAAAAAACCCCCAAAGTTAGCAGAAGGAAAGAAATCATAAAGATCAGATCAGAAATAAATGAAAAAGAAATGAAGGAAACGATAGCAAAGATCAATAAAACTAAAACCTGGTTCTTTGAGAGGATAAACAAAATTGATAAACCATTAGCCAGACTCATCAAGAAAAGAAGGGAGAAGACTCAAATCAATAGAATTAGAAATGAAAAAGGAGAGGTAACAACTGACACTGCAGAAATACAAAGGATCGTGAGAGATTACTGCAAGCAACTATATGCCAATGAAATGGACAACCTGGAAGAAATGGACAAATTCTTAGAAATGCACAACCTTCTGAGACTGAACCAGGAAGAAATAGAAAATATAAACAGACCAGTCACAAGCATTGAAATTGAGACTGTGATTAAAAATCTTCCAACAAACAAAAGCCCAGGACCAGATGGCTTCACAGGCGAATTCAATCAAACATTTAGAGAAGAGCTAACACCTATCCTTCTGAAAATCTTCCAAAATATAGCAGAGGGAGGAACACTCCCAAACTCATTCTACGAGGCCACCATCACCCTGATACCAAAACCAGGCAAAGATGTCACAGAGAAAGAAAAATACAGGCCGATATCACTGATGAACATAGATGCAAAAATCGTCAACAAAATACTAGCAAACAGAATCCAACAGCACAGTAAAAGGATCATACACCATGATCAAGTGGGGTTTATCCCAGGGATGCAAGGATTCTGCAATATATGCACATCAATCAACATGATAAACCATATTAACAAATTGAAGGATAAAACCCATATGATCATCTTAATAGATGAAGAAAAAGCTTTCAACAACATTCAATACCCATTTATGATAAAAAACCCTCCAGAAAGTAGGTATAGAGGGAACTTACTTACCTCAGTATAATAAAGGCCGTGTATGACAAACCCACAGCCAACCCACAACCATTTCCTCAGTGGTGAAAAACTGAAACCATTTCCTCTAAGATCAGGAACAAGACAAGGTTGTCCACTCTCACCACTATTATTCAACATAGTTTTGGAAGTTTTAGCTACAGCAATCAGAGAAGAAGAAGAAATAAAAGGAATCCAAATCGGAAAAGAAGAAGTAAAGCTGTCACTGTTCGCAGATGACATGATACTATACATAGAGAATCCTAAAGATTACGCTACCAGAAAACTACTAGAGCTAATCAATGTATTTGGTAAAGTAGCAGTATACAAGATTAATGCACAGAAATCTCTTGCATTCCTATACACTAATGATGAAAAATCTGAAAGAGAAATTAAGGAAACGCTCCCATTTACCACTGCAGCAAAAAGAATAAAATACCTAGGAATAAACCTACCTAAGGAAATAAAACACCTGTATGCAGAAAACTGTAAGATACTGATGAAAGAAATTAAAGATGATACCAACAGATGGAGAGATATACCATTGTTCTTGGATTGGAAGAATCAACATTGTGAAAATGACTATACAACCCAAAGCAATCTACAGATTCAATGCAATCCCTATCAAACTACCAATGGCATTTGTCACAGAACTAGAACAAAAAAATTCACATTTTTGTATGGAAACACAAAAGACCCCAAATAGCCAAAGCAACCTTGAGAAAGAAAAACTGAGTTGGGGGAATCAGGCTCCTGGACTTCAGACTATACTACAAGGCTACAGTGATCAAGACAGTATGGTACTGGCACAAAAACAGAAATATAGATCAATGGAACCGGATAGAAAGCCAGAGATAAACCCACGCGCATATGGTCACCTTATTTTTGATAAAGGAGGCAAGAATATACAATGGAGAAAAGACAGCCTCTTCAATAAGTGGTGCTGGGAAAACTGGACAGCTACATGTAAAAGAATGAAATTAGAACACTCCCTAACACCACACACAAAACTAAACGCAAAATGGATTAAAGACCTAAATGTAAGGCCAGACAGACTATAAAACTATAAAACTCTTAGAGGAAAACATAGACAGAACACTCTGTGACATACATCACAGTAAGATCCTTTTTGACCCACCTCCTAGAGAAATGGAAATAAAAAAAAAAAAATAAACAAATGGGACCTAATGAAACTTAAAAGCTTTTGCACAGCAAAGGAAACCATAAAGGAGATGAAAAGACAACCCTCAGAATGGGAGAAAATATTTGCAAATGAAGCAACTGGCAACGGATTAATCTCCAAAATATACAAGCAGCTCATGCAGCTCAATATCAAAAAAAGCAAACAACCCAATCCAAAAATGGGCAGAAGACCTACACAGACATTTCTCCATAGAAGATATGCAGATTGCCAACAAACACATGAAAGGATGCTCAACATCACTAATCATTAGAGAAATGCAAATCAAAACTACAATGAGGTATCACCTCACACCAGTCGGAATGGCCATCCTCAAAAAATCTACAAAGAATAAATGCTGGAGAGGGTGTTGAGAAAAGGGAACCCTCTTGCACCGGTGGTAGGAATGTAAACTGATACACACACCACTATGGAGAACAGTATGGAGGTTCCTTAAAAAACTAAAAATAGAACTACCATATGACCCAGCAATCCCACTCCTGGGCATATACCCTGGGAAAACCATTAATTCAAAAAGTGTCATGTACCACAGTGTTAATTGCAGCTCTATTTACAATAGCCAGGATATGGGAGCAACCTAAGTGTCCATCGACAGATGAATGGATTAAAAAAGATGTGGCCCGTATATACAATGGAATATTACTCAGCCATAAAAAGAAACAAAATTGAGTTATTTGTAGTGAGGTGGACGGACCTAGAGACTGTCATACAGAGTGAAGTAAGTCAGAAAGAGAAAAATAAATACCGCATGCTAATACATATATATGGAATCAAAAAAAAAAAGAAAGGTTCTGGAGAACCTAGGGGCAGGACAGGAATAAAGACACAGTCATAGAGAATGGACTTGAGGACATGGGGAGGGGGAAGGGTAAGCTGGGACGAAGTGAGAGAGTGGCATGGACTTATATACACTATGAAATGTAAAATAGCTAGTGGGAAGCGGCTGCATAGCACAGGGAGATCAGCTTGGTGCTTTGTGACCACCTAGAGGGGTGGGATAGGGAGGGGGGAGGAAGATGCAAGAGAGAGGAGATATGGGGATATATGTATATGTATAGCTGATTCACTTTGTTTTAAAGCAGAAACTAACACACCATCGTAAAGCAATTATACTTCAATAAAGATGTTTTGAAAAATAGGTTTTTTAAATTAATTTATTTTTTTATTTATTTTTGGCCGCGTTGGGTCTTCATTGCTGTGTGCGGGCTTTCTCTAGTTGTGGCTACTCTTCGTTGTGGTGCGTGGGCTTCTCACTGCGGTGGCTTCTCTTGTTGTGGAGTGCGGGCTCTAGACGAGTGGGCTTCAGTAGTTGTGGCTCGTGGGCTCTAGAGCGCAGGCTCAGTAGTTGTGGCACACGGGCTTAGTTGCTCCGTGGCATGTGGTCTCTTCCCGGACCAGGGCTCAAACCCATGTCCCCTGCACTGGCAGGTGGATTCTCAACCACTGCGCCAGCAGGGAAGTCCAGAAATAGGTTTTATGACTAAATATAATTACAAGTTATCCATGAGGACACCCTTGAGGTAAATGATTGTAAGATAACATTGTGGTACTGAAAAAATGTTCACACAAAAAGCAGTAATAGATATTTTTTATTTTTATCTTTAAAGACGTTTCTCCTAAGTTCCCTATAAGAACATTTTTATGGGGCTATAGATAGCTTTCTTTCCTTCTAAGAATAGTTAAGCCTGAAAATCATGTCCTAGCAGATCATGAATTATCTTATCCTGTGTTTAGTGAAAGAAAGATAACAGATTATTTTTAAAATTTTACCAACAGCTTGCAGTTGCAAACAACAGGATTATTACCTTGCAAGAAGATATGGAACGAGTTAAAGAGGAAAGCTCCTACATATTGGAATCTAATCGGAAGGTTAATCTTACTAGATTTATGAAATATCCCCAGGGAGCATGTCATGTGTCATGGGGGGGCTGCCTCCAGAGGACCGCTTGGTAGCTGCGAGCATTTGCATATGTTAAGTGCACCGTTTTCACTGAGGCTCCAGGCACAATTGAGTGAATGGCAAAGGTTATGGGAGGGTTATGCCCCTTCTCCTACAGACACTCCTTGGCTTCACCGCCACCTATATCTGTTTAGAGACTTCAATAAACAGTCTAATCTGATGTCTTGTTTTTATGTACTAATGATTTGTACTATATTTAAGTGTTCTGTTATATTAAATATACCATTATTTTTAGACCATGTTACTGTTTTGTAAAAAGTGTTTATCTGATATCACTGGGAAAGAGTTACCATATAAATGAATTTTCTAGATAACTCAATCCCTTAAAGTATAGGGTTGGATCCATAACATCTTATGGAAAAGCCCAAACAACCTTTTTGGCCAACCCAATACCAAACTTTTTATATATGTCTAAACAGATATTTTGCAAACCTTTTGTATATTGCACAGTTCTAAGCCTTCTTAAGTGGAGGATGTAACTGAACACATTTAGCCCTTTGTGATGACTGAATATCATAATTATCAACATTGGCAATTCTGTACTGAGTGATAACGGTGCTACTTTGGTGGGCGTCGGCTATTGAAATTGATAGAGCTTCTAGCTCCTGAGCTTAAATATTCCCAGATTACTATGGGTGGTTTTTTCTGCCTTTTATTTCACTGGCACCTATTGCTTCTTACTGCTGTTAGCATTACTCTCTCTAGAAAGGTCTCCCTCCTCATGCTTCTAACCTGCTGTGACCTAGGAATCCAGAAATCCAGTTATTAACGTTCTTAAAGAGTAAGCACCTAGGCTCTGCGTGGGGACCGACATGAGTAACATGTTTGCCTTTAATGCACGGACTTTGTAAAAACAACTGTGACTACTCAGCATTTTCTCATGAGCTACTGATGTTTAAGCTCTGACCTCTCTGTATGGGTGGAGACACCAGATGTGAGATCTCTGGAGGAGGACTGCATTCCTGTTTGAACCTTTGGCCCAATTTATAGTTTACAGTAAATGCTATTTTGTTTTCAGAGGCTGATTTTTTAAGACTTCTACCACTTGGTTTAGTAAACTATCTTAGGACTTTAAACAAAATGGCAAGAAATTCCCAGTTCGGCTTAAGAATACTTACTAAACTTCTTCAGTTTCTTTGTTGTCTTCGTTCATTATCATGCATGTTTAGGTATGATCATTCCCCTTACTAAATAGCAGTGCTAGTGTCCACTAACTGTATAAATTCTTTAAATCCTTAAATATGTACTATTTTATTTATCTTTTCAAGGGCCCTAAGCCAGACAGAACTTCAGAAGGGCAAGCACTGAGTGAAGCAAGGAAGCACTTAAAGGAGGAGACACAACTACGACTGGTAAATTTTGCTTAGGTCCTAATAGTTCAGGAACACATTAAAACCCCTACCTAGGGGTTTTATCTCACAGATCAAGGCATATCAGTAGTGTTCTAGCAAATTTTATGGATCCTATAAAATAGTTTCTCATTCTTTTAACCCATATTTCCTACAGTGCTTCCTCAGTCCTTTTTCTGAGCATTCTCAACAGCCAATGGAATTTTACCAATCTTAATTTTTAATTTATTTTTGCTTTTATAGTTTGTGTTGCAAAAACATTAGGTATATAGAACCTACTTTTTTCTTTTCTTTTCTTAATTATTAATTAATTAATTAATTAATTAATTAATTATTTTTTGGCTGTGTTGGGTCTTCGTTGCTGTGCGTGTGCTTTCTCTAGTTGCAGTGAGCAGGGGCTACTCTTCGTGGCAGTGCTCAGGCTCTAGGTGCGCGGGCTTCAGTAGTTGTGGCTCGTGGGCTCTAGAGCGCAGGCTCAGTAGTTGTGGCGCATGGGCAAAGTTGCAGAACCTACATTTTTAAACTATGCTATCTCCCCTCCTGCTTCAGTCCTCACCCCGGCAAAGATATGTCTCCTTGGATTGGGCAGCTCCTCTTCTCCTTAAGAATCATTAATTTAGAATTGTACGCTTTTATTTTTAGTTGTTATTTCTGAATTTATTCTTGTTCTTATACATAAACAGAAAAATGTACATCAGTATTAGTCTTAAGATATTTTTAGAAATTAAAATAGATATATATACATATATAAAAGAATGTATAATAAGAACTAATACTCCTATAATAGATTTTATCCAAATATTAGTATATTAAATACACCCGTGGTATTAGTACATTAACTCTTCTTATAATTTAGATAGTATGACAACCAAATAATCCCCCTCCAATAATGTCTCTAACAGTAGGGAGAAGCCTAAAAATAAGGGGTGATCTGATTTGTAGTTTGTTATCACAAACAGTGCATAGAACAGAATTTCAGGTTATTTTATAATGTTACTTTAACAGTGTTATTTAACATCCTTGAAATATTTATCATTTTCCTTCTGTGTGTTTGTGGATTTGATCTCAAAATACTTTCCATAAGGAAGGTCCTAGAAATAATATATGTCAACATTTTAAGAAGCAGTCTGATTTGTCTTCTGTCATGCTAACCATGTACAGAAGAGTGCCTCAGTTAAGTGGCAAGTGAGAAAATTTTACACAAAATTTTCCACATTCTCATACCACATTAAGATAAATGTTCATTAAAAGAGAAACAAAACCAAGCAAGTAGGCAAGGTTCTGAATGTGCCCTGGGCACAGCATGGATGCAGAAGAACCTCAGGTCTTTGTACCTCTGATCATCCAAATAATGTTGCAGTAATAATGGTTGAAACAAAAATAGGTCTCATGATAAGTGAATAGAAAAATTCAGTTTGCCGCTCTATTTAAAATAGATAACCAACGTGGACCTACTGTATAGCACAGGGAACACTGCTCAATATTCTGTAATAACCTAAATGGGAAAAGAATTTGAAGAAGAATAGATAACGTGTATACGTATAACTGAATCACTTTGCTATACACCTGAAGCCAACACAACACTGTTAATCAACTATACTCCAATATGAAAGAAAAATTTTTTAAAAAAAGAAAAAAACTCAGTTAGCCATATTGACCATTCCCTGTAACTGAGATGTTACCTTGGGGACCCAAATTATCTTTTGGGTTCCCTGGGCTCTTGAAAATGTCAACAGCCTCCAAATGAAGAGAATTCCAACTGCTTCATTTTGTGCTGGCTGCTGTAACACTTAATATATATTTCTATAATAAGATATGACATCAATTGTTTTAATATCTAATGAAGTGACTCAAGTATGTGTGTATTTTAGACACATTAGATAGCACTATGTTTGGCCTACCGAGTTTTTCAGATTTGTAAATTATTGAGTAAATGGTACTCTAATTATCCTAATTATTATTATTCTTTTTGTTAATGTCTCTGTATTGAATGATAGCTTATAGCCGTTTTGCCAGACTTCAGACCTGAGAGTTTTGGTCTACCTTGTCCTGTGGAATTTTGTGGTTTGCACTTAGTTGAGGAAAGAGAGAATAAGTAATTTGTTTTCCTTTCGGGGCAGGATGTTGAAAAAGAACTGGAGATCCAGATCAGCATGAGACAGGAGATGGAACTGGCTATGAAGATGCTGGAGAAGGATGTCTGTGAGAAGCAGGATGCCCTGGTGTCTCTGCGGCAGCAGCTGGATGATCTCAGGGCTCTTAAGCATGAACTTGCCTTTAAGTTGCAGGTAGGCTCACCGGCTGTCTAAAATCCCAGGGCTTCCCGCTGCCCCTCTTCTTCTCTAGAATCACACTTTAAATATAAGAGGAAAGAGTCACATCTCATTTTGAGGCTAGCTACCAATAAACCACTTCGGGAATCGGTCTATCCTAGGATCCTGTATTGCTGTTCTGGAAAGTCATGGCCACTTTTCATGCTGTAACTGGGCAAGAGGGTCTTTTTTATCCTATAAGATAATTTCTACTCTCCAGCCTAACTTGCCAACTGAGTTATATAGATAAATTGAGGTACTTTCCGATGTTGATTTTTGAGACGAAACTGCATATAACAATACCAATCTTAAATGTTGCTTCTTGCTTTTTTCTACATTTGGTAATTAACTGATACGCAAATATATGAGCATTTCTATTTCTCTAGTTCCTGCTTACCATTAGGTTCAAAAGGTATGTGTGATTTGTTGCAGGATTTTATGTTATATGCAAACATAAACATCACTCATAATTCTTTTCCATAACAGAGTTCAGACTTAGGAGTAAAACAGAAAAGTGAACTGAACAGTCGCTTGGAAGAGAAGACTAATCAGATGGCTGCTACCATTAAACAACTTGAACAAAGGTAAAAGTGCTGTTTCTTTAGTGAAACACTTAGGGCGTTCAGTCCTGGACGTGAAGACAATGCGCTATGCATTTGGCAGAGAGTATGTGGGAATCTCCCAGCTTAACACCAGGCATGCAAGTAGAAAGAAAGCCAGTTAAATTTTGTGTTTTTTAAAGATGTCACTAAAAACCATTTTAGTGTCATGTGTTAGAGGAGGGATACTTACAAGGATGAAAGGACTTTTAAATCTGTTTGTGATTCTGTTACTGTTCATCACTCAAGTCTTTGAAGACTTTGGTGCTAGGTGATGGAGGGGTACTGAGGGCCCTTCTAATAACTGTAACCCCTTTCCCTCCTCTCTCATCTCCTTTTTCTCTCTGCTTTCTCCTGAATAGTTCTATAGCTTCTACTGTCACATCCCGCCCACAACTCTTAGATCTGTCGGTCTCCCGCTCTGTCCTCAATCTGGAGACCAGTCTTGCATTTTCATCCCCTGACCAGCTATTTCCCACCAGTACATACAATTCAATCTGCCCAAAGTACATCTTCTCCCTATGCTACTCTTTTCTCTTTCTGTCTGAAGCCACCATGTTCTTCCTGATGACTCAGCTGCCAAGAGAAATGGCTAAGTCTTCAAGATTGAATGAGCCGCGGCACCCATGGTCATTAAGCGTTGCCAGCCTGTGTTGCTACCTCTGAACACCCACTGATCACCCTTCTTGCACCTGAGCAAAACTAAACTACTTACTAGACATGCTTCCCATTTTCCCCATCCATGTCTTGCCTAATAGTTTCACCAATTAGAAATGCCCTTTCTCTTCCCACTTCCTTGTTCTTCAGATACATTTTTTTATGTTCAGGCTTCAATGCCACCTACCCAAAGCTTCCTCTAACGCTTCTTCCCAGCTAAAAGTAAACTGCCAATTTGTACTAGTTGGAATTCCCATAGCCTTATATCCATACCTATCCATACTGCTTATAGCACTTCTGACTTTGTCTTACCTTATAAACCTTTATATATGTATCTTCTGATGAGAGTGTGAGTTCCTTGACGTTAGTTAACTAATCCTTTAAGTTCCCTTGTTGGATCTGTCACAGTGCCTTGAATGTCCAAGGCATTCATTTAGTAAATGCATGGATGAAAGGGTGAATGGATGGCTTCTTTTATTCAGATGGTTCTTGACCAGGGTGGGTCCTGAACAGCACTGCATATTATTGTTGAATCAAAAGTTAATTGCAAATTAATAAATAAGCTTGAAAACTCTGGTTTGGCTGATCTAAAATGAAAAAGTATCAGTGTATCTCGGAAGTTATCTAAGTGCTTGCTCATAGCAGTTATATGTTTATGATTTAACAAGTCAATTTTAGTGTTCATAAATTGTGTTTTTGAAATGTGTCAGATTATTTTTCAGTGGATTTTTGGCTTGGCATTTAAAGCAGACAGAACTAAAATAATGACTTACCTCTTCAAGTATTATTAAGCTGACTTATTCTCTTGCTATTTTTGTCTTTCCTATTTATTCATTTTCTCATTCCCCTTTCACTCCCATTTTTATTTTTATTTTTACTGTATTAATATAGTGAGAAGGATTTGGTGAAACAGGCAAAGACCTTAAATAGTGCAGCAAATAAACTGATCCCAAAACATCATTAGGCATTTTACAGCTGGTCACCTCGCAAGTTGGATATCACAGCTTAATTGTAAAAGGAAGAAATCTGAAAGTTATTGCATTTATGCTCTGATTCTATATAAAATGTCACCAAACATTGACTTTGAATTTGCTGGACTTTTAAAAAAAACCGTTTGATATATATATAGGCTGTGTTTTCTTCTTCTTTATTTTCTCCCCAGAGTTAGAAAATTTAGTATAAGTTCCCAATTAAATACCAAATAAACTTTGAGAAATTACTTCTGAGTTGACCAATAAATAAACACACCATTAAAAAACATCCTAGGGAATTGAAGCTCTGTACATATATGACTGATGCCTGATGCCTTTACAGCCCAGTCCCCAACAATACCAGTTTCTAGGTACGATGTCTGTGTCATTGAGCCTGTTCTGCCGTTGCCATGTAATGAACTAGAGGTGACTGCCACGTGGTCTTGGACTCTTCTAAAGTAGTTCTGTGTCTCTTAGGCCATGACCCCTTTTCACTTTTGTTATCTAGGTCTAATCCCCAAGCCAAGGATAAGTACTTAGTATTCCACTACAGTTCTACTCTCAGTAACCAAGATGGCTTGCAGCTATTTTGCCTCAGTGACTTTGGTGGGGGGCAGTGGGGTGAGGGCGGGGAACAGCATCCTTACATTTCTTTAAAGTCATAGAGATAAAGTTAGTGATTAGGTAACTTATGATAACATAATAATGTGGAAGCTTGGGAAAACCCTCCTAATATTTGTCATCTTCTACCTCTGCCATTTTCCTGCAATTCCACTTCCTATTTAGGTAGCTCAGAGAGAACAATTTTAATAAAAACACGTCTCTCCTATTAAAAAAAAAAAAAATACGCTACACGTTTTTCACATCTATCCTGCTTTTCCTTTTGGAGTAAAGACAACAAGGCATAGACATGAGTGATGGTTTCCTGCCTCTTGTTCCTTGCTGGCAATGTTTACTTAAGAGTTTCTGTTACTTTTTGTTCAGATGGGAATTTGCTTAAGTTTCTAGGAGAATAACAATCTATTAGAAAACCATTTCAGAGTAGGAAATAGACAAATGATAAACTTCTATTCATTATTATTATTTAGTCTAAAAATAAAGATTCCCAGTAGGTATTCATAAACAATAATCAGCAGGGCTTCTTTTTCTAAGTGACCACAGATCTGACCCTTCCTAGGCGTTACCTTGTAATAAGCCTATAAATACTTTGATTTTTAAAAAAAAATGACTTTTGATTTGGGGGAACAGGTGTTAGTTACATAAGCCTTTATTCCTTCAAAAAGTCTTGGCAAAGTTTTTGTTTTTCTGTTTTTTCTTATTCTGGTAGATTTGCAGCATTTCAGCTGCTTAAGTGGGGACAAAGATAACCCCTTTGCTCCCAGCTCTTGAAATTCTTTACCATCTTCTTGGAAAAAACAGAATTAAGAGAGTAAGATAGATGTCATGTGTGTTTTTATAGGTCCTTGCAGACTTGAACCAAGGTCAAGTCAGAGAGCCTATGACCAACCTCATGGAAGAGCCTATGCTTTTGAACTTAGTTTATTTCTTATAATTTTGCACCTCTTCTTACCTTCATCAACCTTTTGTGGTGATGAGTTGCCTTTTCTATGAGCATTTGGAAGGAGTGCTCAAACACCAAAATAAAACATTTTAAAGACTATACATAGTAGCATAGTAGCATGCTCCCAAATTCTATTACAGAGAGCCCCAGATATTTCACCTTAGAACATGCTTCTTTATAGGTGCAAAGTTATAGGATATTTGGGAGAAAACATTCATAATCTTCCAGAGAATATGGTCAGGAATCTTATGCAGGCCCAGTGCTGAATTGTTTGTCCACTTACACTCACACGCCAGTTGGTAGAAATGGAAAAGGAAAGAGATAGCCAAACCCTAACAAAGGCTTTTCATTATGTTAAAACCCCGAAGCCTGGGTAAAGGTTGATGTATAGTGTCCAGTGATTTAATATAATTTGTGGTTTAGGGAAGGGACCAGGAAAATGTTCTAATTCCACATATAAGAAGGTAGTTGCCCATTTGCAAGTTCCAGTTATGAGTGTAAAACAGAAATTATAAAGTACCAAACCTATTAGGAAATAAAAACAAACAAAAAAGTAGATTTAACTTTAATTACTATGTACTTGAGGTTGGCTTTGGATATGGGTTTTCTAAAAAGTGATGTTTTATTGTTTATCATCTAATGGCTGTAAACTGTAGTACTAGAATAAAAAAAAAAATGGAAAATCAACTATTCCTCTGCCTGGTTCACCTTCATCTTGCTTTTTTTTAAAGAATTTGTTTCTTCTCCATCTTTTCTCCCCCCCATAATTTCTTCCCATGTCCTACAAAGTTTATTTTCCTCTCTCTGTCTCTTCATGCCTTCTTCCTTGGGTTGTTTTATTTTGTGTTTTGAACTTGGTCTTCCTCCCCACCATGGCTTGTGTTTTTTATCACAAGTTCATATGGCTCACATCCAGATTGCGCCAGGCTGAGCGAGGCCGCCAGTCTGCTGAATTGGACAACCGGCTCTTCAAGCAGGACTTCGGAGACAAGATCAACAGTCTGCAGCTGGAAGTGGAGGAGCTCACCAGGCAGCGGTGAAGAAAGGGCGGCTTTAGCGGCCAGGGTGGTCATGGGAAGTACTAAGGCCAGACAGCAAGAGAGGGGCGGTCTCCTGATCAAGCCATGTCTGTTTTGTCCTGCCATGTCCTTTCTCCAGAATTAGAATTCAGAACGCTTCACATACATAAGCATTCCCAAAATTTCGTCAACATCTTTTGCCATCAAAGAATTAGGAAATTAGAACCCAAGATCCCAGGTAAATAGGATGGAGTAAGAGAATAGCCAACACAACACTAATAATAACAGGATTTCCTGAATTCTTACTATGTGCCAAATACTTTACTGAGCACTTCATATGCATTCTCTCCTAACATCTTCCCATCAACCCTATTTGTAGGTGATCTGATTACCCCCACCTTCAGAGGAAATTGACGCTCAGTGGGGTTAAATTGTCCAAATTCACACAGTTAAGCTAATATGTAGCAACACTAATTTAAAAGCCAATTTCTCTGACTCCAAGCCCTTAACCATTCTTCCATACTGTCTCTCAAATGAGACTCAACTCTGTGCCTAAGGCACTGACTTCAAACAAATAGAACTTTGCTGTTGGATATAAAAGCACACAGTTACTAAGGATACTAGTGGTTGAGGGTGTAACTGGGGATTAACTACATAACTGTGAAGAGGGAGCAGCTAATTCATATGTAATGGAACTACAGTGTTAGTGCTTTCATACTGTATCTTGCTGAAAATTTAGAAATACTGTCTTTCAGTTATAGTAAATCTTACTAGTTGTCATTCGGTTGACCACAACTTTTCATTAAGAGTTAGTATTAAATGTTGCGATTCAGAGCCGTGACCCTCAGGCACTGGGAGATCCGAAAGTGCATTCTTAATCATCCAAGGAAGATTAAACATGTCAAATGTATTTCAGTGTTACTGGTTTGATTGTATTGTATTTTAGTGCTTTAAAACCTGGTTGTCCATATACATCTGGTATACTTTTCATTAATCAAGTATTAAAATTTAATTACTGAACTCTAAGAAAAGGGTTTGGCATTCTTTAGGAGTACAGAAATCCAGATTTTCATCATTTTTCTCTCCCACCTATCCCAGGAACCAGCTTGAGTTAGAACTAAAACAGGAAAGAGAAAGAAGGTTACAAAACAACAAGAGCATCCCAGGAAAGGGTTCCCAGAAGGCAGAACCCAAAACGGTAATATTTGTTATTCCCATGTTTATTTACTTAATTTTTAGAGGCTACCTTGATGGGCCGGACAGTTTTCTCTTATGGAACACATACTTAATTGCTATGGCCTTGAGTACATAGGTGGCAGGCGAGAACTGGAGTAAACACATGGAGGCTTGATTCTGAGTCTGCCCCTGGGACACTCTAACTTGAGTTCATTTGGAAAAGGGGATTAATGACCATAGTTCCCAGTGACTATCTTATTCCTTTCAGTTTGTTAAGTAAGATTATTTTAGTATCTAATATTTTTAATAATATGGTATAGTCATCCCTCCCCAACCCTGAATTCCCCTTTAACAGAATTGTCTTAAATGCGGATTCGCTTCTGTACACCTTTTTCAAGTCATGAAGATTTCAATTTTAGTATACTCAAGGTACTTCTCTTGGGAAAATTAGAAAAAAAGGGAATTAGGCACAGGGAAAGGAAGGTAATATAGAGTGGTTTAAAGACCAGGAGTAGAAGCTTCTACAGAACAGTGTTAGGAAGGAGACCTCCGGCAACCTGTAGTGGTGAGAGATCTAACACTGGATTAAGATCATCTCTGGGACCCAGGAAACCGAGCCACTCTCTTCAAATAATAAAATCAGGAAAGCATGAAATACTTTTTCTGTCAAAGACAAATACAGGGAAAAAAATCACCTTCTTTGTAAATATTATATACAACAAAGCAGGACAAATGTATAAGCTTTTTAAAATTTCTAGAGAGTGAGCTGCTAATTTGCTGGAGAGTAGAAAAGTGGTAAACGGAAATTTATTACACCTCTAATGTGACATGTGCAAAGAACCATTCTCTCTGTAGCAGGCTGTCTTTATTATCTTAGTTTAGTGAACATAAAATCTACTTATAAGGGCTTACAGAGATTTACTTAAAATCTTGGCCTATCTTATCCTGTTTTTCCCGTGAGGCCTTAGATGTCTCAATCTTGAATCACCGTGCAGTGCAAGCCCTTCCAGGAGTGGTCTGAGAACGTACATTCTCCTTTTAGAGGCTGATGGGCAAGGAGTTCAAGGCAGACAGCCGTGTTTGTGCCACAGGAAGAATTTGTCCCCCCAAAACTGCCCAGGCAGGGCTTAGTGGCATTGGTAGAAATGCAGTTTGGAATTTTCCATTGGTCCTTCAGAGTAGAAAACTCCTCGAGTTGTATAGGCTATAGAAGTTGTCATGATACTGAGGCAACTACTTGACTGAGCGTCTAGAGGATTACACAGTCTGCTGGATATGGCCATGCTCGGTTTCACTAGCTGTCCAGAGCTCAGCTGGGGGTTTGTGTGTGTGTATATTTTTGTTTCGTTTTTTTTTTTCCTAAGAAGTAACTGATACCTTGAAGCCACTTTGTAAGTAAATAGGATACATTCTGAATTTCATTTGAGTCTCAAGCATTAAAGAAAATATCTACTCTGAAAATCATTTGTGGCAAACCCTATCAGAATCATTTGTTAAGAAACTATTTGGAACAAAGAATGATGGAAAAAATATCTCGAAAGTTAAACTCCTTCCCTAATTAAGAAAAGAAAAAAGCTGCTAGCTTTATACCCAAGCTAAGACAATATAGAAGAAAATGTCTGCAGCATCATCATTGTTTAGCAGTCTGAATAATTAATAAATTGGGCTGTTTTCTTTTGGCAGGATGGGAAGCACAAAATTCAAGAGGAAAATGTTAAACTAAAAAAGCCCCTGGAAGAAAGCCACAGGTGTTTATTAATAAAGTATTAACTAAGATATAAAGCTATTTTGGGGTGGTGGGAAAAAGGGAGCTTTTGATATACGTTGGCAATGACACAGACCAGACACTGACTTGTAATATTAATATTCCAGAAAGACATTTTGAAGGGGGAGTGAATAAATAACAAGCCAGATAACGCATGTTAAACCAAACCCATTTAGTCCATTCCAGAAGAAAGAAAGAAAGGTGATCAAGCTGTCCTCTGATTCTTCCCTGGTTAATCCCCAAACTATCACTTAAAAGATTATGTCTAATCTAATCTTTACTGGATCAGTGGGACAAGTAAATGAAGCACAAACCATAGCATTTCCTAGGTTCTTAAATGTACGTGGGCGTGACTTGTTTCCGCCTAAGTGCTAAGTGAAAGGCAGCTATGTTTCAAATAAATACTCTAATTTCCCTTACTTTTTTTCTCTTAAGGAGAAAAACAGTTTTGCTTTATTCCTTTTTCTTAACTCTTCATCTCATTTCCCCGCAACGAAGAACATGGGATCATTCCAAGGAGGTTGACTTTTAACAATTATTTTAACAACAAAACATTACATACTGCCACTGTATTAAAAAATCAAGAAGGTCCAACTATGTGACATTCTGGAAAAGGCAAAGCCATGGAGATAGTGATTGCCAGGGCTTTGAGGATGTGGATGGATGAATCTGATTTTGTAGGGCAGTGAGAATACTCTGTATGACACTATAATGATAGATACATGTCATTGTACATGTGCCCAAACCCACAGAATGTACACCACCAGGAGCGAACCCTAAGGTAAACTATGACTTATGATGTGTCAGTTTAGGTTCAATGACTGTAACATCAGGTACCACTCGGGTGTGGAATGTTGATAATGGCGGGAGGGTGGGAAGTCCAACAGAATATATGAGAAATCTGTGTCCTTTCTGCTCAGCTTTGCTGTGAACCTAACAGTGCTCTAAAAATTAAAGTCTCTTATAATGACAACAACAAAAATAGATTATTATCAAGGAAAGATACCACAGAGGGATTTTGAGAGACCTATACAGTATACATTTTTGGCAGCTGTACCTGTCCAGCCTTTAATGCCTTAAGAATGAGGTAGGGTGTCATCTGGAGCAAAACTAGCTGCTGAGGAAGATAAATCACACAGTCCAACAGTAGGCTGATTTTGCAGGTACTTAGCCTAAACAGCTATTCCTCACCTCCAAGGCCAGAATGATTCCAGTACCTTTAAGTTCACTCCCAAAGAGAACATGGTCTGATCCAGGACCAGCCTTATTAAACTACAGTCCATCTAACATTATAGATCAGCATGGGCCATGGGAAGGAATTAGACCACAAAATTAACCAGGGCTCAAACGGGCCTTTCAGAGTCAGCCTCGTTGCAGACTAAAATCAAGTCATTTACATTCAAGAGGGTCTTACATGCCAGGTTCTGATTTTAGGCCTTGGGAATACAAGACAATACAGTCGTCCCTTGGTATCCAGGGTGCCAGGAGCCCCTTCAGATACCAAAATCCATGGATGCGCAAGTCCCTTACATAAAGTGGCCTAGTACAATGAATATAATGGGCTCTCTGTATCTGTGGGTTGCTCATCTGGGGATTTAACCCACCACAGATGCGGAACCTGATGATAGGGAGGGACAAGTATACTACCTTAGATTTGTATTGTGCTCTGCAGCTTAAAAGGTGTGTCACATTCATTATCTCCTTACAAATTTAATTCTCCTTACAAAAGTTTAATCATCCATTCCTACTTTACAGATGAGAAAATTGAGGCCCACAGAGAGGCCCAAGTTGCCTCTCCTTATCATGTCTTCTGTTTTTAAGCCCTTTGTCTCTGCACTATATAATAGCTGCTTCCAGGGCCTATCCTGGCCAGAACTGCAATCCTAAAACATACCGAGGTTTCCTGGGATTGTGGTCCAAAGAACAGCTGAAAACCTGGTAACACTGATGGTCACACTGCCACTCAACCAAAGAGAATTGGAACCATTGTAGATCTGTGGTCCATTTTCCCCAGAGCTGAGGCTTTGCTGAGGAGGAGGCTTTGCTTCTCCTCTTGTATAAGTTCTGTTCCAAGTTGGGAAAATTGGGGTTAGCTCAGCTGGTATCATGAAGCAATATTTCAATCTGAATGGGTACGTGGGAGAAGGGACTAATACATGACATATGATAATGGGTAGGTTTCCATAATATTGGACAGGAAAAAAGCTATTAAAATGTATGGCCTTGGCCATTGACGTTTTGCAGGTTGGGAAACATAACCACTATTTTCTTGGTAGTAAAAAGGAAACAAAATGTAACTCCAATCTATTTTTAACCAGGAATCTACTAGCATAATGTAGGATCATATTCTAGTAATAGATTTAACAACCAAAATTTCCTCTCCTTGGAGGTCAACATTAATAATTACTTTGGTCTCAGCAACATAAAAGAACCATGGTATTGCTTTTTCTGTGCTTTTGAAATGATGAAAAAGGAAATATGTTGCTATTAGTTACTGTTTTTACTTTCCCATTGTAGGCTGCAGTCTCACCCTGTGAATGAACAGGTAACTGAGTCTCCCGTCCTAAAACATCTTGTATAAATTAAATAGTTGGCTGGACCATGCCTAGCTGTAAACAAGGCAGCAAGAGAGGTAGACGAATGCATACAGGCCTCTGCGTCCCATCCTTTTAATAATATCCTAAACAAGCATGCATTTGGCTGAAACGCTCACAGGAAGTAGCACAGTTTTGAGCGATTTACTAAGTAAACAGCAGCTCTTAACTTCCTATCTGAGGTTCTCTTTGACATACCGCGGGACCTGAGAGCTCACTGTACCTCCCTTTTCCTTAGTCTTCCCTTACATAAAATAAAGAGAAAAAATACTTCTTGATCACTTCGAAATAACCAAACATTTACAAATATAGTGGTAGATGACAACTCCATGAGAAAACTGATAAATGCTACTATGTCTGAGTCACTGCTGTCATCTATCTATTAGGGTAAAATGAAGCCTACTCCCTCCATTCTTGGTGATAGAATAAGACAAGAGGGATGGGGCTTTCTTTTTTTTTAGCTTTTTACATTTATATACATGAATTTTCTTTATATAGATAAAATCACATGTTACTTTATTATAAAAATTAAAAAGAGCACCAAGGATAATGATAGGATTATCAGAGTTGTATATAAGGTGGTGAGACTATATGTAATTTGTTTTTCTAGTTTCCAGATAACCTGTAGTGTGATTATATTAATTTTGTAACTAAAAAATGCATATTCTGAAAATGCTGGTATTTCCGGGGCTAAGGGAAACTAACTGGCTCACTGTGTGGTTTAGGAACAGCCGCTGCCCTCTGAACAGCCACAGACGTGTCAGCTGTGCCAGGAAGACTGCAGCCTAACAAAGGTAACAGTGGCGAGAAATGAACAGGTGCTTCACAGGGACGCCCACTGCACCACTAGCCGCTTCTCACGATAGGGACTTCGCTGTATAGAATGCAGAGAGTGGGGAGAAAAGCAAAAGGAGCAAGCATTTAGTGTGTACCTATTTTTTTTCAGTCCCGTTAAGTCATGTTAGTAAGTCCCCATTAAAATATTAAATACAAATTAACTATATAAGTAATTTAAAACAAACATAAGTTTATTAAGTAAATATTTATTGAGTGCCTACTATGCAGAATGTACTATTCCACGTGCCGGAGAACGAGTAATGAACAAAATGTAGACCGAGTCCCAAGTCCTTGTTCTTGTTAAGCTTGTGTCCTTTGTGCCATCATTTTATAAAGAACCTGGGGCTCAGAGGTGTCCAGTGCATTATCCCAGTTACTGAAAGCCCAGATGCAACCTGACTTTGGCTCCAAAGTCTATACTCCTTCCAGTACTCCATCCTGCTTAGAACAGAGAAGACAGGTTGGGGCGGGGTCGGGGGGGGGGGGTTGGTTCTTTGGTTCTTTGAATTATTTGGGGAAACAGCCTCTGAGAGGGAAATGAGCTCTTTCTCCACCAAATCACTTGTTCTCCCGTTGGATCCTCAAGGGTCTCTGCCTAAACTCCTACCCAGCTTGTTATCCTAGAGTCAGCAGGGTGAAGGAAGCATGCAGGAAAAGTAAGTGTCTTTGACAGCCATAGCTGTGCCTTGCTCACAGTAGGATCCCCCAGCATCTAATATGGTACCCAGTTCATAGTAGATGCTCAAGAAATGTTATGGACAAATGAATGTCAGAAACAAGTGCTTAGAAGAGAAGGAAACGTGCCCAAATTCTGGGTTACAACCTGCGTGCCACCATTTGTGATCCTGCTAAATTTTAACAAGCAAAATTGTAGTATAACCTAGTCTTAAATTAGCAGAAGCAGATAAAGATGAACTGCCTTTATGGAATTGGAAGTTGTAATTAGAGAAATGTGTTCCCAAACAGAAGAAGCTGCTAATCTAATTCTGGCTTTTCTTTTCTAAGCCATGCAAACTAACTGCAATATGTCAGAGGAAGATTCCTCCCAGGCTTTCAAATAAAAATGACCCCCCTACCTCTGCTGCACCCTCAGGAAGATGAATTGTTTGGGGAAAAGAAGCATTATTTATGGGGGAAGTCATTCTTCACAGCCTTTAAATAGGGACCCTTGGAGCTATGTGTGCACCAACCTATCACAGCTTTACCAGTGGCACTGCCATAATGACCCACATGCTGTCCCACAGTTTGGCCACTAAAGACTCAAAATGCTTAATAAAGAGACTAACTTCCCAATAAAAAGGATGCAGGAAGCTGTGCTCCTGCTGCACTGATAACCCCAAAGGATGTGCTTGTAGAGCATCACAGGAAAGCATTGAGCACATCAGTGTATTAGAAATTATACTTTCAGTTCATGCTCAGCAAAGTTTTTAATCTTACGTCAGTTACTCAACCCTACCCATGGCTAGGTCACTGCCTGCCTTATTTGAAGTATGCTTGGGTAATTGTAAACTAATTTTAGAATTAGCCCACCTAAAGGTGAATATAAATGAAAGTATATATTCTAAAGATAAATAATTATTGTATTATCTGTTCATTTGCATTCTGTGGAAATGCTTCTCTTCATTTAGATCTAAGAACTAGACTGTATGCTTCTTTGTAGACAGATTGTTTAGTTAGATACTGTGTGGCACACAGCACACATTCAGCCAGTATTTTATTAGACATTGAGCATCTATCATATTTGGCCTCTTATATCCCATGCATCCTTATGCCCTGCTCTTCTGTTACCCACCTGACCTCCCCTTCTCCTTGTAGAATGTGTGTAAGAACTGCAGAGGAACCTTCTGTAATGCCTGCTCAACAAACGAACTGCCTCTTCCTTCAAGTATCAAGCCTGAGCGAGTTTGCAATCCCTGTCATGAGCATCTGATGAAACAATATTCCAGCAGCCCATTGTAAGACTGGAGGCTGAGATCTGGACCAAAATGTCTCTACCTGTGTTAGATGTCAGGATCCCCTAGAGCCCAGACTTTAGAATCAACTCAAGAATTGACAGGAATGATTTAAATAAACCGGGTCCAGGGAGAAAAGGCAGTGGTTGGCAGTGCTGGAATTCTGCTCATTTTCTCTAATGACTGTATGAATAAAAGTTACTCAGTTGAGCCTCTCTCTGCTAAATCTAAACAACCCCACTTTGGAGCGTTTGGAAGGGCTGTTCATTTTTATGAATAGTGATAATACTACTGGGGTGGATGTTATAGGAGAGAGGGTCCTTGGCAGATAAGAAAAAAAAGGAAAACGATCATCCCTCTGTTACATTTTCAGATTCAAGAGGAAAAGATAATTGTTAACTGAGATTGAAATGACAGATGTTACATATTTTCCCAGATGCTGCTAGACACAAACATTATTTCTTCTTTACCCCCACTAACTACCTCTTCTTTAAAGTATCTCTACCAAACTGTGAACCCAAACTCAGGGAAAAGAAATTAAAGAGTAATATAAATTTTGAATGTACTTAAAACTATTATAATATATTATAGTTTTAGGACCAGAATTTTCTAGTTCTGGCCTAAATGTGTTTTTATTATCAGAATAAGGAGGAAGAACATTTGGTGTTTTTCCACTTAGTGACTTCAAAACTAAATATCTGCCCTTTTCAGAATCCCCTACTACACAACAAGCCAGCTCTTCCCCACTCCCTCTTTCCTCTCAGTCATGGAAATTATAAGGGGTTTTAAAGATAGGGTTTGACTTTTGCAAGTAGGAAGCACTGAAGCAAAGCTATGTCAGGTGTAAAGTAAAACAAATTTAATTTGTCTTGGCTGAGAATAATTAGCTTAGAATATTTATTAAATTCTTTTGTGAATAAGGGATCCCTTATTCCAGGCTCAGATTCAGAACTGGTAGACAGGTTTCTTGGAAAGTAAGATACTTCAACATCTCTTAGTAACAAACCCTTTGGGGAAAAAGAGGGAAGTGCATTCAGCAGGGGAAGGAAAAGAAATGGTTTATGCTCTTTTGATTATGTTACATGTGTCTAGATTGTTTGATTCCAGTTAAGACCTAAGAAGATATGATTCTGTAAGTGGCTTAGAATTATGGGGTGGAAACATCCTGGAACCATATTTGATAAATTCTGCCTCCTGAAAAGGGTTACAGCCCAGAAAAGAGTTGTTACTGCAGAAGTCTGACCTGTTACTTGGTGAAGCTGAGTTTTAAGAGTAGTGGGGAAAAATAAAATCTAATAATTCTAGCCTCGTTTGTTGATTGTCATTTTTTTCCCTTTAAATATTTATTTCTTGTGATTCTTCATTCTCCTTATTTTTTACCACATATATGTGCCAGCACTGTTCTAAGTGCTACAGATAATGTGGGGAATTATCCTGAATTAGCAAAAGTTATTTTATAATTAATTTTGAATTAAATTGAAAAGAGGCCACATGGAATGTAAGGAGGAATAAGTAATTAGCCACTTGAGATTTGATTTTGAAATGCACATAAGCTATATAGCACTTCGGTTTTCTTTTTTTTAAATAAAACAAAGCTCCAAAGATCTGTTATTAGTACAGCTGCCCACAAAAGCAAGGGGACCAAGTCATGAATACCTCGACTTAATGTTAGGCCTTTCTTCCTTAAAAATTGTGCTTTCCACCATTTAGCATCACCAAGAATAACATACTTAGGAATAAACTTAACCACAGAGGCAAAAGACTTATACACCGAAAACTACAAAACATTGCCAATACTACCCAAAACCATCTACAGATTCAATGTAATCTCTATCAATCAAAAACCCCAATATCTTTGGCAGAAATAGAAGCATTCCTGTAGAACCTCAAGGGATGCCTAAATAGCCAAAACAATCTTGAAAAAGAACAAAGTTGAATGTCTCTCACACATCCTGATTTCAAAACTTACTACAAAGCTACAGTGATTAAAACAGTATGGTACTGGCATAAAGACAGACGTAGTGACCAATCGAATAGAGAGCATAGACATAAACCCTCACATATATGGTCAAATTATTTTTGACAAAGGTGCCAGGACTATTCAATGAGGAAAGGAAAGTATTTTCAAAACTGATGTTGGAAAAACTGGATATCCACATGCCAAAAATATTAAGAGGGACCTTTACAACATATACAAAATTAACTCGAAATGGAGCGAAGATCTGAACATAAGGGCTAGAACTATAAAACTCTTAGAAGAAAACATAGAAGAGAGAAAGATTCATGACACTGGATTTGGTAGCAGTTTCTTGGATAAGACACCAAAAGCACAGGCAACATAAGAAAAAATAGGTTGGGCTTCATCAAAATTAAAAACTTGTGGAGAAATTGGAACCCCTGTGCACTGTTGGTGGCAATGTAAAGTGTTACAGCCACTGTGGAAAACAGTATCATGGTTGGT
Organism: Eschrichtius robustus; assembly: GCF_028021215.1. Taxonomy (NCBI): domain Eukaryota; kingdom Metazoa; phylum Chordata; class Mammalia; order Artiodactyla; family Eschrichtiidae; genus Eschrichtius; species Eschrichtius robustus. Next base: position 64,290,779 of record NC_090827.1, on the reverse strand, counting down.
TCATAAAGAAAAGTTCCATATAATACAGCAATTCCACTTCTGGGTATATACCCAGAAATGAAAACAGGGACTCGAACCAATTATTCATACACCCACATTCATAGCAGCATTATTCACAATAGCCAAAAGGTGAAGCAACCCAAGTGTCCATTGACTGATGAATGGATAAACAAAATGTGACAGATACATATAAGGGAGTATTATTCAGCCTTAAAAAGGAAGGAAATTCTGACACATGCTACAACATGGATGAACCTTGAGGACATAAGTGAGATAAGCCAGTCACAAAAGGACAAATAGGTTTCCACTTGTTTGAAGGGCCTAGAGCAGTCATACTCATAGATAGTAGAATGGCAGAGATGAAATAAAATGGTGGTTACCGAGGACTTGGGGAAGGGGGAAATGGATACAGAGTTTCAGCTGGGGGAAGATGAAAACGTTCTGGTGATGGATGGTAGTGGTGGTGTTTACACAACATGAATGTACTTAATGCCACAAAAATGTACACTTAAAAATGATTAAAATGGTAAAGTTTGTTATGTATATTTTAACTACGATTTTTAAAATACCATGCTTTCCAGTTGGATACAGAAAATAATTAGATATGTATGCATATATGGGTTGGTACACAGACATAAAGCCCCATCTGCTGACAGGGTCTGGAAGTCGACACCCCAGTAGCACTGGGCACACCCAATGCCCAATCTTTCATTAGAAACTAAACCTTGGTTTCTAATATCATTCTCCAATAAAAGGAACCAGGACCCCTTGGAGAAATGGCTGATTCTCAAAGGGATACAGGAACAAGCTAAAAGCTCCCAATGGGTAAAGCTGAAAAAATGTGAGAATAACGTAGAATAGGATTATTACCCAGAGTATAAAATACCTACAAGTCCATTTTAATATAAAGGATTAAATAAATGGTGAAAAAATGTCATCTCTCCTATACAGAAAAATTCCAAATAATTTACATAGCTATTCTTTCAGGTAAGTGGAGCTTACCTCCCCACCTCTTGAATGTGGGCTGTGCTTAGTAACTTCGAGAAGGGAGACTATAGAAAGAGAAAAAAGGAACTTTATAGTAACCTAGGAGACACTATTTTGGTCAGGTGATCAAAATTCACATGGTCAGTGATAAGTCATGTTGATAACATGAATCCTTGATAAGATGAATGCAGTGAGAATGACACCTTTGTATTCTTTCTCTGCAAAACCAATAACCCCAGTCTAAACATGAGAAAAACCTCAGAAAACTCCAATTGAGGGACATACAACAAAATATCTGACCAGTACTCCTTAAAAGTTAAGGAGACACGAAGACTAATGTAATGTGGGATCCTGGAATGAAAGATATTAGGGAAAAGCTAATAAAATCTGAATGAAGTCTGGAATTTAGTTAATGGTTATGTACTAAAGTTAGTTGTGACATATATTGTAGCAATGTAAGATGTAAACAGTAGGGAAAGTGGGTGAGGTAGTTGTAGGAATTCTACTACTTTTGCAACATTTTTGTATATCTCAAGCTATTTTGAAATAGTTTATTTAAATTTAAAAAATTGTGCTTTCATACTCAAAACAACTACAGGTCTGACCTAATAGAATCTGACTAAACTCCCTAAACGCAGTTTATTTCCAAATAGAATCTGAGAATTTTCCTCAGCGTGAGGATTTTAAATCAGATTTATAGCTCAGCACAACGTCCTTGGTTCATTCATTATTTACAGTCAAGTTATAAAAATGTATGATGATAATTTGAAAAGATACATGCACCCCAATGTTCACTGCAGCACTATTTACAATAGCCAAGACATGGAAGCAACCTAGATGTCCATCAATGAATGGATAAAGAATGGAATATTACTCAGCTATAGAAAAGAATGAAATAATGCCATCTGCAGCAACATGTATGGTCCTAGAGTTTATCAAACTGAGTGAAGTAAGCCAGACAAAGACAAATATATATCACTTATTAGTAGAATCTAAAAAAAAAAAAAAAAATGATACAAATTAACATATACGAAATAGAAATAGACCCACAGACATAGAAAACAAACTTATGGTTACCAAAGGGGAAAGCAGTGGAGAGGGATAAATTAGGAGTTTGGGATTAACATATATACACTGCTATGTATAAAACAGATAACCAACAAGGACCTACTTTACAGCACATGGAACTATACTCAGTACTTTCTAATAACCTATATGGGAAAAGAATCTGAAAAAGAATAGATATAGATATGTATAACTGAATCACTTTGCTGTACACCTGAAACTAACACAACATTGTAAATCAACTACACTTCAATTTTAAAAAAAAATTTAATGGAAAAAAAAACCACCTAGTAATAAAAAATAGTGAAAGTCGGAAAAAAAATGTATGATGAAACTCTTAAAGGGAATTTAACCATTCTGTAAAAGGACTCCAGGTATGGCCTAATGATTTTGAAGTAACTCTCAGGGCCCCCGCCTATATTACAGCCTCACTTCAGCTTTGCCCAAGAGAAAATGTAGCCCTTTTTAAAGAATTATATTTCAGAAGTAAGTGGCATGTTTTGATATATAGTAAAGCATCTTTCTAATAACTTAGCCTAATAACCCCACAGATGTTCTCCCAGGTCAAATCTTAATGATTCTTAGACATTTCTTAGCTTGGGGATTGTCAATTATTGAGGTCTTCTATTTTATTCTCAACATTCCTGAGGACAGTTGATTTTGTTGTTAACACATTAATTACTTTTGTATAAGAGATTTTTGCAAGCATGTCAATCTACCAAATCAGAAATCAAGTATCTGACAAGCACAGTTTCTATACCTAGAATAAAAGACAAACTTTATTCAAAGACAGCATATCATCTTGAAATGTAAACATAGTTAAAAATAGAACCAGAGACCAACTGTAAGCAGTGCTGAGGATGTCAGATTCCTGAGTTAATAACTAAGCTTGGTAAAGAGAGATGACTCAGGACTCCAATGCGTAGTGGGGTAGAAAGACTGAACAAGTTTCCAGGCAGCAGTACTACCATGCCATTTTGGGTTGCTGCTTTTCAGCAGATTAGGATCATTCATATTCAATTATAAGGTCTATCACAAATAGTTTACTCCTGTAAATTAGAAGTTAAAAATTAGCTCAATATTATCACTTGTATTCCCCCATTTGCTCTCTTGAGGGGACAAAAAATGGATGGAATTACAGCCAGCCTATCAGAAATTCTGAGTAACTTGGTTTCTCAGTTCTGGTCTTTATTCCCAAATGTCATCATCAAGTGGCAGAAAGGTTGAGAGCCTCTTTATTTCAGTTAGAACCAAGCATGTTTTGGGATCACAAGTCTTTGAATATACTTGTGAAGTTTCACAGGCTTCAAATTTAATCTGGATCATTTGAAAAGCTTATTCTTAAATGTACCTTGGTGATCCTTGTGGGTTTCACTGAGCTGTCCATATTCTAGAGTCTACCTTGGCTACACACGTTCATGCTTTATCACCAGGTGCTTTCAAAATCATTTCACTGGGATGTCCTAATTCTGACACAACCTAGAAGCCATAAAAGGGGAGATTTAAGAAATCTACCACATAAAAACAATTTCTGCCATGATAAGCAAATAAAGTGACAAATTGTCGGGGGGCGGGGGGAGGTGGGGGGGCAGTATTTAAAGCCAGCTCATTGCAAGGTCTCCCGCCAATTAAGCCAATTAATTAAGAAAAAGACCAAACACAATAGAAAAGTGCTCATTTAACATCACTGAAAGGTCATCAGCGAAACTCAGCTTGTGGAAAACCTCTAAAGGTTTATTGCATTTCTTCAACAAATAAGAAGGGAAAAAAGAAATGGAAGGGGAAACATAAGATTAAAAGAAATAAGAAACAGGCACTTCAATTTCACTAAAGATATTTGAATGGTCAATAAGCTTATGAAAATATGCTCAACATCATTTATTGGGACAGCAAATGAAAACCACAATGAAATACCACTACATACAGAATGGCTAAAATTACAGGCTGAAAACATCAGATGGTGAGGATGTGGACCAACTGGAACTCTCATATTGTTTGTGGGTGTTTAAAACAGGATGACCACTCTGGAAAAGGGTATGTCAATTTCTAGTAAAATTAAAAATATATCAACCTTGCAATTTAGGATATTCTACTAAGTACTTACCCCAAAGAAATTAAAATGTGGGTCCACAAGAAGCCTTGCACAGGATATTCACAGCAACTTTATTCATAATAGCCAAAAACTGGAAACAGCCCAGCGCCCACAAGCTGTTCACCCGACAAGTGAAAGGTTAAACTGTAGCATATTCATACAATGGAATACTACTCAACAGTGAAAAGGAACAAAGCCGAAACACATAGATGAATCTCAACACATGCTGAGAGGAAGAAATTTACACAATAATACATACTGATTCCATTTCTATGAAGTTCTAGAATAGGCCAAACTAATCTATGGTGAAGACAAAATCCTAATAAGAAGGGATGGGAGAGGTGCAGGAATTGACTACAGAAATTTTCTGATGTGATGGAAATGTTCCATAGCTTGTAAGGGGTTTGGGTTACACAGCTGTATGTCAAAACTCATCAAATTAGTATTTGTTCAATTCACTGTAAATTTTACCTCAAGAACAAGAAGTCTACTTAATGATATGGATGCCACAAAGCTTAAGATTCAAGTATAAATGTCTACAACTTTGACACACATAAAGAAAAAAAGACTGATGGGTGCACAGATGCATGATGAAGAAAATATGGCAAAATGTTACTCGTAGAATCTAGGTGGTAGGTATAGGCATGTTTTTAATCCAACTTTTCCAGATACTTGAATTTTTTTATTAAAACATGTTGCAAGGGAAAAAAGAGACATAATAACCATTGCAATGTGTGGACTGTTGTTCAGATCATGATTCAAATATACTTTTTTAAAATGACATTTCATATAGATATTTGATAAGAAATTAGTATTTTTAGGAATGATGGTACTTTTTTAAGTCCTTTTTTAAAAGAGATGTGCACTGAAATATATCCAGATAAAATGATGCTGTCTTGAATTTGCTTTAAAATTAATGAGGATAAGTAGAGGGGGATTATAAGAGAAAAAGAAAAATGGGGAGAGGATATGAAGACAAATTTATAGGAAAAAAAATCCCAAAACCCCTTAAACATGAAGAAATGCTCCATCATAAGAGAATACCATTCTGTGTGTTTTTTTTAACCTTGGCAGATTGGCAAAGAACAGATTGCTATTACACTGTGTTGGGGGGCTATGGGGAAATGGATACTTTTGCATTGCTGGTGCAAACTAAGGAAAAACAAATTATAGATATCAACTGAATTTTAGATATAAATTACAAGTGCACATACTCTGATCATTTATCCTACAGAGAAATTTATGTATGTACAAAATGATACAAATTTATACAAGGTAATTCATTTCAGCAGTATAACAGCAAAAGACTGGAAACAATTTACACCTTCATCAGTAAGGACAGGTTAAATTAAATACACCCACACTGTACAATCATTTTAAAAAATGAGAAAGGATTTTATATACTGATATAAAATATTTAGGATGTAATTAAATGGGAAGAAATGTACAGAATAGTATGCATACTATGCTATAATTTATATTTTTAAAATAAATGAAAATGCCTATTAATATTTGCTTATCTATACAGTAAAATCACTGGAAGTTTACATTAGAAACTGATGACAGGGTTGCCTGAGAAGGGGAACTAAGTGGCTGAAGTGTAGGATGGGAAGGAAACTGCTCACTGTATAGCCCTTCATATCTCTTAAATTTTATTTCCTTCAAAGAAACCACAAAATTTTAAAATTATTCGATTTATTTTCGTATCATCAAGGTTTAAGAACCAAATTAAACCTTCCTATATCCTCTTCCTGAAATTCAGTAAGAAAACCACCCAACTAAAAAAACTGGGCAAAAGATCTGCACACCTCACCAAAGACAATATGCTGATGCAAATATATACAGATGTCAACATCTTGCACATTATGGAACTGCGAATTAAAACTAAGTATCACTACACACCTATTAGAATAGCTAAAATTCAAAACACTGACACCACCAAATGCTGGCAAGGATGAGTTGCTACAGGAACTCTCCTTCTTTGCTGGTAGAAATGCTAAATGGTTCAGCCATCTTGGAAGACAGTTTGGCAGGTTCTTACAAAACTAAACATAGTCTTACCATATGATCCAGCAATCACACTCCTTGGTATTTACCCAAATGAGTTGAAATCTTATGTATACACAAAAACCTACACACAAATGTTTATAGCAGCTTTATTCCCTTCGTACAAACTTAAGAGATTTATTTTCTGATCTGCTGAATTCAGGCAGGAAAAATGTATTCCTACTACATTAGAGCAATTTTTTTTTTTTCAAAGCCCTGGAACTTAGGCACTTTACTGCTGAGATATACCATTCTACTCTATAATACAGGTCCTATCAATTGAATGTGAACCCTTTCACATAATTTAGGGAAAACTCTCAAAATAATGGAATGTTTTAAATTATAAAATGATCAAGATGTAATCCAGAGAAAAATCTCCAAGTGAGAATCTGCTAAGGGACTGTTCCGGGCAGAGGATGCCAATAGGGCATGTTAACTAATAATAAGCAGGGTCACCGCCTCAAAGTGTCACCTAGATGGAAGTGGCTTTCTCCTGCTTCTTTCTCTCCACACCACAGAAGTGAGAAGGATTTACAGCCTACTGCTCCACAGCATTCAGCCTCCCTCGCCACCTGGCAGAAGCGTCTCACCCAGACGTAGAAAGACAAGCACAAAATGGTTCTGCTTAATTCTCTGGCAAAAGTGAGTGTATCAGATCAGATCACAATCTTCAACAATCTTCTCCTTTGTATCTACATGCTCCGTATGTGTCTTCCCTTGCAATTCTTCTGAGCTAGCCAAAGCAGGATACGGGTAACATGGACATATCCAATCCCACTATTTCTGAGAGCTTTACCACAAAGGAAGTTATAAAGACAAAGAGGACCCAAAGAGAAGAGCAGAATTCACTGTCATTATTTCTTGCAATAGCAAATGATGATGCATAATCCAGTCTTGTCAAATTTCAAGAGGGAGAAGTATGTCTTTAGATTGGATAAAAATAAAAGATTACTTTTATTCTATTATCTGTTTTTCTTCCCTTTCTAGTAACTACATTTGCCTTGTCAGCAATTATTCATTTACTAACGTAAATTATGAGCAATAACCTACTAAAGGAAGTACAGGAAAGTGTATGAATTCGTAGGATGACTTCCCAAGAATGCCCACCTTTTTTCTGAGAACTTGGCCACTAGTGTGACAAGAAGATACACCCTTCAAGCTTACCCACCACATAATATCTTAATGCTTTGCTCTCATTCTTTTCAGAGAGATGTGCAAGGGAAAGTTTTAGCTTTTTTTTTTTTTTTTAACGTATTTATTTATTTGTCTGCACCGGGCCTGTAGTTGCGGCATGCGGGACCTAGTTCCCTGACCAGGGATCAAATTCTGGCCCCCTGCATTGGGAGCACGAAGTCTTAACCACTGGACCACCACGGAAGTCCCTCATTAGGTTTAAAATAAAGTAATTGCAAATGAATTAACTCCTCACCAACCCCAATCCTAATCAACACTACAGATTTTTTTCCACAGACCTACTGCTAGAGGGAGAAAGAAAAGATCGCATTCTAGTAGCTCATACGGCTATAGACACCAGTTCTTATAGCTCAATACATTCAACCACATATGAAAATACATTTCTATTTAGGTCGTAATAAGGAAGATGTTAAGCTGGTTGACTGAATCATGCTCTTATAGGATGATAAAAGCAAACAACTACAAATTAACCATTTCTTCTTATAATAATATACCAGGACTTGATGTAATAAAAATGTACTAGGTTGATTCACACACTCCAAAATAAATACTCTTAGGTAATCTTCAGCCTGAAACAAACCTTCATTTATTGACTACTTACAGTACAGTGATTCCATATCTTAGCTGGTAATCAAAGATGGTTATGTATTAAGTGAGAGAAGACATAATCTCTCTTCCAGATACCACCTCTCAGAAATCTGGGCTAATTAAACTTTAAGAACTAGAATTGCATCTCCTGGTAACCACGTGACAGTCGTCACCCTGAGAACAGGAACAAGGCAAAAAAAAATACAGGACTTTGATTCTCCTACACAGGTACACATAAAGTTAGTTTATTAATGACTACATTTTGAAGCCAGCCATTTTGATCCAATATTTAAATAACAAGCTGTTTAATATTAAAGCAGAAAGTACTGCCACAATGTGACAGAAATACAGCTTTATCCATAATCCTTTCACACGATTATACGTTAAATGCTATTTTTAGTTAAGCAAGGCACCCCTACTTGTTCTAAAATATGGGATGTGCTACCCCACTGAAAAAGCAAATGAGGAGACTCAGATTTTTTCCTATCTAGAGCTGGTTTAAATTCAAGTGAAGCCATTAATGTCCTTACCAGTCAGGACTGTTATGACATGTCACTTCACAGTACTGAGACTAACACACACCTTAAGGTCTACCCCAAAATCAAAAACAGGTGGGGGGCAGGGGTCAGACAACTTTTACATTAAGACTATAATTGCCTCCTTAATTATACAGGCACCAATGTTAAATGCCTTTAGTACAAGGCTTAGAAAGGCAAAACATTTCTAAAGACATAAAACTGCCAAATTGTTGTCATTTACACTCACTAACCTGTGGTATTTATTTTTTGTTTTGATTGTTTTTTTAAAATTCCTAACCCTATCTAAGTAACCAAATACGCCTAAAATTAAAATAACTCTGCCAAACCATAATGGTTCAAAGGTCTGAAACCTTTCCTTGCTTTGGTGAGTATTTGGTTAAAATAATCAGTATTTCGTCCCATGAAAAGTTTCTCATCAGAGCTCTTAATTCACAGGCAAAAAACAAAACCTCAAACAGATCATTTTTAAAATGGGAGAAAGATTTTAAAGGACAGTGCTGAATAAAAATATGTAGTCTTTACACTGGGTCACAAATCGTCTATGAAAACTGTTTAATCATTTAAAATAAAGACCAGATTTTTAAATCAGATCCTGGACAGTTTAAACAAAAAAGTAAATCTGTGGTTTATTTCATAATCCCAAACTGAATCTTTCCTTTTTCTTTCTAAACAGTCTATTATGGAATTTTTCTTATAAGCAATTAACCCAAAACCCCCAAATGGTTTCTCTAGCAGTTGCTGCTAAAAAACTGGAACTTTAGATCCCATGTCCAAGAAAGATGTGCAAATGAAATGCTTCTTGCTTCATCCTGAAAATAAAACAAAAAATGTTGCATGCTTACTCAAAATGAAAAAGTGTTGTGCACGTTCCCATACCATTTAAAACTACAAATTCAATAGTTTTTTTTCTTTCTGATTTACTGCAAGTTATCTGACAAACCAATTAAGCTAAGGTGAAGAATATTAGGTAGGCATTAAGTGTTTGCAGCCTGGTATGAAGATAGCAGATTTTCAGAGTTGGGCACAGAATTTATTTTGCATAGATTTTAGCTAATGTAAATACTTAAGTCCCACGAGATTGTGGGACTTTATATCCAAAAATAGCCTATGACAACTATAGTAAAGAAATGCCCCATGTGTTTTCAAGAAATCACTACAGGTAAGTGTCTTAAAGGAATGCCCCACTACATGTAGAAAAATGATCACAATACAATACATTAAAAGATTTTACGGGGAAAAAGACAACACATAGCACTGAGTCAGGGAAGGGACATCAAAACATATTTAGTTGATTTGTCACAGATAAAACTCTGAAATCTATGTACTTCCTAGGACAACAATTTTCATAACACCATTTCAGGAAAAGAAGAAGTGTTACATTAAGTATATAAATCCATGACACACCCTGGTTTCAAATATCTAAAAAATATCTTAGAACTGAGGAAATGTGTGTAAATTTTATAGGACGACAAGCTAACACAAGGCATATTTTCAGTGTATTATAATATGCAGCTACTAAAGATGAAAAGTTCTTTTTAAGCACATAGCATGATGAATGTTGGGAATGACACAAAAAGATTCTAATGGGGAAAATACTCAAAGCCACTATACAATCATAATGAATTCTATTTCCCAGGAGAATTTCATTCCTTATAGTCAGGCTTCAATTATCATTAGTTTGATGTTTATTAAAAAGAGAATGGTTTTCAACCGTATTATAAATTTGTGAGTTAATGATTAACTTATCAACTGAAAATAATTTACACAATTGCACCTCTTAAATTTACCTTATTTTCTGGAATCCCTGGAAGTCTTATTTTCCTTTCGGACATGAATTCAGGAACAATTCAATATATCTATGGTCTGAGAATGACAAAAAAGGATCCGTTCTTAACCCTCTGCCTTTTGAAAGCAGATCGTTTTCACTGAGATGTTGGACACTACAGGTGTCTGTCCCCAGGCCAGCAGGGACCTCTGAAGCCTTCTTCATGACCTGGCTTTTTTTCCCATCCCATGGTTTTTCTAATGGATATTTAGGACTTTTGTAATCTCATAGCTATCCAAGCTCCACTTCCTAAATTTTAAGAACTTTAATCTAAAGTTAAATTGAAGGTACTGTTTGTAGACACTTAACACCCATGAAAGCCCAGCCATCATGACAAATCCCTGAGTGTTGTCTTCAGAAAATGATGCTGGTCATGACAGCTTCAGCATCTCCTGTTTTTTGATGCTCAGCTCCCCCTGCTGATCTCAGAGTTTCCTGGCTTCTCCTTCCCCCACCTCATCCCTTTGCTGTCCTGTGTAGTGATCTGGTGAGAGAAACTGCTGCTTACTCCCCCACCCCTACCTCTACCCCCCTGCACTACATATGAGTTTCAAGATTTATTATTGCAATAAAAGTGCTTTATGCTGGCTTTTCTCAAAACAAAAAAACAAAAAAACCCACAGAAAACAGAGAAAGGCATTTGTAAACAAAGATAGACATCAAAAATAACAACAAAAACCATGGGCAGCACTTACGAACATGGGACCGATCCTTGAGCATAGCTGCAACAGCGTCCTCATGGGTATCGAAGTGCACATCAGCTTCTCCAGTGGCCTTCCCACTGGAACTGTATTCCATGGTGATTCTAACAGGCTTCAGTGGAGCAAAAAACTAAACAACAAACAAAGGAAGCCAAAAGGAACATAATGTTACTAGGTCAATTTCTAGAAGTCTGGTGGCTCTGCATTTTTCTTTCAGACTTTGATTCATACACCTGATAAATTTATTTTTAGGAAATCTCTTTAAGCAACAACGTAATTACACATCTACCACCTCTTCTGCCTCTTCTGATCTTCTGAGAACGCACGGTTACATTTCAAATATCTGTTCACAGAGAACTTAAACTATATATACAACACAATAATATACAATAGTTATCTAACTTTTCTTTATACCAACAAGGACCACTTTTATTATTCCTCCCACACACCTCCTTTCCCGTTTCTAAAAACTGTCCGTCAAATATACTTCATTTCTTTTTTTTTTTTTTAAATATTTATTTATTTATTTATTTGGCTGCACTGGATCTTACTTGTGGCATGCGGGACCTTTAGTTGTGGCACGCGGGATCTAGTTCCCTAACCAGGGATCGAACCTGGGCCCCCTGCATTGGGAGTGCGGAGTCTTAGCCACTGGACCACCAGTGTACTCCCTACACTTCATTTCTTAATAATTCATTTTTACCATGTTTTAATCAAACATGGAGCTGATAGTAAGTTTCTTATCAGCACTACCTAAACAGAGCTACCACACTGTGTGGTTAATATTCCAAACCAAACCAATTCTTTAATGAGACTGTGCAACCTTCATTTGGGTAAAAATATGATTCCTAATAGGTTTTTTGAAATAATAAAGACAATTCTGAGGCCCCACTACTAACTAATTCTGAGGCCCCACTACTAACTGGATCCTAGATTTGGATCTACCTTAAGCACACATCCTGGAGTTCAAGAAGTCAATAAGGACTTTGTTATTTCATCTTTTCATTTCATAGAGTATCTATCATAAAATGAAAATATTTTAAAAATTCCTTTTCTCAAAAATCAGGGAAGCTGGATGCAAGAAGGCTATATGGTGTAATGATAACTCCAGGCATTTAGGAGTACTAGATTTGTGTTTAGTACATAACTGCCCTGTGACAAATGCTCTCGGAGTCTCTTTCTTAAACTCAAAGATGAATGGGTTGAGGGACTTCCCTGGTGGCGCAGTGGATAAAACCCTGCTCCCAATGCAGGGGGCCCTGGCTCAATGCCGCAACTAAAAGTTCGCGCATGCCACAACTAAGGAGCCCACGTGCCGCAACTAAGAAGCCCACATGCCACAACTAAGACCCGGTGCAACCAAATTAATTAATTAAATAATCAATTTTTAAAAATGAATGGGTTGAACTAATTTAGAGAAAGACCAAGCTTTTTTACGTTGAATACTTAACCTACGCCATATTATTTTGCATCTATGAAATGCTATTATCCATTATACACATGATCTTAAAATGTAATAAAACCCACACCTCTCAGCCAAAGAAAATAAAACAAGCCCCCACAACTGTGGAGACGCCACCTTGCTGTCCAAAGACACTACAGAAATACTATATTTTTCTTCTCTACCTTCCCTAAATAGAAGTTTAAAACTTTACAACTTCTGTTCAAAGCTATTGAGATTGGACATCTTACGGCCACACACATTTATAATGTCTTGGGCATTGGCTTGGAAAGGCAATCCTCTCATGTGGACAAAATGTAGTGAAGACGTAGTTCCAAAATCAGCAACCTCTGGAAGCTTTTCTGACATCTCCTTAGGCAATTCTAAGAAGTGGGACAAAAAGCACTGTCAAGAACATAAACACTTCAAAGGTTATTAGCAGATTATAATTAGGAATGATCTTTATGAGAAAATCCTCAATTACTCTTGAAATACCCTAGTAACGAAGAGGGTTTCAATTTTAAAAGCCAAGATGATCTGAAATTTCTGCTGCCTAACAAGTATCACCTGAACACTCATAAGGATTTAGTGTCTCAAACCATTACCAGATTACAAAAGAACGTACCTTTCTCTAACAACTGAGAGACGGGAAAATGATTATGAATGAAAAACTAAAGACAAGAGCAATTCCCTGAGTTACAGTCACTTTGAAAAAAAAAAAAGGAATAAATATGGTAACAGGATAATCCTAGAGCACAAACTTAAAAATTATTTATCAAACTTTAAAGATTCCAAATGTTGCTTTGGGATTAAGAATCAAAGGAATAATTAAACACAGAGGCAAACAAAACACCTTACTTTAGTCAACAATCCTGCTCTCTACACACATCTTTTCCCATTTTAAGTTTAAATGCTGACATCTTACTTCTTTTTGTTATATATGTGCAACCCAGGTTTTGACAAAGAATCTGCAAAAATGATTAAATTAAAAAAAAAATACCTATGAAATAATTAAGACCTTCTGCATGTATAGTCAACCCTCCATATCTGTGAATGTGGAACCCGTGGATATGGAGGGCTGCCTATGGGACTTGAGCATTCATGGATTTTGGTATCCGCGGTGGGTCCTGGAACCAATCCCCTGGGGATACTGAGGGACAACTGTATTCATAGCACATACTACACTCAAAGACATATTAAACATTTAACTCAATTCCCTTTGTCCTATAATCTACAATTTGATACAACATGGTCATAAAAAAAAATTATTTTTTAACAAATATCAAAACATACAAGGCAGACCCAATGAGTTTCAATAAGAGGCAAATCCTTACCTATTTCCTTCTCACTTTCAAAAGCCGTCATGGGTCGGATATCCTCACTTACTTCATGTTCTTCAAAGACCATTTCTGGCTCAGTTATATACTTAGCAGTGGGAGAAGATGCCATTTTCTTTCCCTTATGAGAACCAACATGTGTTCGAACTTCATTCCTTCTGCTTGGAAATATCTCTATATATCTACGTCAAAGCAAAAGTGAACAGGCATAAATGGTACAAAGTAACTTTACATTGAACTCTTTTAAAATAAAACAAGCAGGGCTTCCCTGGTGGCGCAGTGGTTAAGAATCCGCCTGCCAATGCAGACGGATCTTGCCATGTCCTGAAAGATCCCACATGCCGAGGAGCAACTAAGCCTGTGCGCCACAACTACTGAGCCTGCGCTCTAGAGCCCTCGAGCCACAACTACTGAAGACCGTGCACCTAGAGCCTGTGCTCCGCAACAAGAAGCCACCGCAATGAGAAGACCGCGCACCGCAACAAAGAGCGGCCCCCGCTTGCCGCAGCTGGAGAAGGCCCGTGCACAGCAACGAAGACCCAACGCAGCCAAAAATTTTTTTTAAAATAAATTAAAATAAAACATGCATACATATTATTTCCGACAGCTAACAAACACAGGTGTCCAAAGACAACAGGTGGGGCATAAAGTAAGAATGGACATAGATATTCACCCATGAAAAAGTACTCTCAACAGAGCAGGTCACTGATTTAATCCTCCCCAAGATAAGTTTTCTTCATATACATTTTAACAATGTTTTCTACCCTGTTTTGCTTCATGCGGACAAATATGCAAAGGTTAACTGTGTGTATGAAAAGATCTAGTAAGAAAGGTTTCATTTTGTTTTTTACAGTTGATTAACAATCAATCTCTTGAGGTCTTACAATTCAATTCTGTGAAAATTAATCGTATGTGTTTAAGATATTAAAAGTCACAGTATATGAGGAGCTAACTTCTCCCAGGACTTCACTAAGAGGCTAATGAGAATTAATGAACTAAATGTCAATTCTAACTTGCTATCTGTTTGGCTGTGGAACTGTTAAATCCAAGCTTCTGGAACCAGTTTTATTTTTCTCAACAATACTTTTCCAAATTAGGTTATTAAGCTTGAATTGTACAAATCCTTTGCATTTGCAGACCTAGATGTGAAATATTCCTTAATTTACTGAAGAGATCTATACACTGCCTTGATGTTCCCACATAAAAACATATTATTGACGTGTTCCCAGTTATAAGAAAATATGAAGAGTACTGAAAGAAAATTAAGGGGGGGGGGTGTGTCTTGCATGTACTTTCTTCATTAAAAATTTTTTAATAAAGACCTTTGAACCAATTCGATACGTAGATCCTGAAATAGAATGACTTTGGAATGACTTTTTTAAACTTCAAAGAAGTCAACAAAAAAGGTCAGAAAACGAGCAAGACAATGAATTAAAATTTGACAATTTTGAGTACTCCCCCAAAGTTAAAACACAAATGAGCACACAAAAAAAGAATAAAATAAAAGAGAAAAAGAAGAAAACTAAACAGAACAACACAAATGAACTCAACCCATCACTACGTGTATCCTAGTGTGATGTGATATGCAGTATACAGTATCGTCTATAGAGTATCTATATCAAAACTGTTAACCTGAATCAATCTAAGACTTTAGGTCTAACTTCCAGTTTTCAGGAAATAATAGAGAATACAAAGGAACAAGTTAAGTGACACCGTGAAGAAGCAAAAGGATAAACACAGAACGTGAGACACTGTACAGGACAACTGACTCAATTTCTTCAAAAGCCAATTACATCTTGGAAAGGGGGAGGGGGGCTTCCCTGGTGGCGCAGTGGTTGAGAATCTGCCTGCCAATGCAGGGGACACAGGTTCGAGCCCTGGTCTGGGAAGATCCCACATGCCACGGAGCAACTCGGCCCGTGAGCCACAACTACTGAGCCTGCGCGTCTGGAGCCTGTGCTCCGCAACAAGAGAGGCCGCAATAGTGAGAGGCCCACGCACTGCGATGAAGAGTGGCCCCCACTCGCCGCAACTAGAGAAAGCCCTCGCACAGAAACAAAGACCCAACACAGCCAAAACTATAATTAATTAATTAATTTAAAAAAAAAAAAAAAAGGTCCACATCGAAAAGGGGGAGGGGAATTCTGGTGGCCCAGTGGCTAGGACTCCATGCTTTCACTGCCGTGGGCCTGGGTTCAATCTCTGGTCAGGGAACTAAGATCTCGCAAGCTGCTCCGTGCAGCCAAAAGAAAAAATAATAATAATAAAAAGGGGGAGGGAACATAAAAATAAAGGAAATGGGGATTTGCTCTAACTGAAGAGAAATGGAAGCATAACAATCAAATACAACGTATGGACCATGTCTAGATTCTGGTGAGGGAAAAAAAAAAAGCAACTGGAGAAAGACATTTTGGGTATAAATGGGAAAATGTGATTAGACTGGCACTAGATAATAAATTATCGCTAATTTTGTTAAACGTGATAATATTGGGATCATATAAAAATGTTTTCTTAAAGATGCATACTAAAAAAACAGATGCAGCAAATACAACAAATGTTAAGAATTTGTTAATCTAAGTGATGGGCATTTGACAGCTCATCATACTACTCTCTCTACTTTTTCTGTGTTTAGATAATTTTACAGTCATATTACACTGCATTCATCAAAACGACCCAAGGTATTGGCCAATATGATCCTTCTGCATCATTAGTATCTGCTTCACTCACCGGTTGCCAATTTCTTCCCTGTGTTTCAAAAGGGCTTGGTTGGCCATTTCTGGTTCTTCAAACTGCACATAGGCTTCTCCTGTTTTTCTTCTCCCTCTATAATCCATGACAAAAGTAATGTCTACTATGTTCAGTCCTAGGATGTCGAAAAGTTATTACAAATTAGTGCTGCTAACAGGAGATTTTTTATTCTTAGACTTAACACATTCGTTCACATACTAAGAATTTTTTTTTAATTTTATTAGTAAAATTGTGGGGCTATTTTGCCAGTCCCAAAGCTGAATTCATGCCTAATGGGAAGAAAATTATTATGCAGCCAAAAGCTAATAACACCCACACATTCCCAGAACATTTAGGGTCCAAGCAGTCCATCTAAAACACACAATTCGGTTTTTTGCCATTAGTTGTATACAGATATTTAGACTAACATCACTCACTACTGGTGCATATTTTACCCCTAAGAATTAGATGATAATGCTTTTTTTTTTTTTTTTTTTTTACACGGCCGTGCTGTGCAGCTTGCAGGATCCTAGTTCCCTGACCAGGGACTGAACCCGCACCCTCAACAGTGAAAGCACAGAGTCCTAACCACTGGACTGCCAGGGAATTCCCTAGATGTTAATGCTTTTAAATCATATAAATCACTATTGTCTAAGACAAATATAGCTACTCTCATGACAGGATATTTTCCTCAATAGTAAAAAAAAAAAAAAAACTCCACATTAAATCATTTTGAAATATGACACCCCCCAAAGATCAGCGTTTTAGGTCAAAACACTTATATAATCTATAAATATTGGCAATCCAAGTGAAGAGTTCTCCCCTGAACAACCTAATATAACTGCATGCAGTTACCAGGAAAAGGTTCACCTAAGATAAAGAAGGAAACAATGGGGGGAAAAGGTATGAGGCCCCAAACACGATATAACTGAAAAGCACCTGCGAAGAAGTCTATAATGTCCTTCTCATTGCAACTGTAAGGAAGTCCTCTCAAGCGAACCACGCCATCATTTACCACAGGTGTAGATTTGACATGCAGGCTCTTCATTAAGGCATCCACATCTTCATTGTTTATCTCATATACTAAGAAAAAAGAGCACAAAAGGTATGCAATATTTACATAACAAAGGAAGAAGCCATTAAAAAAATAATCACACTGGGTGGGTTATCCAGGAATCTAAAAACTAGTATTTTTAACCTTACGTACTTCTCTGGAGAAAATAATAAATGACATTTATCAAGTACTTACTATGGGCCAGCTGTAACATCACAACTTCTGAAGTAAACTGGGTCAACATCCTCATTTTATAGATAAGAAACTGAGATTATTTGTGTGCTTCATTTTCACACCCTGGAAAAGGGTTTTTCATAGTATCTAACTACTTCACTATTCATAATATCTAACACAGGATCAAATGAAGCTGCCTTGAAAAGTACAGTCAATGTAATGAACCCGAAAAGCTATAACACGACTTCACATACCTTCCACATACCGCTGCCCCATGTACATGCGGTGTTTTTCTAAGGCTTTTTGCACATCCTGCTCTGACTCCATTTCAATTAAGGCATCACCCCTTCGTTTCCCATCTCTATTTAAGAGGAAGTGGATTCCATTCTCACCATTGCGAATTCTGCAGTCTGAAAGTATGTGAGTAAAATCAATTAAAACCAGAAATCAAAGTTTTAGATCAATCATACAAGTCACTAGAATTGCAATCTTCCAAAACCAAACCAAAGCAAGATCCAAAATGCCTGTCATTTTCCTTACACAAACCCCCAACACTGAAGCCATCCAAATGCTGATGAGCTGGTAGCCTCTAAAACGTTCCATGTGGAGAAATAAGGAAACCTTAGCACAAAAACTTATGACCCCCTGATCATTAAATGGCAAATCAGGCTAGGCTCAATACAAAATGTAATATGGACTTCCAAATGCTTCTACAATCAGTTTCAAATCACTTAAGGAATTAAAATATGGTTTATGCATAAGTGTCTTCTTTCATTATGATCATATCCATAAGAACTCTAATATATCTCCTGTAAGAATAATTTAACTTTTCCCCCTTTTCATTAAAGAAAGACATCCCCATACTGCACACTACTTATATTGGGAGCAAGCTGAAGATGTAAGTGGCTTTATAAACTGCTTGATCCACACAAATGCACATCAGGTACTTAATACAGTGTTAACATTGTTTTATAACATTTAAGGCAACATCTTCTAAAGGCTTCTTAAGAGGGAGGAAAATTAAAAATCAGTCAGATGCAGAAACTTTAACTACAGATGCATAAACCTTCAAACATGTTATTAAGGGAATTATATCACTTGCTAAGTGATCTTGTATTCTAAATGTATGTTATTACATAAAAAGCTACTCAATCTATATTCTCACTAACATATTCCCGCTAACAGGTTTCACCTTTTGATATGTACATATTAAAACTTCAGAGAAAACTGGTTTTGCATCATGTAGTTTTAACATTAAAATTTGTTCGGTATTCAACCTGGTATATATGACAAATGATACACATGATGTCACTATGCATATGTAAACAGCCAGAATGAGACAATTCCCATCCATCAAATAAGATGTCTAGAACATAGCCTAACTTGAATTTTATGGGACTACCTTTCAGTCAGATGAAATTACATATTCAAAACATACATAAAATATACCTGAGAAAAAGCTAAGCACATCTTCTACAGTGCACGACCACGGTAATCCTTGAGCTCGAATGAGATAAACGTCATCCACTTCCTCTCCTAACTTGGACAGAGGCAATTCATATTCAGGGAGAGGTGGAAGGTCTTCCAGGTAGGTAGTTTTGGACTCCTTCCAAGAGAAATGAAGAAATGTAGAAATATTTCTTGAACAACCTACTTAGAAAATTTATTTTCAAAGTTTATTTCTACAAATTAACACCCTGGATATTATTCTTTGGGGACCATTAGTATTTCAGAGGCAAGAAGTAAAATTCACAAATCTAACTCATCCTATTTTGGCTTAAATTGTACATACTAAAGCAACAAGCATGTATAGCCTAATGGTTTGGCAGGACATCAATTTTATTCCAGGCTTGTTTTTAAGTCCATCAGTCCTGAAGTACACCTCATAATAGTGTTTTAGTTAAGGCAGGACAACAGGGGTCCCTTCAATTTAACAAATATGTATCTCCTAATCACAGTACACCATAATTAGGCCCTCATCTCAAAAAGCTTACCATCCAGACTAAGACAAGCACACAAGACAGATGCTTTAAGGGCTATAATTAAGATACAAGATATTATAGAAATTCAAAACAGAGCACCAACAGAAGAATCAAGACATGATACGAGATGAGCCTTGAAGGAAGGCTAGAATTCTGAGAGCAATATATAAAGGATAGGCATTCCAGTTTGAGAAGTGAGGGGAAGAAACAGTATGAACAGAAGCCCATTTGCAAAACAGCAATAATTCCATTTGGCTAAACTGTAGGGTACAATTAGGAGCCAAAGAAGATGAGCTGGCAAAAAAAACTGGGTACCACACAGCAGAGGGATTGAGTGTTGAGCTCAGTGTGTGTCGTTAACCTGGTAGGCAAAGGGGAGCTAATAAAAGACATTTAGAAGTGTGTAAATCAACAAGACAGCAGGAGGCTTGGAAAGATTAATTTGTCAACTGGTATGTCAGATCAAATGAATAAGGGAAAGATCATAAAAGGCAACAGCAGTAGTGTGAGGTAACAGGAGCCTAAGACATACCCAAAGAACTCTATTTCACGACACTAAACAAAAACCGGAATGTTGTAAGATTCCAACAAGCACCACAACCATAACCAGGGAAGACAACTCAGGTTTTAAGACTTGCACTCTACTAGGCTAAGGAAATAGATTCCTCTGTACCATCCTACCATTTACACGAAGACTTATGTCTAATTTTAAGGAGTCAATGATAAATGTAAACCTCTAGCAGAGGCCTCATACATTATTTAATAAGAATGCAACAAGCACTTCAATTATCAACATGGGAAGACAACTCAGGCTTTTAAGTCAAGTGACTTGCACTCTATTGGGCTAAGGAGAGAGATACTTCACTCCTTTGTATATCCCCATCATTTTCATGGAGATTTACACATAATTTTATGGAATCAATAATAAAAGCAAGCACAGAGGCTTACTTACTAGCAGAGGCTGAACAGATATCATTATGCTAGTCAAATTCACAGAAAAAAATAATCAAGTAAAGAGAGTAACCGGGTCACAAAGGCTTATTAGAGATAGTTTTTTTGTTGTTGTTGTTGTTTTTAATAAGGGCAACATTCCCCATTTTCCCAGAATTCCATAAGCATCACAAGCTTTCACTGAAAAGGGCAGCAGAAAGTATTGGGCCAGGATTCAAATCAATTAGCTCGGCCACTGGCAGACAGCGGCCATGCTGATTAGCTTCCCAGTTTCCCTAAGTTCAAGGAAAAGCACAAATTGAATTAACATAAATATGACCCAAGGCATCAGGAACATGGTAGTCAAAAAGTGTGCGGACATTTCCCAGATGCCACGTAACAAGCAGAAAAGAAAGCCTCTTACGAGGCACAAAATATTTGCAATGTGAGTACTTAAAGCACACACTGACTCAAAAAAAAAAAAAAAAAATACTGTAGACTCACTCCTGGGTCCCCAAACCATCGCCTCAGCCCCAGACGCCTCCTCTCCTCGGTCCCCCTCCCCCAATGTCATAGTCTCCAAACTGTCCTTCCCATCGGCGGTGACCCATGGTCCTAAAGGACCTTCTGTCAGAGGAAGTGAAGGTGCAGAGGTGACCTTCAGTAACTGGGGCAGCCCGCCTTTCCCAAGGGACACGAGAGCGAGGAGAGCGCTGGGGACCAGCCTCCCTCCTCACGAACCCAGTCCACGCAAGTGTGTGCGTGAACCTTCGTAGCAGCGGGCCGCGAGGCGCACCAAGGGCCGCCCAGGCCTAGTGCTCGGGCGGCACGGAGAGTCCCAGCCCTCCGGGGGTCCGGCCTCCCAACTTCACCACCAGCGGGCGGAGAGCGACAGAGATGCGCGGTGGGGGCGTCAACAGCCTCACAAAACCTACCATGGGCGGGCGGGAAACAAGGCCTCAACATTCACCCCCAGCCACACTTACACTGCCCAACCGACCAGAGACTCAAGAGGAGAACAAAACAAGGAGAAAACCCGAGGGCTGGGAGAGTGTCCGTTGTTCTGGGGCCCAATAGGAGGACTGGGAGGGCGGGGGTGGGAGCGGGCGGGGGGCTGTGGCGCGTGCCGTGGCTACCCGGGCGCGCACGCGAGGCGCACGCGGAGGGGCGCGGGGGCGCGTGCGCGCAGCCGGGGAAGGGTCCCGCGCGCGGCCCCTCTCGGCGCCCACGTACCTGGCTGTAACCGCGAGCCGGGCCCGCCGCCGCCGCCAGCGACTGCGGCAGCAGAGGGGCGCGCAGGGCCGGGTAGGAGGCGGCGGCCGCGGCGGCGGCGGAGGCGGCCGCTGGGGGAGGCCCCGCCAGCCTCCCGGCCGGCACAGGCCCAGTATGGAGGCCCCGCGTGTGAGAGGCGGCGGCCGCGGCGGCCCCGAGCAGCAGCAGCAGGCGGCGACGGCCCGAGACTCCCGAGGGGAATGAGCCGGCGGCCGAGTAGAAGGGCAGGCAGGCGGCGCCGGTGCGCCGGCAGCTGCTGCAGTTGCAGCCGCAGCCCCGGAGCAGCGCCCCGAGGACCCAGCGCGTCCCGGCCATGGACTCCGGAGGCGGCGCGGGGCCTGAAGGCGGCTGCGGCTGCAGCGTGAGCGGAGGGGAAGTGGAATCCAGGGCCGGGGAGGGGTTGCCGGGCACATGCGCCGCCGGCACCAGGGGCAGCGGCGAGTCGGGAGGAGGCGGAGGAGAGCGCGCTGCTCCGCCCGGTCTCCGCCCTCGGGGCGGGGCGGGGCTGCCCGCGGGCCGGGAGGGGCCGGGGGCCGGTATGATCGCCCGGTTATTCTTTCACTCGTTGGAAACTGAGGCCTGATGAGGACGAGGCTTCCTTCTCTGGAGGGCTGAGCCCTGGAACGGAGATCTACCGACGCTCTGCACTTTCTCCCCAGTCTTGTGACGTGAGGGGCAAAAGGGCCGTTTCTGGAAGGAATTGTGATACTCTGGTTATAAAAAGAGGTTGGGATAATACTGGCGGAGATTTAATAACGGCCCCTCCCCGCCCCCCCAGCTTGGGTTATGTGCGGAAAGCCAGCTTTCTTTGTTTTAAAATGAAATCTATAGATACTTGTTATATGTTAATAACGAATACAGGTATTCCTCCGCTGTTAGAAAGTTCACAACAGGCCGCTTCGCTTTTACGGAAGACCCATATTAGTACCTATTTTTGCTAGTGGAAAGAAATGTGATTTTCACTTTTATGGGAAAAGTCGAAAATTGAAAATAGCAGTCAGCGTTTGTTTTGCAGCAGCCGTAGTAGAGGCTGCAGTGACATCGCCAAGCTCCGTCTTGGGAAACTGTACTCAGCATCTCCCTGCCATAGCTTTGAACTGTGTATTTGAACATCTGTGCTTTATTTCCTTAGCAAGATGTCTTCTAGGGTAATTGCTTCCTCACTTTATGCCATTTTGGCTTCCAAAAGGTTTCATAGGAACGCTCTGCTTTCGGACAGCAGGTGAAACCTGTATAACAAAGATTAAAGCCTCTCCTGAGGATTCAGGAATAGACAGGCAGAGGTTTGCGAAGAAATGGTTGTGCAGTTTTCCTCCTCCTGTGGCCAGGACCCCTCTCAAGGAAGTTCAGAGAGTGAAAAATAGAAAAAGCTAAACTTTTTAAACTTTATTGTGGAAAATCTCAAAGGAAAGTATAAACTTCTAGAATTGCAGAAATTGTATCAACATTTTTTCATTCTTGTTTCATCTCTCTCCTGTTTAAAATATCTGGAATATCTTAAAGCAAACCCCAAAGATCATGTCAGTCATCCTTTCAGCATTCATCTTAAGCTGATAATGACTTAAAGGGGAAAAATGTCATTCAGATTAGTTGCGTTAAAAAAAATTCAACTGAGTAAAATTTAAAGATATTGGCTTTATCCAACAATTCAGGAATTGGGCAGCATCTCATCTAGCAGGTAAAAAGGAGCTGTATAAAATGAGAGACTTTTATAGGCAGAAGAGGGCGGGACAAGGAAATCATACTAGCAAAAAGTGAATTGGTTGTGTGAAGGTCGCTTTCCTTTAGGGTGTAGTTGGGGTCTATCAGGAAGACTACCTCACTAGTGCTGATCAGGTAATTCCTGACTGACTAGTTTAAGATTCCATTTCTGCAAAAGCCCAAAAGTGTAATTAGGTTTGGTGATGTGGGGCTTAGCATAAGTGACTCCATTTTGGACCTGTTTTGTTTTTAACAGCTGGTTTAAAGTATTAAAGATTATTGCATTTAAAGTTTGATTATTTACTCTGGCCTACTTTTAGGGAAAGGAACGTTCAGTATTTCCTAGAAAACCCTTTCCTCACCAAAAAAAGTGAAGAACAGGAAAAAATCTGATTGGCTTGGCTCTATGGACCTGGAGTATCAAAGAGAAGGGAACTTCTGCAAGATTTAGGAATTCTAGAGATTGTTTTTTCCTTAGATTTCCCATTCAAGAAGGAAAATGGGTTAGCTCTTCATAACAGATGATCACTACTACAAATCACAATTTGTGGACATGTTAGGGATTCTGTCCATATTTACAGAATCTTGCCTTCATCTTCTTACTAGCCAAAACCATCATCCATATTATGTAATTCTGAGTGGATTAGAAACCTAAATACTTAGAGTGAAATCTTACAGATTATAATCAGGAGTAACACCTAACTACCAAAATGGAAAGCTTTAGTTTTTATTTAGAGGATGTTGGGAGAAAATAAAAGAGAAAAACTAACTTTGAACACTTATTCATTCATCTAACAAACACTTATTAAGTGCTTTTTGTGTTCCAGGCACTGTGCTATGCTCCATGCATTCAGGGATACAACAATAAGTTTACAGACTAAATATCAAAATGATGTTTAGACTTACATATGTCTAGATTATATAAAGAGAGAATAGCAAATTTTGAAAATTGAAACTAATGTCTTATGGAACACCAGATTTTAAAAGTTGTGTTAATAAATATTATTTTAAACCCAAATAACTATAACTAGTCCTCTTTAGTGCTAAATTTTATTATGGAAATAAAAAGACTCTTGAACAACAACAAAAAAAAACTACATTGAGAGACTTCTTGAGTAGGGTTATGACAATGGAGATGAAGCGAAGAGGGAAGATTTGAGAGATTTTTTTAGGAGGTAGAATCAACAGAATTTGAGGCTAGATTAGAAAGAAGGGGATAGGGCTTCCCTGGTGGTGCAGTGGTTGAGAGCCTGCCTGCCAATGCAGGGGACACGGGTTCGAGCCCTGGTCTGGGAAGATCCCACATGCCGCGGAGCAACTAGGCCCGTGAGCCACAACTACTGAGCCTGCGCGTCTGGAGCCTGTGCCCTGCAACGGGAGGGGCCGCGATAGTGAAAGGCCCGCGCACCGTGATGAAGAGTGGCCCCCGCTTGCAGCAACTAGAGAAAGCCCTCGCACGAAACGAAGACCCAACACAGCCATAATTAAATAAATAAATAATCCTCCCCCCCCCAAAAAAATCAATTACGTTATAAAAAAAAAAAAAAAAGAAAGGGGGGATAGTGTTTTCTGTTATTTTGTTATTATTTAGAATTTGGAGGGATGGATGGCGATGACTTTCATCCCTGGGAAAGTTTAGGATTCAATATAGATATATTGGAAGCAAATCAACCCCATTTTGGGTTAAGCCAGAGAAGTCTGTCCTAGAAATATTCATTCAGGAGTTGTCGGTATAAATGAAGC
Source organism: Eschrichtius robustus (assembly GCF_028021215.1). Lineage (NCBI taxonomy): Eukaryota > Metazoa > Chordata > Mammalia > Artiodactyla > Eschrichtiidae > Eschrichtius > Eschrichtius robustus. The sequence goes on along the minus strand of NC_090827.1, from coordinate 64,265,381 downwards.
TGCTGGTTGAATGAGATTGCTAGGACTAAGTTTAGAATGAGAAGAGAAGAAGGCCTAGAAACAAGGCTTGAGGTACTACAACACTGAATGCCCTGTAGAGGAAAATAAACTAACAAAAGGAGAGAAAGGAGCAGCAAGAGAGTTAAGAGTAAATTAAGGAAAGCCAACAGAGTGTTTCTGGAAGGAAATAGATAGTATTCAACAGTGTCAAGTCCTTATTAAGATCAGGACGTACTCATCAAAGTGAGGTGAGAACAGGAAAAAGTCTTGGATTTAGTGATATGGGAAGGCTTCAATAACCTTATCCACAATTGTTTGGGGGAGTGAGAGCAGAGGCCAGAAAAAAGCACAGGTGAGGAAATGGAGATAGAAGTGCAAAATAAGTTATTCTGTAGGTGAAAAAACGATAAGGAAGTATAGGTCAAAAGTGGCTTTTGTTTTGGTTTGTTTGGATTAAACTGAGAGTAAAGCATGCTGAAATGACGGTGGGAAAGGATTCAGGTGATAAAAATTTGAGTAACCAGAAGAAAATAGGCGTAATTGGTGTGTGGGTTCCTAGAAAGGTGAAAGAGGAGAGGCATCAAAGCTCAGAGGCAGAGATTAGCTTTAAACAGGAGAAAGCTCTTCCACCTTTTCTATGATAAATTAATCATCAACCATACTGTTCTTCTAGTATGGTCATTTAGCACTTATTACAGTACTAAATACAGAGTAGCACTGAGAGGGTGTCAGCCTGCTTCTCTGAGGAGAATTCCTGAGGTAGAACTACTTAGTCTAAATTGGTGTAAAGAAACACTCTGGATTTGGGGGAGAGTAAGAAGGAAGGAGAAAAACAACTGCCTCCCATCACTAGGAAAGAATGTTCAAAAGAAGCCCTCTTGGCTCTAAAAAGCACATTATTAGAGCTCGGAAAGGAGCTGGAAGGGGGCAACTGTTCTAATTACTAATAAATAAATGAAGGAACTCATTTTATTGTCCATGCCCCTCAGTCCTTAAAGGTGAACACACTTTTTCTTCTGATATGCAATGAGGTTGAGTTAATCTCAAAGGATCCCACCCCACAGCCACCTTTGCATTTGAAAGAAACAAAAAATCATGAACCATGGATGTCAATAAGCCTAGGGTGGCAAAAGGAAAAGGAATTGAAGTCAAGTACCATAAAGAAATGGTGCCCATTTGTGTAACCTGTGATTAAGGTGCTATTCATCATCCAAGATTAAAGGAAGAAGTTTATTACGTTGAGTAGATACAGAGAACTTCAGGAACTGAAGCTACCAGTTACTTCCAAGGAAAGACAAAGAGGTGCATTTTATCACCACTATCACTGCTTCATTCTTTTATCTGACAAGAAAAATTGATCCACTGGATCCACAAGCTCAAAGATTTGTTTCTGCTGCAGTGATGTGTTTCTTAGGTTAACTTTGTCATTTGGTCTATATTCACTATTAACAAGTCCATGCTAACCAATTTTTATCTCTCCCATAGATTGCATTTGGATAACCCTTCTGTGATGGAATAAAAATAATAATCATAATATTTATGATTGACACATAACAGACCAATAACCCTCTAAATACTGCAGCTTCTTCACTTATTAATATTAGCTTGTTAATTAAAAGCTTTTGCACAACAAAGGAAACCATAAACAAAACAAAAAGACAACCCTCAGAATGGGAGAAAATATTTGCAAACAAAGCAACTGACAAGGGATTAATCTTCAAAATATACAAACAGCTCATGCAGCTCAATATCAAAAAAACAACCCAATCAAAAAATGGGTGGAAAACCTAAATAGACATTTCTTCAAAGAAGACATACAGATGGCCAACAAACACATGAAAAGATGCTCAACATCACTAGTTATTAGAGAAATGCAAATCAAAACTATACTGAGTTATCACCTCACACCGGTCAGAATGGCCGTCATCAAAAAAATCTACAAACAATAAATGCTGGAGAGGGTGTGGAGAAAAGGGAACCCTCTTGCACTGTTGGTGGGAATGTAAATTGGTACAGCCACTATGGAGAACAGTATGGAGGTTCCCTAAAAAACTAAAAATAGAGCTACCATATGACCCAGCAATCCCACTCCTGGGCATATATCTGGAGAAAACCATAATTCAAAAGGATGCATGCACCCCAATGTTCATTGCAGCACTATTTACAATAGCCAGGACATGGAAGCAACCTAAATGTCCATCAACAGAGGAATGGATAAAGAAGATGTGGTACATACATACAATGGAATATTACTCAGCCATAAAAAGGAACGAAATTGGGTAATTTGTAGAGATGTGGACGGACACAGAGACTGTCATACAGGGTGAAGTAAGTCAGAAAGAGAAAAACAAATATCGTATATTAACACATATATGTGGAATCTAGAAAAATGGTACAGATGAACCTGTTTGCAAGGCAGAAATAGAGACACAGACGTAGAGAACAAATATATGAACACCAAGGGAAGAGACGGGGGGGTGGGATGAATTGGGAGATTGGGACTGACATATATACACTACTATGTGTAAAATAGATAACTCATGAGAACCTACTGTATAGCACAGGGAACTCTACTTAGTGCTCTGTGGTGACCTAAATGGGAAGGAAATCTAAAAAAGAGTGGATATACGTATACATATGACTGCTTGCTTTTGCTGTACAGCAAGAAACTAACACAACATTGTAAAGCAACTATACTCCAATAAAAAATAATTTAAAAAATAAAATACAATATACAAATCAATTTTCACTGCAAAGTAAAGGAGCTGTTACAGCAGAGGATTACTGGACTGAATGTCAATATTATGACATAGTATGAGTGTGTTTCGTGTTTGGTAATTGCAATCATTGTTGCTTTTGTTGTGGTCATCCATTTACAATGCTTGTTGTCAGTTTATTTATCTCTTGTAAAAGTAAAATACAGTGTGTGTGTGTGAGTTGTGAAAAAAAAAAGGAAACTTAAAAAAATAAATAAATAAAAATAAAATAAAATAAAATACAGAAGAAAAATAAATAAATAAAATGAGCTTGTTAAAATTAAAGTAGGTGTCTGGGAAAGAGAGTAGCTGATTCATTGTTTAAATGAAAAATACCATCAAGAAATAGTAATTAAAAAAATAAAAGGATTATCTTATATTAGTAGTCCACTTTTTCCCATGGCAATTTTTTTTTTTTAATTTATTTTATTTATTTATTTATTTGGCTGTGTGGGTCTTCGTATCTGTGCGAGGGCTTTCTCCAGTTGCAGCGAGCGGGGACCACTCTTCATCACGGCGCGCGGGCCTCTCACTGTCGCGGCCTCTCCTGTTGCGGAGCACAGGCTCCAGACCCGCAGGCTCAGTAGTTGTGGCTCACGGGCCCAGCTGCTCCGCGGCATGTGGGATCTTCCCAGACCAGGGCTCGAACCCGTGTCCCCTGCATTGGCAGGCAGATTCTCAACCACTGCGCCACCAGGGAAGCCCTCCCATGGCAATTTTTAAATGAACAAGACTGGAAACCTGAACTGGATTCCTGGGGGAATTCTCAGAATACAATGTCAACACGATTATCACAAGGAACTGATTTACTCCAAGATATATGAAGCGGTCACAAAACTGAATCCTCTATGGATGCTGAGTCGGTACTACTGTGTAAAGCTCACATTGAGGATGTACGGAAAGTGGATGATGGGCTATGGCATCCTCTGGCCATATTTACAAAGATCAGGTGGTAGTGCTTTTGACTAGTCAGCAACTGAGCTGACTAGCTTTTCCTAGGAGGGCAAAAGCTAGGGTGCAACAAGAGCCAAGGCTCTGTGCATCAACCTACACACACGAGACACAAAATAACCGAGAAGCCTCTGTTAATAGGTCTCATTCTGAATAATCACCTCTTTAAAATAGGTAATGCAGAAACTTAGTGTTTAAAAAAAAGTCAAGCCATGCGAGATTATATATACACACGTGTACAAGCATGTGCATACACCCCCCCCTGCTCCCCCCACACACACAGAGTAAGGTTTGCCTCTAACCACTGGCCTCCAGTCATCCAGTTCTTCTCAAATATGTTACCAGTTTTTTGTGTACCCTTCCCATGATGGTCTGTGCAGTGTTTCATCACTTTTAAATTTGGTAATTCTGCTGTACTTGGGATTTTGACAAGTTTTCCACCTGCTGTGAAAGGACGTTCTGAAGACAGTTTGTTTCTAAATTGAGAGCAAAAGGAAAAGGAAACACAAGAGACAAATGGGCTTCTGTGTCCCAAGGAACAAAGGACACTGGAGAAAAGAGGCATGAAATAAAGGTGATATTTGGAAGAATAATTTTTTCCCTATTTAACAGTAGCTTAATTAGGAAAAACAAGACTTTAGAGTCAGTGTCTGATAAAATCCTGGCTATGTCACTGTCGAGCTACATGACTTTGGTCATTACTTAATCTCTCTGAGCTTTGTTTTCCTAAATTAAAAAATAGAGATAATATTAACTACCACATAAAGTTGTGAGTTACCTGGCACATAGGAAAAAATTAATAAGTGGTGGCTATTATTATTTTCTTAGGCATGGTTTAAAGGAAATGGTTATTGTTGTATTTTAATTCTGTTTCTCCCCTCTGATCCCACCTCAGTATTTATTTATTTTTTTAATTGAAATGTAATTGGCATATAGTCACCTCAATATTTATTTGTTAACAATGTATCCAAGGATTTAAGACAGCTTCCTCCCTAGGAAAATAAGAGTTTCTTTGAAATAAATTCTATTGAATTAGAAAACACCAAGCTTAACGCTAAACTCTGAAGAGACCTGTTTAAGCATGTCCTAGGGTCTAGGGCAGATATATATACACCCTAATGGTCTAATGGTCTGAAGGACATCAGAGGATTGAGACTCATCACTGTAAAAAGATCTTGGAAGTACCTATTTCTTTTTCTTTCTTTCTTTTCTTTTTTTTTTTAATTGGAGTATAGTTGCTTTACACTGCTGGGTCAGTTTCTGCCGCACAGCAAAGGGAATCAGCCGTACGTATACATTTATCCACTCTTTTTTGGATTTCCTTCCCATTTAGGTCACCACAAAGCACTGAATAGAGTTCCCTGTGCTAAACAGTAGGTTCTCATAAGTTATCTATTTTATGCATAGTAGTGTATGTATGTCAATCCCAATCTCCCAGTTCATCCCACTCCCGGAAGTACCTATTTCTTATATATTATATTTAGTCTGTTTTCCCAACTACATTTATTTATAAAACAAGGGTCTGTATCATAAAATCCTTATATCTAGCTCTCTACCTACATACCTACCTATCTGTACCATACATATATATGAGTGTGTGTATATGTGTGTGGGTTAAGGCAGGGGTCCCCAACCCCTGGGCTGAGGACCAGTACCGGTCTGTGGCCTGCTAGGAACTGGGCTGCACAGCAGGAGGTGAGCAGTGGGCGAGCAAACTAAGCTTCATCTGCTTGCTGCTCTCCATCGCTAGCATTACCGCCTGAACCCTCCCCTCCCCCGCCCCCAGTCCGTGGAAAAATTGTCTTCCGCAAAACCAGTCCCTGGTGCCAGAAAGGTTGGGGACCGCTGGGTTAAGGGATATAATGCTGGCTTTATAGGTAACATTTCTATTTGATCAAGAGGTAACAAAAATGAAAAAGCTAATGGTAAATTGGACATTGGAGAGGACATTTTTCTAGTAAAAATATAAACCTGTATTTTAAAATAATCTTAATATGTATTTTTAATTTGACTGTATTTGTAGGCTCCATTTATAACAAACACTTACTAGAGGCTGCTATAAGTACACATATAGTACCTAATTTATATTGAAGTCACTTGAGCAAATACAATACTGTTATCATTTGTAGGATTGCATGTGAAGTGATTCATCTAATATATAATTTTACTATGATCACTTGTTATACTTCATTTACACAAAATTACTTATTCCATCTACTATTATAATCACAAATTAATCCTCGAAGATTTCAAGGAGAAAAAAGAGTTAACTAATGCGTGGGGCCTGCTTTCTAGGTATTTTTCTTCAAATAAGAACACAGGATAGTTGAAATCTAAGCTATCACAAGGACTATCCCTGGAAAAACTCAAGAAAGTAATTGCACTTCTACCAATTCCATTCCTATTCCATTCTTACAACTTCGTGGACACCTTTTTGAGCTTCTAGGTCTACTCTCCATTCGGAATTTGTATGCTGGACTGTATTTCAATAGCCAACCCCACAGTTTTTTCCACTCATTACAATTTCTATAGGTGAGTTATCTTGAGGGCTAACCATGAATCTGACCTCATAGATCATAGACTTAGGAGTGATGTATTCTGAGAGTCATTAATTTCAGAAATATTTATTATTGCATTTTTTGTACTAGACACTGAGAAATATATAATGAAACTAGTCCCTACTTTCAAGGCTCTCGCAGTCTAATAAGGAAGAATGGATAAGAAAATCAATTCCAACACACTGTATTTACTGTGATAATGAGATATATCAGGATACCATTGGACTTCAACAGAGGGACACTTTCACACTCTTATGGGTCAAAGACCATGCCAACAGAGTTGATAACAAAGTTGGATATTGAGGGAAGCGATAAAGATTAGCAAAATAAAGGGAATGCTGTCCTAGGCAGAGGGAGCAGTTTTTACACAATCTCAGAAACATAAGAAGATCTAGAGAATTTAAGGAATTGCAAATGGTTTGTGGCAAGAATACTAACATAGTGGGAATGATGAAAAGGCAGATCATTAAAAAGCCTTATACATGTATCGTAAGGAATGTGAACTTTATCTGGAAGGTAATGGGGTGCCCATTGAAAGTGATATAAGCAGATTTACATTTAGAAATTGGGCTCTGGCAATAGTTCAGAAGATGAATTCGGAAGACGAATATGAGGACAAGAGACCAGAAGTAATTAGGGGGCTAATGCAATAATTCACAGGAGAAATAAGGAGTGCCTAGACTATGAGAGCAACTTCAAGAGCTGTTGGGACTGTCTTTCTATCCTGAAATTGTCCTCTATAAGCCTTATGGCAGCCCTGGGCAGAGGCTTCCAGGGAAAGGTCAAACTGAAGGAGCTAACAGACATATATCAAAAGTAAAGGCTTTTAGGACATGGAAGCAACCTAAATGTCCACCGACAGATGAATGGATAAAGAAGATGTGGCACATGTATACAATGGAATGTTAGCCATAAAAAGGAATGAAGGGGCTTCCCTGGTAGCGCAGTGGTGGAGAATCTGCCTGCTAGTGCAGGGGACACGGGTTCGAGTCATGGTCTAGGAAGATCCCTCATGCCGTGGAGCAACTGGGCCCGTGAGCCACAACTACTGAACCTGCGCGTCTGGAGCCTGTGCTCCGCAACAAGAGAGGCCGCGAGAGTGAGAGGCCTGCGCACCCCGATGAAGAGTGGCCCCCGCTTGCCGCAACAAGTGAAAGTCCTCACACAGAAACGAAGACCCAACACTGCCAAAAATACATAAATAAATTAATTGAAAAAAAAAAAGGAATGAAATTGAGTTATTTGTAGTGAGGTGGATGCACCTAGATTCTCTCACACAGAGTGAAGTAAGTCAGAAACAGAAAAACAAATACCGTATGCTAACGCATATATATGGAATCAAAAAAACGGTACTGATGAACCTAGTGGCAGGGCATGAATAAGATACAGATGTAGAGAATGGACTTGAGGACACAGAGGGGGAAGGGTAAGCTGGGACGAAGTGAGAGAGTGGCACTGACATACATACACTACCAAATGTAAAATAGATGGCTAATGGGAAGCAGCCACATAGCACAGGGAGATCGGCTTGATGCTTTGTGACGACCTAGAGGGGTGGGATAGGGAGGGTAGCAGGGAGGGGATATGGGGATATATGTATACATATAGCTGATTCACTCTGTTGTACAGCAGAAACTAACACAACATTGTAAAGCAATTATACTCAAATAAACATGTAAAAAAAAAAAAAGTAAAGGCTTTAATCCTACTTGTCACAAACTGGGGAAATATTAAACCAAAAGAGTAATTTTTGCTATGTCAAAGGATTGTAAAGTCTTTGGGATGGAAAAAAAAAAACAACAACGTTAAAGTTATTGAGAGATTCTAACCCAATGTTTGAATCCCCTTACAACATCCCTACTAAGTGGGGACCCAGCCCATGTTAAGTAACTCCAGTGAGAACGATCCACTATTCCATAAGAAAGGTTGCATACATTTGCTCTCATTTTTAAAAGAAAAAAGAAAAAGCAGGGAGCTTTGTAGGGACTTGCTAATCAAGATTCCAGGTGCTATCCAGATTTTCCATTGACTTTGCTTGCATTTTCTCTTCCTGAAATTCATCTCTTTTTAGTGGTGCATAGTTTATATGTAGGGCTGACTTTATGGGAAGGTAATAAAAGGAAGCTTTCCCTAAGTAATGCCATTTTGGGGGCCAGGAAGCAAAGCTTCTCCTCCCTCATCCACCCCCACTCCACGCTATCAGAGTCCCAAATTCCACCATTAGCATTTCTGAAGAAATGGCACATTAAATTAAGTCACACTAGGATGTTAATGACATATCAGATAGATTTCATTCTGACATTGGGAATTCTGAGAAGTACAGAACCACTAGCAAAGGAAAGAGCACGAAAAATGGAGAAGAGAAAAACAGTACCACAAGATGAGCCAGAGGTTCCCAATAGGAAAGACATGGAATTTGTTCAAAATACTCTTTCGAGGACTCCTCTTATTATTTTGTCACAATAGATCTGGGGCAAATTTCTGGGCGATTCTGATATGCAGCTAAATTTAGGAACTATTAGCTGTGAAGCCACATTAAAAAAACCCAAACAACATGACCCTCACCTCATAAACACACAAAGTCAATGTTCCTATAATGCTGAGGGCCATCTTGGTTTGTTCATACAAAGCTCTTGTCCTAAAGTTTCTAAAGTAAAGGTTAAGAGGAGAGTCAATAGCACATTTGGTGCCTGATGAAATGTGCCACTGACTTTTCAAGTTTCTAAGTCTACTTCAACGACCGTAGGCTTTCAATGAGCAGAACTATGATGAGGAGTACAGAATGATACATAACACTTTGCTTTTAAAATTTCTTTTGGCTATTTCAATATCTATGTCTCTTGGGCTGAGAATTTTATGAATTTGTAACAAACATTAGATCATTGGGCTCATGATAGCTTTTGAAGAGAGTGGCAAATTTTATCTCTGATTTTTCTTAAGAAAATGGACAAGGAGGTAAAAATGCATTGTTATAATAGTGCAGTGACAAAAAAAGTCACAATGATAGCTGAAGCACTGAGATGGAAGATGTAAAAACAATAATTAGCATTTGTTTAGCATTTAGAGTTTACAAAATTCATTTGTAGATTTGATTCTTCCAAGAATTCTGTAACATAGGTAGGATAGGTGTTGAAGATGAAGATTTTATAGATGAAGGTTTTATTTTATTTTATTTATGTATTTATTTATTTTTAAAATAAATTTATTTATTTTATTTATTTATTTTTGGCTGTGTTGGGTCTTGGTTGCTGTGAGTGGGCTTTCTCTAGTTGTGGCGAGCGGGGCTACTCTTTGTTGCGGTGCGGGGGCTTCTCATTGTGGTGGCTTCTTTTATTGTGGAGCACTGGCTCTAGGGAAGCCCAGATGAAGACTTTATAGGTGACATTTCTCAAGACTCAAAGTTTGGACTTCCCTGCTGGCGCATTGGTTAAGAATCTGCCTGCAAATGCGGGGAACACGGGTTTGAGCCCTGGTCCGGGAAGAGCCCACATGCCTCAGAGCAACAAAGCCCGTGCGCCACAACTACTGAGCCTGAGCCCTAGGGCCCACGTGCCACAACTACTGAGCCAGCGTGCTGCAAGTACTGAAGCCCGCTCGCCTAGAGCCCCTGCTCCACAAATGAATCTACCGCAATGAGAAGCCCGCGCACGAGGAAGAGTAGCCTCCACTCAATGCAACTAGAGAAAGTCCACGCGTAGCAACGAAAACCCAATGCACCCAAAAATAAAAATTAAAAAATTTTTTTTTAATTTAAAAAAATAAATAAAATAAATACATTTTTAAAAAAAGACTCAAAGTTTGAAGGATTTTCTCAAGGTTTAGAAGAGAATTCTAAGTTTTTTTTTTTAATCCTGCTATGAGGCAGAATATCATACATTGTTTTCCGTTTTCTAAATAATTCTAGTAAACGCAATATGTTAATTCAGAAATTTTAATGATTGATACAAAGACTTGTTTAATTACTCCTGGACATACGCAGTAAATAATAATAGAACTACCTTTTATTGAGAACCTACTCTGAGCTAAGCACTGTGTCAGGTGTGTAAACTATCTCTAATTATAAAAATGCTGCAAGATGTTAAGATGTTATCTCATTTTGCAAAAGAGGAAACTGAGACTCAGAGAGGTAAAGTGAGGTGCCCAATGCTTAACAACTAACAAGTTGCAAAGCTGGCAAACTCCCATCTTTCTGATTCTGAACTTCTTTTCATTACACCTTTCTTAAATGATTTTAAGGATGTTTACTTACAGTCATCAATTTTTAGTCACTTTAGAATTATTTATTTATACACATGCAGTGTTCATTCATTCATTTGTATCCCACATATACTGTAAACATTTTTGTCGCAGAGAGTATTTCTAGGACCTGGACATTAGCTGGGTACTGGATATAAAAAGGAGAAAAAATATGCCTATATAGAGTTTGTAGGCTAGCCTGGAAACTGTAACAGTGAATGAATAACTAGAATATAAAGTATGAATACTGCTTAGGAATATCCACAAAGCACTTTAGCAACTAATAGGGAGCCATCACTGCCTCAGCTATGCTTTCGTGTGCTAATTTTGAATATGTAAACTATTCAATCAAACCTTTAGTGGAAAACATTTAGTTGGCTTATTTGACATTATGTAATGTGCTAAAAGTTAATTTTGAAAAGTAGACTTCTAAAAAATTCTTTTCCTTCTGGAATGGAAATTCCAGAATCGACACAAATAGAAGGTAAATAAAAAATTTCAGAGGTTTCTGTAATCACTGATGTTGGTAAAGCAATTTTCTCAGTTTAATACTTATAACTATTACAGACCTCACTTTTACTCCTGCTCACATGGTTGTAGCTGATTTTTATAACTACTATTAATTCCATAGTCCCATTGCCCTGGTTCCTTGACTGGTAGGGTGACCCAAACCTTCATTTCTGCTACCCACATTGGGTTGCTGTAGTGTTTTCCTTGACTTAAATCTCAGGACATGGGAGTAGCAAGAGCCCTTTGGGAGATCTCCCACAATTCAGACTTATTCTTCCTTATCACCATTATGCAGTAGTAACACAAGTTCCCCTTGGTAGTTAGGATCAATCACCACAGTAAGTACAGTAATCACCTGTTTTGCCTGTTGATTCATTGGTATGAGGAGCCCAAAGTGGCCAGGTGGCAGTCTCAATTTCCAGTTTAATGGAACCATTATTGTGACCTCTAGTGGAAGCATTCCTCCCTTTGGAACTAAGACCTCTATCTACACTAACAGAACCTAAAGTCACAGGGATAGAAAGCAAAAGTTTGCTAGTGGATCACTAGGGATAATAATGAAAAAAGCCACTCCCATTTTCACCTTAATTCCCAGAACCTATGAATCCTGGCCATAGGAGAAAGAACACCATCTATATTATTATCTAATTTAGAGCAAATACTGCACCCTGGAGGACATTGCCTCAGCTGCACAAGCTATGCCATAGGCCACTTAGCTGGTACCATATAAAATTTTTCAAAAAGCCATTCCACCATTCTGTCAAGCCAGTGGATTTAGGAAGGGAGGAGGGCAGGGTAAGACTGGTGAATTCTATGAGCATAGTCCCATTGCCATTCTTTATTTCTATACAAAGACTTCCTTCATCAGAAGTGAAGGTATACGGAATACCGTGACAGAGGATAAGCCACTCCATGAGTCCACGGATGGTGGTTTTGGCATAAACTTTATGTGCAGAGAAGGAAAATCTATATATAGAGTGTCTATCCCATTGAGAACAAAATGCTGCTCCTCCCATGATGGAAGTGGTCCAACAAAATAAACCTGCCCCCAAATAGCCGATAGATCTCCTTCAGGGAATGGTTCTGTATAAATGGCTCAGTTTTTATTTGCTCCAGCAACAAAATCACATCTGAACAGCAGCTACAGTAGGAATAATTATCTAAGTTCATAATAATCCACTGTCATGCTCCAAAATTCATCTGTCTTCTATGCTCTCCCTAACCCTTACTTTACTGCCCAACAGATAATGCTTTACAGATGGATTTTTTCTTCTTAATATTGGTATAAGGCAACATTTTTAGATGTGAACACTTTCAGAATATAATCAAGAGTAGAAGGAAAAATAGAAAAAATGGCGAGCATTTTTCTTTAAAGCACTACACTGGGAACCTCAGCGATAAAGGAAAAAGCAAGCACTTCTATCTATATATTTATAATGACAGTTACCATTACTACTGTGTATTCATCCTCACAATAACCTACAAGCTAAATATTAATCCCATTTGTTAAACTGGAAAACTGAGATACAGTGAAATTAAGTGACACGACCCAGTCCCATAGCTAATAGTGTAGAGCAAAATCTTAAGCCAGATTTCTCACCTCAAAGCTAGTTCTTTGACACTATACTACATTCTAACAAATGAGATTATGTTCTTTATTCTTTTCCCAGAATATAAATTACTCTGGTATTGCATGATATAATTTTATTCTTAAAAGGGATGGGACTTCCCTGGTGACGCAGTGGTTAAGAATCCGCCTGCCAATGCAGGGGACACAGATTTGAGCCCTGGTCCGGGAAGATCCCACATGCCTCAGAGCAACTAAGCCCGTGCGCCACAACTACTGAGCCTGCACTCTGGGTCCCGCGAGCCACAACTACTGAGCCCACATGCCACAACTACTGAAGCCCACTCGCCTAGAGCCCATGCTCCGCAACAAGAGAAGCCACTGCAATGAAAAGCCTGCACACCGCAAGGAAGAGTAGCCCTGGCCTGCCGCAACTAGAGAAAGCCCGTGTGCAGCAACAAAGACCCAACACAGACAATAAATAAATAAATAAATATTTTAAAAAAGGATATAAGTAGGAGGGTAATGAAAATATAGGGCTGGCCAAAAGATTTGTTCGGTTTTTTCTGTAAGATGGCTCTAGTAGAACTTAGTTCAAGGGGATGGAGGCAGAGTTCTCACCCAATTAGTTCCTCCCCCAGCAGCTTCTGCTGACCCCTACAAGCATGTTTCTGAAAATCTGTGTCCTAAATCCCACCTATCAGAACCAAACCTACTAATCAACACTACTGCTTTACCCCCTGGCCAAAGGTCAAGAAGATACTTGGGGCTAATGAATAATAAAAATTTGCTGAAATTTTTCCCACTCCACTTCCATGGACAATGGAGAAATTCTGATTCACTTGAAACAGTAGTGTTTGAATATGAACCAGATATCCGTAGACAAAAGATGAAGAATCCAGCCATTTATCCATAAGAGCATAAAGTAAACGCTTCACTTTCATAGCAAAGTGAATTAAAAATTGGTATCAGCCTGATGGTATGAAGAAATAGCCTAGATTAACAACAGAGACAACTAAATTATAGTTTGTGAATCTAAAAGGGGGGTTTATAAAATAGTAGTAAAGTTTATCTTATATTAGTAAAATCTATAATTACAGCTTGTTTTTAAATTACAAATATGACTGGTAATCATCTGCTTAAAAATCTCCCACAGTTCTCCACTGCTCATCAGGTCAAGCTAAGACCATTACCCAGGCTACAATATTGGTCTTGGTCTGGTTCCAACCGGATCTGAACAGCCTCAATTCCTACTGATCTGTTCTATGCACTCATGCTCTAGTTGCACAGGAATTTAAAGTGTTTTCTGAACAGAATCTTGTCATAATGTTCTTTTTTTTTTGTATTATAAAAAGAAAACATGATCTATCAGAAAATGCTGAAAAGAAAAAAATTAAAATAATTTCCATAATCTCACCACAGTTAACAAAGTGGTGTTGCACTTTGAAAATGGAGGAATAAAGCCACAAGTCAAGGAATGCAGGAAGCCTCTAGAAGCTAGAAAACACAGGGAAGTGGATTTTCCCCTAGAGGCTCCAGAAGGAACAGAGTCCTGATGACAAGTTGATTTTAGCCCAATAAGACACCATTTTGGATTTCTGACCTCCAGATTGTAAAATAATAAATTTGTGTTCTTTCAAGCTGCTAAGCTTGTGGCAATTTGTTACAGCAGCAATAGGAAATTAATATAGTACCTAATGAAATTTAAGACACAGCAGAAAAGCATAATATATGCCTTTTTAAAAATGTATCTCAGCACTAAAATTCAATGATTATATTTGGCACCATATTTTCTGAGGGAGTATATTTGGGAAGTTTCATATTGTTATAAAAATTTTACAGGTAGTATTTTATGATGACCTTGGGTTATAAATTAAAAATAAAAGTTGATTATACAATGAGGCCATACACCAAGAGACATAATCTCAATGAAGCTAGGAACCATATTGATTTTGTTCACTACTGTATGTCTTGTACCTATAGAGTGCTGGGCACATGGTAAATGTGCATGAAATGAACTGAATGAGTGAAATCAGACTCTTAAACATTTTTCTGAAAGAAACTACATGAATACCCATTCATGGGTAACTACCCATTATTGTGCTGTTTAAGTAGTACGCATACAAAAGTGGGCTTTTTTCTACTGCCAGTGATGGAGGCAAATTTGAGTTCTCTGGTCTTTTTTTCTGATACATACATATGCAAATGATATATAAATGCATATATGCAAATGATATATAAATGCATATATATAAATGCTAAAAAGAAAAGAAGCCATAGTAAAGAAAAATATACACTAATGAAAGAATAAACTAACAAAAGGGCAATTTCTAACAAGTGTTCTAGAGCTCAGTAGCTCTTCTGAATCTGTGAGCTCTGCTCCTTTGGCAAAGTATTATCCACTTAACATTTCAGCCATTTAACACTGTTGAGCAGTTTATAGTATAGACACTCTGTGGTGGGTTCACTGAGCCAGCCACTGTCTCTCTCCTTCAGGTGGATGAGCTCAAGGGCTGAAAAAAGATTATGGCTTCCAGATTATTGTCACTCCAATGCCTCATTATTGACTACTTAGAGAAACTTGTGTTCAGGTCAATTGCATGAGTTAACTCAAATAAAGCTATTTGAGAAGGGGTACTTTTCTGGGACTTTTACTAAATAGAATATGATGGAGAATCAAAAAGTGAACAACAACAAAATAAAGTTTTTCCCATAAAAGGTGTTACAGAAACCATAGCTATTCATTCATTTCCTTCTCTTAATTTTAGACACAATAAGTTTACTTATCTGTTTTCCAGCACAGGTAAGAAATAGTGAATTAGCAGCAGCAAGATGGCATTGCAAGAAAATAGCAGAAAAAGAAGCTATACAAAGCCATAAGTATGGCCATTAATAGCAGCAGGAGGTTACAGTAAAATTACCAGAGTAGCATATTGATTTGGGACACTGATTCCATTTCAACAGTTCAAGTTCAGCTTTACCATTTACTAATTGGTGATCTCAGCTTCCCCAGCCACACAACTGGATAATAATAATACTTACCATGCGGTAGAAAGGATCACATTAGAGACAGCAAGTAAAAAAAAAAAAATGTGTTTGGACATAGTAAGTGTTAAGTAAATGTTACATGTTTTTCCTTTATTAATTTTATATTATTATTACCATATATATATGTCATATAATCTTAGGAAAGTTAATCTCTCTGAAACTCATTACCCTAGTTTGCCACACATGATTGTAACAAAAATCAACTAAGAAAATATATGTGGAAGCTATTTTTAAGCTGCCAAATATTAAATAGATTTTTAAAGGAACAAATCATACTCTACCCTTTCATAACGCCAAAAAGCTATAGTGAAATGGACAAAAAAAAAGGGTGATGGTGGTCAAAATAATCTTGAATCATCAAAAATGCATTTAACTAATTTCATTCATGTAGTCAATTAACATTTATTAAGGTGTCTCAACATGCCATGTGCTGGACCAGGCCCTGGTGGTCTGATCAAACCTCAGAATTCTCAGTCTGATACAGAATAGTTCAAATACTTTAGACATAATATGATAAATACTGTAATAGACCATAGAAGTAGGAGAGAAAGTACTGAGGGGATGATTCAGAGAAAGTATAGTTGAATTAAGTGGGTATTAAAAGCTCAGAAGGCATTTACCTCTCTGTTGGGAAAAGAAAATATTCTATATGGGTACAGAGGGGTAAAAAGCCATGGCATGTTTGGGAAATTATAGAAAATCCAGGTATGTACTGGGAATGAGGTAGACTAGAGATAAGCCTAAAAATAAAGGAGGGTCCTTGTATGACTTGCTAAGGGGTTTGACTGATATCTGGAATTAGGGTTTTTGATCGCAAGAAATAGGAAAGAAATCACATATTATTACTTAGTTTTCGGGATTCACAACATCAGCAGGAGGCTGAAGATAAGATATGGAAAACAGAAAAAAACCAAGATGCTCCTTCGGGTCAAAAAACACAAAGTACAGGGACTTCCCTGGTGGTCCAGTGGTTAAGAATCCACCTTCCAACACAGGGGACGCAAGTTCGATCCCTGGTCAGGGAACTAAGATCCCACATGTCGCGGGGCAACTAAGCCCACACCTCACAACTACTGAGCTCATGGTCCTCAACCAGAGAGCCGGCATGCCTCAATGAAGATCCCACATGCCACAACTACGACCCGATGCAGCCAAATAAATAAAAACAAAAACAAACAAGCAAAAAACCACAAAGTACAATGGCTGTTTTTAATTAGAATGGAACACCTCCACCCGTGTGGGATGCTTCTGCAGATTCCCATGATCGATCTAAGTGTCCCTGGCTTCAGTGTAACCACCTCCAGAGTCAATGCCCTGGGCAGGAGGATCTAATTTCTTCCCCCCTCAGTTTCCATAGAAAATGATGGGGCACTGAGTCCTACTGAAACCATACACAATAGCAGATTCTCCCAAAATAGGAAAAGGGAGTTGGATAATAGACAGCAAAAACAAAAACAAACCCACCAAAACAATTCTGGCAAGCAGCAATAACAACCAAAAAACCAATATCGAATTTTAAATAGGCGGTGACAAGATCAGACTCATATGTTTAACAGCATATGGCTATGAAATGACTTAAATGATGCAAAAGAGGATACATTGAAAAATAATTCTCCTTCCTACTTCTGATCCCCAGGTTGATATTTTCCCTTCTCAACAACACTTTTACTGTTTTCTTGCGTAATCAAGGACATAGATATTTCTATGTATTTTATAATTTTAGTTGCTAGATGGATGGGATGTTGTCTTTTTTATATTAATTTGTACATTAATTTTATACTCAGCCACTCTAATGAATTATTTTATTGCTTATAATAGTTTTTGAGTTGATTCTCTTTGGCTGATCAATTTGCCTGGTGGTAGGCAGAATAATAACCCCCTTTTCCTAATCCCTGGAACCTGTGACTATCAACAAAGACTCTCCTTGATCAAACTTTAGTCAGGCTCTTCTGAGCCATCTTTTCAATTAGGTCTTGACCTTTCGGCTGACATGTTTGTCTGCATTGCCCAGTTTTAGGAAGAATCCTGCTAAATCGGTTTAGCCAGAATCCCCACTCTTGAGAACTAATCACCCTCTATGTCTGATTCCTTATCCTCTACCATATCCTTTTCTCTCTTACTAATATATCTGAAAGGTAATTTAAGATCAGTTTATACAGATCTGCCTCATTTACTTACCAGCTGTAAAATATTATGTATTTTTCCCTCTATTTTAAAAAATTGTGTAGTGATCTTTTTCTTATTGAATTATAAGAGCTATTTATAAAGCAAAGAAATAAGCACTACCTCTGTAATATGTTGTAAATATTTCTCCCAAATTATCCAATTTAAAATTTTGTTATTAATATTTTTCATTATTGGCAATTTTTTTCATTTATCAGATTTATGAATATCAGCTGTGAATATCTGTGTGGATTTGGATTCTGGAGTTATGTCAAGCTTGGAAAGGCTTTCTCCCTGATGAGATTATAAAAAAATTCTTCAATGTTTTTTCTAGTATTTTTATGGATTCAATTTTTATGTTTAAATTTTTGATCCATTCACAATTTAATTTGGTAAGACATTAAAGTAGGGATCCAAGATTTTTCAGATGGTTCTCCAGTTGTCTCATCATCATTTACTGAATAATCTATTTTTCTTGTTTTCTTCCTATTCCCTTTCATTGATCTAGATTTCTTTTCAAGCTTTTAAACATTGTAACTTTATAATGTTTTAATATCTGGTAGTCTGATCACCCCTTCACTGCCCTTATTTTTAAAAATTTTCCTGGCTAAACTTGCCCATTTCAGTTTTTCTGAAAATTCTTCTTTTTGAAGTCCCCATCCTATGGGTATATTTGTTGGGTAGAGAATTGCATTACATTTATAGTCTAATTACAGAGTACTGATGTTTTCACACATTCTATTTACTTAAATCAATTTCTTGATTTGTGCAAGAACATATTGTGTAGTGTGAAATGACATTCATTTAGGTTTTGAAAGACATTATTAAGCATGGAGACCAAGCACATCCTCCCCACAAGCTGGCCAGTGGCCTTTGATGTGGCCTGGGTAAAGGGTTTAGTCCAAAAATAGATGAGGTATTGGCTAAGTCAAATCGTCATCCCCATCCTGGCAATTTGAATTACAAATGCAGAAATAATTTGCCAGTTGGGAGCAGGACAGAAGAAAGTAGAAACATTTATTATAGCTGAGCCATATCAATGCAGAGCATAATAAGGTCTACAACTTCTGCTGCTGAGTAGTCCAGAGCTATCTTGAGTCTAGAATCAATCACCAGGTCTCCTTGAGATCTGTTTGGCTTTATTAAGGCACCAGTTTTGAGGTTTCTTTGGCATTCATGCACCATTGTTTTTCTCTGAGTGTTTGTACAATAAACTCCACTATGAATCATCTAGTTCAGTAGATCGATTATTCTTTAAAAAAAAGACCCTTCCAAGAAAAGATATCTTACAATTACATATCAGTTTACAAATCAGTTTACAGTGCTTTCACTTATATTATCTCATTTAATCTATCAACAACCCAGGAGACTAATGAACTTCAGAGACAGAGTTTTTCAGGCATCTAATCATTAAAGGCAAATAACTTATAAGGCTGAATAACTTAAGGCTGAACTTTCATTAAAGGCACTGGATAACTTCCAGAGACAAATTTCTTTTAACGTCCTCTGAACATGGTTGCCTATGAATGTGAGGTCCCAAACTGTTGTAGTCAATTCATCACCAAGCAGAGGATGAAGCTAGCACACAGAGAAGGGCAGACTCTAGGGAACCATAGAAATTCGGAGCTGGAGCCACTGAATTAACATTACTCTGAAACCTCCCAATCTCTGAACTTCATTTCTGTGAACCAATAAATTTCCTCATTGTTTCAACCATTTAAGAGTATAGTTTTCTGCTGTCTGTAACTGAAAACACACTGATATGGCATCAATTACATTTTTACATGAATTCAAAAAGCAGGGAATAGAGCGCTGGGGGAAGAGAAGAGTACTCGATTGGGGAGGGGGTGTATAAGACGTCTGGATGAAGGATGTTGCCTGGTCAGTTCAGGAGAATGTGTGCAGAGGGAGGTGTTGGGTGGCACACTAGAAGGCAGGAGAAGAGAAGGAGGTCAAAGAAGAATAAAGATGAATTTCATGTACTTACTAGTCTAGCCCCTTCTAAGTTGTTTGAAGACTTTTAGCTTTGATAGGAAACTTAGAACATTGTCATAAACCTGCAAATAAAAATAGTAATTTTTGATTTTTAGAATTAAACTTCAAATCGTACTGTCTTAGAGCAGTGTTTCCCAAACTTCAATTTTTCCCATTACGTGTTTAGATGTTTGTCATATCTAAATATGGTTTTTACCTAATATTTTCCCCTAAATCAGTCGTTCTCAACCAGGGGTGATTTTGCACCCAGGAGAACATTTGGCAATGTCTGGAGACATTTTTGTTTGTGATAACTGGGTGCTAGTGGCACCTAGTGGATAGGGGGCAGGGGTACTGCCAAACATCCTGCAATACATAGGGCAGCCTCCCACAGCAAAGAATTACCTGGCCCACCACGCCAGCAGTACCAAAGATGAGAAATCCTGATGTAAATCAGCTCATTTTCTTTTAAACTTCATCATAACTAACATTTATTGAGCAATAGTATACATTTTTTTACGGAAGTATAGTTGATTTACAATGTTGCATTAGTTTCAGGTGTATAGCAAAGTGATTCACTTATTCATAAATGTACCTATTTTTTTCAGATTCTTTTCCCTTATAGGTTATTACAAAATATTGAGTATAGTTCCCTGGGCTATACAGTAGGATATTTTAAATATTGTTCTAAGTGTCTGACGTACAATATTTCATTGAATCTACACATCAACCTTATATAGTAGATAACACCATAAAACTTATTTTACAAGTGAGGAAACTGAGGGTTAACTAACTTGTCCAAGGTCAGACAGCTAGAAAGTAGCTGAATCTGGATGGTTGGATGCTAGAGGTCCTGAGCTTAACTAATAGGCCCAATTTTATATCACTAGTATAAATGAAAGCCAGTATTTTTTTTTAAATTTATTTATTTAATTTATTTATTTTTGGCTGCGTTGGGTCTTCGTTGCTGCACGCGGGCTTTCTCTAGTTGCGGTGAGTGGAGGCTACTCTTCGTTGCGGTGTGTGGGCTTCTCATTGTGGTGGCTTCTCTTGTCGCAGAGCATGGGCTCTAGGAACGTGGGCTTCAGTAGCTGTGGCACACGGGGTCAGTACTTGTGGCTCACGGGCTCTAGAGTGCAGGCTCAGCAGTTGTGGCGCACGGGCTTAGTTGCTCTGAGGCATGTGGGATCTTCCAGGACCAGGGCTCGAACCCGTGTCCCCTGCATTGGCAGGTGGATTCTTAACCACTGAGCCACCAGGGGAGCCCGAAAACCGGTATTACGTGTCTCATGTAGCAGAAGAACATATAAATAAATTCAATTAGAGCAAAATACTACTAGGCTCTAGCTAGATATTGTTGCCTGCTGAAGTCTCTGGGTCTAAAGCCTGGGGCTCTTTTATAAAAAGGGAGACTAAGTGTTAGAGAGGTGTTAAAGACATACTAGTATCAAACCAAGACTTTCTTTTTGATATAATCAGAAGAAATGAAAACGAATTTAAAGGTGACAACTTCCCTATTATGTAATTCAATATTATATAATGCTGTGTTTGTGTACTACCTACAATCCCAACTCTTTAAATATACAAAGCTCTAGGATGTTTTGATTCCCCATGAAATAGATGGACCTAGATTCAAATTCTGGATCTACTACTTATTACTGGTATTATGTATATTAGATATGATTTAATGTCCTCATCCAGAGAACTAGGACAATAACATCTGCCTCATAAGGTTGTAGTGAGAATTAAGTGAGCTATAAAGAGTTTTGAAAGATACTGGCAGAAAATTACACAACAGAAAATAAATATTAGTTCCTCTCATTTCCTGAAGATTCTGTGGTCCCTTTCCAGCACTGGCTTAGATTCTCATATGCTTCCATGATTACACAAGCTCTCTAAGAGCCATGGCAGGACATGCAGCCACAGTTGGCTCCAGAGTACCACAGGGAACAAAGAGCTGCTTTATCCAGAGTAACCACTGAGGCCTCCTGGGAGGAACTGGCCTTTTGAGCCACGCTGTGTAGCCAACACCTTCCCCCCTGCCTCCAGCTCCTGTGAAGGTTGTTGATGATCTGGGGAAGATTTATGGAATTTGCAAGCATGACAGCCCTGAGACAGTGACTCTGATAGATGACACAGGTCCCTGGAGGTTACCAGAGGGAGGAAAGAACAAGGAGAGAAAAAGGAGGCTTTGTTCCCGGTAACACAGTAGTGGATCCATCCTAATTTCTAAACACACACATACCTGCTCCAATTTTGGGCCTGCCATTTGGCCACACAGCCATTGAGTTTATGGCTAAAGGCTGTATTTTAAATATTCACAGCACCTCCTATAGGACTGGATTTGTGATTCTGTGATATCAGCTGAAGTGCAGTTCAAATGAGCATTGGAACTATTGTCTGCTTTTGTCTTCAGAATTTTGACTCTAAAATTTCTTCCCTACTTGATTCCTGACACCTTTATTCTTCTAAAATTTTCCTTTAATAAGGCTTGAGATTTCATGCCATAATCAGGGATAATTAAAATGCAGGGGGCTTCCCTGGTGGCGCAGTGGTTGAGAATCTGCCTGCCAATGCAGGGGACACGGGTTCGAGCCCTGGTCTGGGAAGATCCCACATGCTGCGGAGCAACTGGGCCCGTGAGCCACAATTACTGAGTCTGCGTGTCTGGAGCCTGTGCTCTGCAACAACAGGGGCCGCGATAGTGAGAGGCCCGCGCACCGCGATGAAGAGTGGCCCCTGCTTGCCACAACTAGAGAAAGCCCTCGCACAGAAACGAAGACCCAACACAGCCATAAAGATAAATAAAAATAAATAAATTTAAAAACCTGAACAAAAAAAGTATTAAAAAAAATGCAAATACAACTAGAGAGGTAATACACTGACAAATTCAGAATATCTCCTCCTCACTAGAATGTAAACATCTTAGGGTAGGGACTTAGTTTTGTACCCTACTATATCCCCAATGCTTACATAAGTAACTAGCATATAGTTAGTGCTTAATAAATATTTGTTGAATGTATAAGCGTTCATACTAAGGTGTAAATGGTTGTAGCAGTCAACATTTCCTTTGCCTACACATGTATTTTTTTCATGACTCTGGGATTTACACGTGCTGCATCATCTTTCTGCAATGCCATTGTCTGCCTCTTACTCCTCCATCACCCCTTCCTTACCTGGAGAAAGTCTACTAACACTTTAAGACTTGCTTTGTGGGTAAAACTCTCTTGGACCCTATCTTCCTCCTCAAATTAACACTCTTTCACTAGCTGGGCTCCTGTAGTCCTTTGCATATAATCCTGTTATAAGAGGGATGGTTTCGTGCTGTAATTATTTGTTTATAAGTCAGTTTCTGCCACTAGAAATGAGCTCCCTGAGCGTTGTAACGTTGCACCTTTCTTTTGTATCCTCACCCTTAGCACGGGTAACTGGTTTATGGTAGATCTTCAAAAAATGTTACTGACTCATTGAATCTTATAAGTGGTCCTTTATCCTGCAGGGCTCCAGGAAGATCTCACTCCTTATCCCTTAAAGAGTACATTACAAGATTACTTCCTTTAAAAGCTCTGTTTTGGATAGGAAATCTTCCTGCCCACTATGGTTTTACTTTACTAAATCTCTTTGTCCTATACTCAAATGGAATGATTGGTGTGGAAACACAGAGTACAGCCTATATAAATAAGGGATCTGGATATACTTGGCCAAATTTCAAGGTGGGACTGATTATCTTGGTCGTCTTCTCTGTAGATGCTTCCTGGCTGCCCTGATGCCATATAGACCTTAAGGACAGTGATATTCTGGGAGGGCTGGAATATTTCTACTGAGGAAAAACAAATGGTTTGACTATCTGGGACCAGATTCCTACTAGTGCAGGACAGGGGAATTATATCGTGTAAAGCAGTAGCTCATGTCTCCAGCTATAAGAGGATTGTGGCCTGCTCAGGTTGCTGTGGTTGTGATTATGACAACTATGGAAAACATGAGACAGATGCCAAGAAGAGGGGTGTGGGAGTGTCCACGGGCAAGAGAGAACAGATGGCCAAGGCTAGGGGCCACTTAGGGTCCCTGGAGTCCAGTGGTTGTCTAGGCAGGGATTCAAGATCTGACTTCCACATTTCATTATTTATATTGATGCAAACCTTGAACCGCTCATAAGGTGATCCCTTTCATTCATCCATTCTGCTTTAAGTTACTCTGTGGAAGGGAATGGAGATGGGGGAGGCAGCATAAGCACCTAGGGCACAACCCAAAGGGTTGCAGCGCTTGAGAACAGGCGCAATTTAATTAAGCCAACTGTGAATTTGTGTGGGTGAAAGTAACAGCTGCTGATCCTTAGGATATTTTTAAGTTGCAGCCAGTTGGGATACTCTCTATGTCTATATATGGTCCTTCATGCTAAAGGACCTCATGGAGATGGGTGGGCTAAAAACTTAGACTCCTTGAAACTGCATCATCATCTCTTGGTCTTTGACAGCACGTCAGCAGCCTGCTCTCTGGGAAACTTCAGCAAGGTTAAAAGTTAAGCCTCTCAACTGACATACTCAGTAGGGTCTCCTCCATGCCCCACCCCCCTCCCCCCAACATTGTTGCTAGGTTTTTTTGAGATTAAAGGAGAGACTTATTTGTTTAGTCCCCATATACTTTCAAGCTGCTTAGTTACCACATCTTGCGCACAACATGCACTCCAGGCAAACAAACTTTTAAGAGCACGGTAGATTGAAGCAGCAAGCAAGCCCAGCAGACTGAGCCCCCTGAGTCCATGTGCTATATGAAGCAAACCAAAACACAGCTGGTGGAGTTAATTTTAGGCTTTCTGACCTTGGCAATGTACTACCAACTGGGGAAAAGCAGCTCTGAATAGGTTCAGAAGGAGCCTTCCTCCTTCTTCTCCCCATGCAGCTGACTGGAAAAGTGGCTACATGATTTAAGTTTAATGGGAAAAACAATTAATTAATTATAAACCAGGGTAAATTTGACAGATCAAGAAATCCAACATTTCTTGAGCAAGTCGAAGGCCCATGTAAGAAATCTTTTAGGATGTTTGTCCTATGACTAAGATCCTCAACATTATACTCAAAGTAGCACTTTCAGAAAAGTTCTAGAAGACTGGCTTCTCACAAACAAAAATAAATTTCTATATCACAGTGCTTTTATTTTTTTTTATTTTTGGCTGCTTTGGGTCTTTGTTGCTGCACACGGGCTTTCTCCAGTCTTTGTTGCAGTGCACGGGCTTCTCATTGCGGTGGCTTCTCCTGTTGCGGAGCACGGGCTCTAGGCACGCGGGCTTCAGTAGCTGTGGCATGTGGGTTCAGTAGTTGTGACTCGTGGGCTCTAGAGCTCAGACTCAGTAGTTGTGGCACACAGGCTTAGCTGCTCCGAGACATGTGGGATCTTCCCGGACCAGGACTCGAACCCGTTGTCCCCTGCATTGGCAGGCGGATTCTTAACCACTGCGCCACCAGGGAAGTCCATATCACGGTGCTTTAAGACACCAAAATGGTTTGGCAATGATGAGTGGGGAGATAGAAGTTTTATTAAATTATGCTGTTTATCTATCTATCATCTACCTATCTATCTATCTCAAGAATTTAAGTGCAAGGAGTAAATACATACTATTTACTCTGAATGCATAGGATCCAATTCTCTGACCACCAAAATAGGTAGGTGAGGTTCCTGTAATACACTCACATACAACATGGACCTTTCCTTCCTGACACACAATTTCTAATTTTGCTTTTCTTTGTTTGACTGCCTGTATTTCTCAATGATCCATAGGATTCGTAATGGCAGTGACTATATCCTTGTTATTTTGCTCACAGAGGCCCATAATAGACAATAAATACTCGTTGAGTTGATAAATCAATGATTTGCACCTCATCATTCCCTTAAATCTAGCATCCTGTTGCACAAAATTCACCTTTGGAGGAATGCACATCTTGAAAGGGAGGGTACTGTTTTCGGTTTGGGATCAATGGAAGATCTTTCTTCTATTGTAACACATTATAATGTGTTCTGATGCTTTATGGTTTTTGGTGATAAATGAGTGCATTGAGAGACACCAAGCTTTACAAACAACCTTTAATACTTCCATTCTTTTCTATTACATTAAAATAATATGTCCTCGAAATAAAGATGCAGACATAGAGAATGGACTTGAGGACACGGGGAGGGGGAAGGGTAAGTTGGGACAAAGTGAGAGAGTAGCATTGACATATATACACTACCAAATGTAACATAGCTAGTGGGAAGCAGCTGCATCACACGGGGAGATCAGCTCGGTGCTTTGTGACCACCTAGAGGGGTGGGATAGGGAGGGGATATAGGGATATGTGTATATATATATATGTATAGCTGATTCACTTTGTTATACAGCAGAAACTAACACAACATTGTAAAGCAATTATACTCCAATACAGATGTTAAAAAAAATAATATGTCCTTGAGAAGCATTTATAACAATTAACTGGTTTGTCTTTAATGAAGATATAGAATTAAAATCTAAAGACCACTGATAAGGATCAGGCTGAATTGTCAGCTATGTTAAATGGGATCATGTAGCATGCCAAAATTCCTTTAGAATATATTCATTCTAATTTAGGTCATCCTGGGAAGCGGGGGAAAGAAATGGACTTTACTGAATTCAGATTGTATTTATGAGCTATATGATCTTGAGCAAGTTACATACATAACCTCTCAGCATTAGTTTCCTTATCTATAAAAGAGGGAAAATAACACCTAATATCAACCTCATGGGGAAGTGTAAGAAATAAATAAAACAGAGATAAAATATACGAAAAGCTTAGCAGAGTGATTGGCCCATCAGGAATAATCAAAAAATGGTAGTTATAAAAGCAAAAATAATATGTAATAAACTATTTAGATGGAATAATTACCACATCAATCTAGATATTATGTAACCAAAACACTCCTGCACAACAGAATGCATTTTATCAGGTTACTAAAGATTTGTTACCTGGGTATACTTTATCTCATGTTTGTTTTTCAGGTATCTATTCTTTCAGAGTTAGATCACATTACCGAATCAGAAGAGAACAGCTACTCAAGAAATACTGAGGCTCAGATTTAGTTACAGGGTTTGAATTCTGCATTTCTTCTCTCTGGCGTAAGGAACATTTGCTTTTAGTTTTACAGGTAAAAGAACATTTATATATATATTGGTAGAAAAAGCTGGCTAATGTGAAGGCAAGGAAAGAACTCCCTAGTCCGAAAACTCATCTTCTATATTAAAAATTTAAAACCCCATTAATAGTAACACTTTTTCTAGGCCTTTTCAAACTGAGACCTGCTGGGCTTCCCTGGCGGCACAGCGGTTAGGAATCCGCCTGCCAATGCAGGGGACATGGGTTCGAACCCCGGTCCGGGAAGATCTCACATGCCGCGGAGCAACTAAGCCTGTGCGCCACAACTACTGAGCCTGCGCTCTAGAGCCCGCGAGTCACAGCTACTGAGCCCGCGTGCCACAACTACTGAAGCCCGCACACCTAGAGCCCGTGCTCCGCAACAAGAGAAGCCACTGCAATGAGAAGCCCGCGCACCGCAACAAAGAGTAGCCTCTGCTCACCGCAACTAGAGAAAGCCTGCGCGCAGCAACGAAGACCCAACGCAGCCAAAAATAAATAAATTAAAAAAAAAGAGACCTGCTATTTGTTCATTTTCTTTTTATTATGGAAAATTTCAAAACTAAACAGAAGTAGACAGCACAGTATAATGATCCTCATGTACTCATCACCTGGTTTTGACAATTACTAACTCACTTCATCTATACGCCTACTTCCTTTCCCCCTCCCACACTATTCTGAAGCAAATCCCAGGCATGTTATTTCATCTGCAATTATTTCAGTACATATTTCTAAAAAATAAGGACTCAAAAAACACAGCCACAACATCATCACTACAAATAATAATTAGTCCTTAGTAACATCAAATATCCAATGTTTAAATTTTTTGGTTGTCTATAAATGACATACATATTTGCTATTGTTCTTTTTCAGATTGCTTATTTGAATCGAGATGCAAATGACTGTACACATTACAGCTGGATGATATGTCTCTTATGTTTCTTTCAACCTCTATGTCTCTCCTTCAGCTCTATTTTTTTCTTGCAATTCATTTGTTGAAGAAATTAGGTCCTGCATATTTTCCCCACTGTTTGGATTTGTTGCTTGCATCCCTGTTGTGTCATTTAACATGTTCTTTACCATATTCTTCTGTTCCCTATATTTCCTGTAATTTGATAAATCTTTTATAGAGGCTTGATCAGATTCAGGTTCTATTTTGTCAGCAAGACTTCTTCACAGGTGATGATATAGTCTTCCATCAGGACACACATAAAGTGTGGTTGTCTCTCTTGTGATACTAGCAGCCGTTGGTGATCAATGTCTAGATCCATTAATCCATCAGGGGTTGCAAAAATGGTGATATTCTAAAAATAATTCAATCATTCCTATTTCTTTCTTTTTTATTTTTTTTGGCTGTGTTGGGTCTTCGTTGCTGTGTGCAGGCTTTCTCTAGTTGCGCTGAGCGGGGGTTCCGTGAGCAAGGCTACTCTTTGTTGCGGCACGTGGGCTTCTCATTGCAGCGGCTTCTCTTGCTGTGGAGCACAGGTTCTAGGCGTGCGGGCTTCAGTAGTTGCAGCACGCAAGCTCAGTAGTTGCGGCTCGCGGGCTCTAGAGTGCAGGCTCAGTAGCTGTGGTGCAGGGGTTTAGTTGCTCCGCAGCATGTGGGATCTTCCCAGACCAGGGATCGAACCCTTGTCCCCTGCATTGGCAGGTGGATTGTTAACCACTGCACCACCAGGGAAGTCCCCCTATTTCATTTTTTTAAACTGAAATACTTCTATAAGGAGAAATTTCCCCTGATCTACTACTTGGAAATTTGGCTTTACCTGGTGTTATTTTCTTGGAGAAGGGTAACATATTAATTAACACATTGGCAGTAACTAACTTATCCTATAAAAAGATGCGATGAATCACTTTCTTTATGATCGTAGAAACCCTCACCTTGAAGGAAAAGGAGAATATAACTACAAATGAAGGAGAGGAAGTAAATGGTGATCAAAAACCTGAGATATCTGGGAAGAGAAGAAAGAAATACAGACGCTTAAAGGTAACACTTTGCTAAGTCTGTTCTTATCTGGCATATAAATTCCTATTTGGAAGCCCACCTTAAGGCTTTGAATACTATCAATATTTACTTACTGAGGTGTCCTGCATTCTTATCTCCTGTTCAGATCTCTCCCCAGACTTTGCACAGCTGTCAAAACTCTATCTGACATGGCAACTTTGATGTCTAAAAGACATTTCAGAGTTAACATATCTAACATGGAACTTTTAGTTTCACCTCAAAATTGTGACTCAGATCTTCCCTATTTCACTAAATGGCAGCACCATCCACCAGTTACTAAAGCCAAAATAACAGGAGTAGACTTTGACTCCTTCTTTTCTCCAATCCCTATAATCAATCAATGAATCACCAAGTGCTGTTCATTTTGAGATTATTAACTTCTTCTTTCTATTATTAATGACACCACCCTAAACCAAGTCACAGCTGTTGAGAAACAATTGTGCTATTACAATAAGTCTTCTGGCATCCCTGCTGACATGTTGGCCTCCTCTGGAACATTCTCCACAAGAAGGGAGAGTGATCTTTCTAAAACGTTAATCAAGGATCATGAGCTGATAATTGTTGAAGCTGTGTGATGGATTCATTATACTAATTTCTTCCCCTCTTTATGTGTTCGAAATTTTCCAAATTAAAAAAATAAAATGTTATTCATATTATTTATATTAACTTCTTACTATTTTACTTCTCAGCTGACTCCTCTATGTTCTTAGAATAAAACCAAATGGCTGTGAGCCCCAGCCAGCCCTCAGTCTACATGTCCAGCTTTATCTGATGCCACTCTTCTTGCTCAGGCTGCCCAGGCCATAACCTGTCAGTTCTGAGAACCCTTTAAGCTCTTTCTTATCTTAGAGCATTTGTAATTTTTACCCCCTGTACCAGAAAATGATCATTCCCTAGCTCTTTGCAAGGCTGGCTCCTTCTTCTTCCTTCAGGTCTCAGCAAAACTTCACCTCCTTAGAGAGGCCTTTCTTAACCACTCAATCTAAATTAGATCTTCCTTCACCACTACTCTCTGTCACAATATTCAGTTTATTTTATACCTTACTACAATTTATAATTATCTTGTTTGTTTATACTTATATAAATATCTTACTTGTTTATTATGATAAGAAATTAACTTGAATGAATATTTAAAGATATTTGAAGGCATATACCCACTCACATTCTATTCTATTCTATTCATGTTATAATTCCACTTCTTTGAGAAACTGGTGGATAGAATACAAATTTTAATAATCTTGCTTCATAAACAAAATAAGATTTTGATTAGGAGAGTAATTTCTTGAAATTGAAATTTTAGGAAGAGAGTGGTATGAAATTTGGATTGGTGAAGGAGAACATGGAATTAGAAATCTCTATTTGAATATACTCTCTCTTGGATTCTAAACTGCCCAATATCTTTAAGTGCTGAATAATTTTAAGTGACAGTCATTGTTTGATTTAAATGTCTAACCTCTGAAATTATATTTTGTATTATTAACATGACACCACTCTCATTTTTACGACCAATACATTTATGTTTTATCAGCTGTTAATTTCAGGCAATTCTCCTAGTGGTATGATAAAGAACTCAGTATTTTTGCAGATTCTGTCCTCTCCCAATCATTGCCCTGACTCAAGAGTCATAGGATTCATTTAAATTTAGTTAGACCAAAAGCAAGGCTACATAAGCCAGCCTACCAAACCAGGGAGCAGATGGAAATTGTCTGCCAGTATTCTAAAGGATGTCCCTGGCATGACAGAATTTTAGAACTGGAAGATATCTTAGAGATCATGTAATAATCCAAAGCGCTCATTTGAAAGGGGGTGAAACTGTTGTTCTAACAGGTTTACAGACTTACTCTTCCCAAGATGAAAGATAATATCCTAATCTGGTCATTCAAGTCATTGTCAGAAGACCCTTACGGAATTGTATATTAAATCTGGATCATATCAAAATCTGGAACACAGGGCTTTTATGTCATAAATCCATGATTTTCAGTATAGTAAGATAACGCCTCCTTCTCCCTCCTTTCCAGCACCTTTGGAGCCTTAAGTCTTTTCAAATTATTCCAGTGACCTCTGCTGTTCCTGAGATAGTATCAACACTTCAATATTTTCTTGTTTTAAAAAATGGTTTGATTTACTAACATGCCAAACTAATAGTACATAAACTCAACAGAACACATTTCATATTGGCACCTCCTTCAAGTCTGTTAGCCCAAGGTGGGTTACTAGCCACACATAATTTTTGTTCAGATTCTTTGAAAAGTTACTTGTAGATTTGACGGGTGTTGTGAGTAAAGAAGATGGACATCTCTTCGTAAAATAAATCGGTACCCAAATTGATAATGCTGTGGTGGGCTGGTGGCAACGCTGATTAAGCATTTATGGGGCTCAAGTCCTTTATAGCCATTGAGCACTCTGATGCACAAAACATTCTAGAAGCTAGAAAGAATTTAGTCCCCCCTTATAGAAGGACTTGCATTTCACATAGTTAAGGGGCCCAGGGCAAGGCTTTATAATCTATTTGCTCCATATAACTTGAATATGTCACCACAGCAGTTTTCCCAGCTGCTGATGACAGCCTCACTTGCCTGTTCAGACAGTGATGTACCCTAACCATCTCCTTGTTTAGGGTTTTAAAACATGCCCATAAAACGACAGGGACCTTGAAAGCCCATTTAGATCCTTTCCTCTCTTCTGGCGGAACCACACCCAAACCATTCCAACCAGATGAAACTCACTCCTGTTTTTACATACGTAGCAGAGAGACTCCATAACATTTCGTCTGGGCACTCACAGTGGGCAGAACTCTGGTGGCAATTCCATCCCTCACTGCAGGACTCTGACATCCCAGAGCTGCAGCCAATTTCCTTCCTGACCGCTGAAACCCAGCTAAGCGGCTCGGAGCGCTCTGCCACGACCCCCAACCGGGTGGACTGGCCTCGACCAACCGGGTGGCCCCAGCACACTTGCGGGGCGTGGCCCGGGGCTGCAAAAGTGTCCAGAAAGTAAGGGACCCGGGGTCGCAACGGGAGGGGCAGGGTGGGCGCGCGCCGCTCTCGCGAGAGCTCACGGAGTCGGGGCAGCGAGGGGCTGGAGACGAAGTGCCGGGGGAGCAGCGCTGCGGTCGCGGTGGTTGTTCTCTGTGCAGGAGGCGAGTGGCCCTTTCCCCGCCCCTTTTTCCTTCTCCTCCCACTGAGTGACTCAAGCCTGGTGCTTCCCACTTCCGCCCCCTCTGCCAGCCATTGGAACTAGCAAAACCGAACAAGTTGCGGCCGCCGAGCAGCCGGCGCTCCCCGCCTCCTCATCCTCTCCTTCTTCTTCTCCTTGCCTGGCCGCCGACGTCGCCGCCACCCCGAGGCCTCGCGACCGCCGAGCCCGCAGCCCACGCCACGGCCGACATGAGCTTCTTGTTGTGAGTAGCCAGGCCCAGCGCGCACCGGCTTTGTTCAGAAGACCTGGGCCGCGGGTCCCCCACCCCTCTCCCAGCTTTGCCCCTAGCTGCTTGACCCGGGCGTCCCCACCCACCAGGTCTCGGGGAACCTCCCCCGAATGCTCGCGCTGCCTGACCGCCGCCGCTTCCCCGGCCCGCTTCGAGCAGGCGGGGAATCCTCCGGCCCCCAAGGAGGCTCTTTCTCCCCGGACCCCAAGTCCCGACACACCCCGATGCCTGCGTCCACATTTCTCCATCACCCCAACCTTTCCTCTCGCTCTTCTCTTGCGTTTGTTTGCACGCTCTATATAGATAGCTCCCACTCTTCCGCAAGACCCGTATCCGACGCGTGCCCGGTCGCCTGTCTCCGTCTCCCCTGTTCATTGCTTTTTTTTCTGGGTCCCAAGCACAGAAGATAGAGCTTCTACTTTCTTCCGTCACCCCAGGACCCTTTTCATTCCCCACTTAGGTTTTAGGAGTGGGAAGTTGGGGTGACAAGTCTTGTGTATTTAACACAACGCGGCTGCTTGCGCGTCAGGATCCTCTGGTGACAACCTGGGGTCTTGGGGACTGGAGCGCCTTGCTTTCCCGAGGTGCCCCTCCTCCCAGCGTGCTCCCCTGAAGAGTATGGGCTCTATCTTTTTAGACAACCACCATATAGGGTCTGGGTAGTGTGCTCTGGGTTGATTAGGGAGTTGTTTTGCAAATCATTTGTAAATGCCAACTCAACGTCGCATTTAGTGCTCGTCATTATTTCCCTTATCGTTTATTGCAGACGAGTTGAGGGGGATGGGCAGAAAGATGGGGTGGCCGGATGGGAGTATGGTGGCAGCAGACAAGCCTCAGGTCCTCCGAAAACAAGACCTTACACCCTGGGGAATTACTCTTTTGAAGGCTTCGCTGTGATTCACCTCTGTTTAATCTGTGGTTAGAAAGCTAATAAAAACTCGGAGATTGAAACCCACCCCATATGCTCCTTTACCGTTGTGGAGAAAATGAGCATTTAAAGATTTTCTTCTTTCCCCACCTCCCATAATTTTTCGTCATCACATTGGCACCTGAATCCTGAGAATTTAATTAACCCTTATTTTCACAAGCTTATGTCTAGAATGTTAATCCTTTTTAGGGTGTTTAAGCAAAACTGAGCCATCACAGAGGCTAACCGGCAGGTGGACTTGCTAATATTTCTAATATGCACAGGGGGTGCTTGGCTTGTGTCAACCTGCCTAACACATTTGAGCTTATGAAACCTCTTTCTTAGGCTCATCCTAGAAGTTGATTGTGAGTTTGTCAGATAGGTAGTACTAGATGAGAGGACTGAGTGACTTCATAAACATCTTTGCTTCCTATTTTAGTTTGAATCAAGATAGCCAAGCATCTCCACTTGAAACGTCTCATCTTGAGTATTTTTTGCATTGCTGTTTTCTGATTTCTTCAAGAATTTAAAAGCTGTCTTTGAAATAGCAATGTAGATATGTCCTTGACTGCTTCTGATGGGCCTGTGTCTCTTGGAACTCATAGCTAAAATTGTTTGAAGCAGGGAAGAACCATATTTGGCTGAAACTAGGGGATAGAGAAGGTTTGGGTGGTATTTTCTGAACATAAATACAATAGTATCCTGCTTTTCCCTGGCTCAGTAATAATTACAGAAATGTAATGGATAAGTTCATTATCCTGAAGCATATTAGCTGCATAAGAAGAATCTTGCCACAACTAACGTAGATAGCACATTAGAGGGTTTGTACCATTTGGAACACAATTTTTCAGTCAGGTCACACGTAGCAGTTAATAAATTCCCAAGATATTTTGCCTGTGTGCTGCTTGACAGTCCAAAAAAGTTAATCTAATATTTTTGGTTTTGATTTTTGTCCACCGATAGTTTAAAATCTGAAGTGAACACCTCGTAAGTAGAAATAATTATTATCAGAAGTGAAAGAACAAAGTTTTGGTTATTATCTATTTGTTATTTGGTATACTTTCCTGAATATTATTTCTGTACCAACAGATAAGCAGAGAAAATAAGAGCTGCAGTTTAGGAGTTAAATACAAATATTTCTCTCCAGTTCTTGGAAGCTTATTTGTAAAGTGGCTATAAGTGGATGAAGCTGCAAAAATAAGGGCAATGTGCGATAGGGTTATGAAGGTGATGACTCACAACTCTTGAGGGCTTTAAGATAGAAGAAAATTATTGATTTAAAAAACATCATTCATTGTGCAGGCACTGCTATAGGCACTGGTTCAGAATAAATTTGCACTGCTTTGATTCTAACTGGGACAAACCTTTGGTTGTGCTGCATATTGGCCTGTGTGTGTCTTCAAATTAAGCTAAACTCCCAGATAGTGCATACAAAAACTTCACAGGAACCTAATTTAACTTTGTAGACTCAAATCTTTAAACACATCCATAGTACCTGCTGTGTGCTAGGCACTGTGCAAGATGTGAGACTCTAGAAATGGTAGACAGTGTATAAACAGTCATCTGTAATAGATGCAATACAAGCATAGGGGTCCAAAGAATACAGAGCATTGTGTTCTATTTGAGCAGGGGGAAGATTTCATGGAAGAAGTGATGGATAGTTAATGGAAGGTATAACAAGAGTTCTCTAAAAGGGTAAGGGGAAATGGGAGATTTCAGTTAGAGGAAACATCATGGAGGCATGAAATTGCCTGTGAATTCTCCATTTTCCGGTTTGTTCAAGAGGCTGTAGAATTTGGGAGCTAGATGGGGTCTATCAGTAACACAGTGTACTCCTCTCTTTTTTGCTAAAGTGGCAAAATCACCAACCTCACGTTACTGGCCTAATTATTGGCCTGGGTAGAACTGGAACACAGGTCTCTTGACTTAGGGTTTTTCCTCTCCTGACATTTTATTCATATAAAGTTGAGGGAGATTTAGGATCAGAGTGAGTTTTTAACAGCCATTCAAAAAATATATAGAGTGTTCTCTATGTTTCTAGCATTTTTAGATTGCAAGTCTCTTCTGACATGGAATTCCACAGAAACATTTGACTAGGAAAAAACCAAGGTGTAATTTCCTAATGTAAGACTGCTTGGTTGGAACAGAGTTAGAACAAATATAGTTAACTTTAAAACAGAAGTTTGTAGGAAGGTGGTTTAGGAATGAGAATGAATATAAACCAGGTCTGTTTCTGTATAGGAAGAAACAAAGAGGTTGGGAACGGAAGGAAATATATATTGAACATTATGCTAGACAGCTGCCATTTGTGTTTTCAAAAGAATAGCAATTTGGGAAAGGGGACCCAGGATTTTAGCTGTGTTTATATGTGTCTCTCTCTGTCTCCCTCTTCTACTTCTCTCTTCTCTCTTACCTCCTTCTTTCCTCCAAACACCTCCCCCCGCCCCGCCCCCCATACCAGCATCTTTGTTTTCAGGCAGATGATTCAACTGATTTTAGTGCTTCAGTATCCTCACCTGTAAAAGAAATTAATAATAAAAATAGCCTGCTAAGTGCTTACCATGTGCCAGACACCAAATGCTTTAGATAAGTAACTCAATTTAATAACTAGTAGGAACCCCATTTTTACAGATGAAGATACTGGCAAAGAGAGGTTAAATAATTTGTTCAAATTATGTAGCTAGTCAGTGGGGTTGCTGGGATTTGAATCCTGGCAGTCTAGATCCAGAGAACCTACCTCATATTACCTTATCTCTAATTGATAAAATTATATAAAAAGGTGGTATTCAGATAGGCCTTGTTTTTTGTTTTTGTTTTTGTTTTTTTTTTAAATATATTGAGGTAAGGCAACGAAGAGGGTTTGAAAGCAAGGCAGAACTGCAGGAAACAGATTTATTTATTTATTTATTTATCTATGGCTGTGTTGGGTCTTCGTTTCTGTGCGAGGGCTTTCTCTAGTTGTGGCAAGTGGGGGCCACTCCTCATCGCGGTGCGCGAGCCTCTCACTATCGCGGCCTCTCTTGTTGCGGAGCACAGGCTCCAGACGCGCAGGCTCAGCAATTGTGGCTCACGGGCGTAGTCGCTCCGAGGCATGTGGGATCTTCCCAGACCAGGGCTCGAACCCGTGTCCCCTGCATTGGCAGGCAGATTCTCAACCACTGCTAGGCCTTGTTTTTTTTTTTGTTTGTTTGTTTTTAGGCCTTGTTTTTAAGAGAAGTCTTTCATGACCAGGTATTAATATCTCACACTGTGAGGACTGCTTTCTAAGGATCATCAAGAATATAATGGTGGAAGAGAAAATAGAAACCTTTAAATTTAAATAATACTTTAAAATTATTTTTGACTTTTATTTTTAGTGTAAGAATAATACTAGTTGATTCACTTTGTTATACAATGGCAACTAACAACAATGCAAAGGAATTATACTCCAATAAAGATGTTTTAAAAAAAAAGAAAGAATAATACACATGTTGGAGTAATTACAAAATACTTATAAGAAAAGGAAGAAAATAAAAATCTCTCATAATCACACCTTCAGAGATAACTATTGTATTTTGTGATATCACTTCCTAATCTTTTCTGTCACGTTTTTGTTTGTACATGTGTAAAAATACACAAATGGATCCCTACTGTCCATAGACCAGGTTTTTCACTTGTGAAGTTTTTATGTCAGTATACTTCTACAGCATCACTTTGAGTGGCTGTTGACCAAGTATTATCTTTACAGTTTTGTTATCTGACCAACCAATTTAATATGTTACGCTTTTTCGGGGGTGGGGGGGAGGGAGTTGAAGTAAGTATGGTCATCTTTTCAGAACTATAGTTTTGGGAATTGCAAATATCAGTACTTGGCTGGCCTTAGTTTACTCTTACCATCTGATACAGGATTGCTTTTGTTTTACACTACTGAGTGCAAAATAATTACTATGTGATTACTTTTACCATTAACGACTTTTTTTCCTTGATGTAGTTGAAGAGTTTTTGTACCTTTGGAGTTTCTGATATATGAAAGCACATGTAGTACTTCTCTTCAACTGTATATTTGATTAGGCGGTATTAAAGCAGAATACTTGTGTTACTTCTTGAAAAATATAAGAAAAATGGTACCTATAAGGAATGTTAAGTCCTATAGAGAAGTTTTAAACTCTCCTGTCTTGCAACATTCCATTTTTAAAAAGATTGAGATATAATTGATGTATAACATTAGTTTCAGGGGCATAACTTCCATTTTTGTTTTGTATCAACTAACTTAAGGCCATCTTTTATAGCATGCTTAATTAAAGTGTAGCTGTGAAACCTGTTCATTTGCAGAAGTGATTTTTAAGTTTTATTTTGAAACATTTTCAAATTTTTAGAAAAGCTGCAAAAAATAGCACAAAGAACTCCTATATATTCCTTATCCAGAGAACCCATTTAGTTTCATTAGTTGCTCCAATAATGTCATCCTCAGCAAAAGGATCCAGTCAGCAATCATGTATCGCACCCAGTTTTGTGTGTGCTGCCTTCTTCAAACTGAAACATTACCTTAGTTTTTCCTTGACTTTCAGGATTTTTATATCTTTGAGGACTACAGGCCAGTCATTTTGTAGAATATCTCTCAGTTTGAGTTTGTCTGGTGTTTCTTTGTGGTGAGACCTGGTTGTGCATTTGAGGCAGAAGTATCACAGGCGTGATACATGTTTTTCTTACAGCATCTTATCAGGTGCACATAATGTATGTTTATTCATTGTTGGAGGTGATTCCTTTGATTTAAGTGTCTATAAAGATCCTCTAGTATAAAGTTATTATATATTTATTCTCTGTGATTAATATTCTGTCGGGAGCTATTTTGAGATTATGTAACTATCTCCTTCCATTTTCACCTACTAGTTTTAGTGTTCATTGGTATTTCTTCTCTATGTTACTACTATGATGCTTGCCAATATTCTAATTCTGTCATTGCGTTTACATTTATTATTTGACACTGTTACTGTAAGGGATCACTTATTCTTCCCATTTATTTATTTTTTTAGTATCAGTGTGGACTCATGGGTTCCTATTTTATTTAATGAGTTATAATCTATAATCATTATTTATTTTGGTGCTCAAATTGTCTCAGTTTTAGCTAGTTGGAGTCCTGTTCAGGCTGGCTTCTGTGTCCCTTTGATTTGTTCCTGTCTTTCTCTGAGTACTCCGTTACTTTCCGGCACAACCAGATATTCCAGGTTTATCTTTTTTTTTTTTTTTTTTTAATTTATTTATTTAATTAATTTATTTTTGGCTGCATTGGGTCTTCATTGCTGTGTGTGGGCTTTTTCTAGTTGCAGTGAGTGGGGGCTATTCTTCGTTGTGGTGCACAGGCTTCTCATGTGGTAGCTTCTCTTGTTGCGGAGCACGGGCTCTAGGCGCGCAGGCTTCAGTAGTTGTGGCACACGGGCTCAATGGTTGTGGATCACGGGCTCAGTAGTTGTGGCTCGCGGGCTCTAGAGCGCAGGCTCAGTAGTTGTGGCGCAGGGGCTTAGTTGCTCCACAGCATGTGAGATCTTTCCAGACCAGGGCTCGAACCCGTGTTCCCTGCATTGGCAGGCAGATTCTTAACCACTGTGCCACCAGGGAAGTCCCCCAGGTTTATCTTATACTTTCTCTGCCTCAGTCCTGGAACTGGCCATTTCTCTAAGGGCCTTGGTTCTGGCCAGTGATGAATAGTATTTGGAAACCAGAATTTAGGTGCTAGGTGTGCTTATTACTACATATGTTTTGCTGCTCCCAGGGTCTCTCATTGGACAATGCTAGAAAATACATACCCATAAAATTTACATCCAAAAATTTTATTTTGTGTCTATCCATATATACCCAATGAGCTCACACTAATTCCTGCAATTCTGAGCACAGGGTTCATCCTAGTCTTATCCCTTTATGTATTTTTCACTTTCTCCTTTGTCAGTGAGAAACCTGGCTCCCATTATCCTCAATATACTTATTTGTTCAGACCTCTGTATATATAGCTATTCTTCTAACTCTGCCTGGCCACCTTCCTTGTGGCTTGGCGTCCAGCTGTCATCCAGCCACCATTAATACTCTCCTGAGCATGTGTGGACCCCTCCTTTGCCCATATTAAGGATGAAAGTAGTCTGAGACTCCACTATGTGTGGTATCAGTGTGATAGTAATCTAATTTTTTTCCCCATGAATCCTGTGTTTAGGACCAATACCTCATAGAGATGTTGGGAGGATTAGATATCCTGAATGTAAAAGGCCTAGCTCAATGTGCAACAGTGATATCTAGTTCATTGTCAATATCTCAACAGTGTGATGGTTGCTTGTAGCTGTTATTATTTTTTATAAACATAGTCATCATTTCTGATTACTAAATCATAGCCAATTTCTGTAGGTTTATTATCATATGTATTAGTGCTACTTTGATTTTTTGAAGTTAGAACTTAAAAGCAGGAGTTTGAAGGTAAACAAACATTATTTGGGTAATAGTCTAAGTACCTCATAGTCAAGCAGCCTTATTAATATTTGTAATGGAAAGACTGAATCTTATTTTATTGCTACTATTGTTTTATTTTTTTGCCAAAGTTCTCTTGTTCTCAAATTGAAATTTGATGAGAATAGTTCAGTAGTTATAGTATTGGGTGTTAATTTTTTGTGTTTCTTTGTAGAAATAGTTAATGGTTTAACTTAAATAATTTCTTACTATTCAGTATAAACATAGAATAAAGTGGAAGCAGTAGGGGTAAAAGTCTTTTATGGCAACTTTTCTGGTATCTCGATGCCCAGATCATGTTCCACACAGATGGGCAGCAGCATGACCTTCTCTTTAGAGAATCTGTTTGTTTGCTGGTGCCCTGTAGCATTAGATTTAACTACTGAAATAGCTCTTTGTTTAAAAACTCCCTGTTGGTTATAGGTTGTACTCACATATGCCTGGTTCCATTCTCCCTAACCCTTCCCCACACCCTGCCAAATGTTCAACTGGTCCTCTTATTTTCAACGCTCAGAAATTGCACTTTTGAGTCAGTGAATAACACCGATTTGTCAAAACTGAAGTCTCAACCGCAACACAGCATTGTTTTGAGGACTGATGCTTGTGTTTCCACTCTATTGTTAAGGGCTCCCAAAGGGGTCTTATTTGTCAGAATG
This sequence comes from Eschrichtius robustus, assembly GCF_028021215.1. Lineage (NCBI taxonomy): Eukaryota > Metazoa > Chordata > Mammalia > Artiodactyla > Eschrichtiidae > Eschrichtius > Eschrichtius robustus. The sequence goes on along the minus strand of NC_090827.1, from coordinate 64,225,016 downwards.
TTCAACCTTTTAATCAGTCCTTTGTTAACCTTGTCAATTTTTAATTTGAGAAATGGCAGGTTATCAAGAACTGAAATAAATTTTTTTTTCAGATTGTAGTTAGAGCCAAACTATACCAAAAAGTACAATTCTAAGTGGCTAGACATTTGGGAACCAAAATGTTCCTCAGTTGAGCTGTATTAATTTTAGCTTTTGCCAATCTTGAGAAAGAAAAACAGAGCTGGAGGAATCAGGCTCCCTGACTTCAGACTATACTACAAAGCTACAGTAATCAATACAGTATAGTACTGGCACAAAAACAGACATATAGATCAATGGAACAGGGTAGAAAGCCCAGAGATAAACCCATGGACATATGGTCACCTTATCTTTGATAAAGGAGGCAAGAATATACAGTGGAGAAAAGACAGCCTCTTCAATAAGTGATTCTGGGAACACTGGACAGCTGCATGTAAAAGAATGAAATTAGAACCCTTCTTAACAACATACACAAAAATAAACTATAAATGGATTAGAGACCTAAATGGAAGGCAAGACACTATAAAACTCTTAGAGGAAAACATAGGCAGCACATTCTGTGACACAAATCACAGCAAGATCCTTTTTGACCCACCTCCTGGAGAAATGGAAATAAAAATAAAAATAAACAAATGGGACCTGATGAAACTTAAAAGATTTTGCACAGCAAAGGAAACCATAAACAAGATGAAAAGACAACCCTCAGAATGGGAGAAAATATTTGCAAGTGAAGCAACTGACAAAGGATTAATCTCCAAAATTTACAAGCAGCTCATGCAGCTCACTGTCAAACAAACAAACAACCCAATCCAGAAATGAGTAGAAGACCTAAATAGACATTCTCCAAAGACGATATTCAGATTGCCAACAAACATATGAAAGGATGCTCAACATCACTAATCATTAGAGAAATGCAAATCAAAACTGCAATGAGGTATCACCTCACGCCAGTCAGGGTGGCCATCCTCAAAAAAATCTACAAACAGTAAATGCTGGAGAGGGTGTGGAGAAAAGGGAACCCTCTTGCACTGTTGGTGGGAATGTAAATTGATACAGCCACTATGGAGAATAGTATGGAGGTTCCTTAAAAAACTAAAAATAGAACTACCATATGACCCAGCAATCCCACTCCTGGGCATATACCCTGAGAAAACCATAATTCAAAAAGAGTCATGTACCACAATGTTCACTGCAGCACTATTTACAATAGCCAGGGCATGGAAGCATCCCAAGTGTCCATCAACAGATGAATGGATAAAGAAGATGTGGCACATATATACAATGGAATATTACTCAGCCATAAAAAGAAACAAAATTGAGTTATTTGTAGTGAGGTGGATGGACATAGAGTCTGTCATACAGAGTGAAGTAAGTCAGAAAGAGAAAAACAAATACCTCATGCTGACATATATATATGGAATCTAAAAAAAAAAAATAGTACTGATGAACCTGGGGGCAGTACAGGAATAAAGACGCAGATGTAGAGAATGGACTTGAGGACACAGGGAGGGGGAAGGGTAAGCTGGGACGAAGTGAGAGAGTGGCATGGACATATATACACTACCAAATGTAAAATAGGTAGCTATTGGGGAGCAGCCGCATAGCACAGGGAGATCAGCTTGGTGCTTTGTGACCACCTAGAGGGGCGGGATAGGGAGGGTGGAGGGAGGGAGACCCAAGAGGGAGGGGATAGGGGGATATATGTATACGTATAGCTGATTCACTTTGTTATACAGCAGAAACTAACACAACATTGTAAAGCAATTATACTCCAATAAAGATGTTATAAATAAATAAATAAATAAAAACGGGGAAAAAAATTTTAGCTTTTGCTCAAATGGTAGCATATTTATAAGGTGTTGGGACTGTATTGTCACATGATAACTGTAGGTTCTAGAGATATCTTTACCTTTTCTTTTTTTTTTTTGTCATTCAGTATTAAGGTATCACTGTCATTTTATTTAGCACCGTTGGGATGAAAGGCTACTCTTGACCCTCTGGTGACAGAAGGCCACCCCCAGGACTGAGGAGGTCATATCTATGCATAACTATAACTTTTTTTTTTTTTAAATTAATTAATTAACTTATTTATTTATTTTATTTATGGCTGTGTTGGGTCTTCGTTTCTGTGCGAGGGCTTTCTCTAGTTGTGGCAAGCAGGGGCCACTCTTCATCGCGGTGCACGGGCCTCTCACTTTCGTGGCCTCTCCCGCTACGGAGCACAGGCTCAAGACGTGCAGGCTCAGTAATTGTGGCTCACGGGCCTAGCTGCTCTGCGGCATGTGGGATCTTCCCAGACCAGGGCTCGAACCCGTGTCCCCTGCATTAGCAGGCAGATTCTCAACCACTGCACCACCAGGGAAGCCCAAACTTTTTTTTTTTAATTTAAAATATGTTTATTTCTGGATTCTTTTTGGCCACACTGCATGACTTGTGGGATCTCAGTTCCCTGACCAGGCATTGAACCCTGGCCATGGCAGTGAAAGCATGGAATCCTAACTACTAGGTCATGAGGGAACTCCCATAACTATAACCCTTGAGAAGTCTACTTTAGACACTTAAAGTGAGGCGCTTTAGCATCACTTAGGAGCACGTTAGAAATGCAAGATTTCAGACTCCAATCCTCGAATTAGAATGCGTTTTAATAAGATCCCTTACTTTAAAAAGCACCTTCAAGTTTTAGAAGCTTTAGACAATAGTAAGTCGATGGATGCCTATGTATTGAGTTAAATAATTCAAAGTAAGGTAAAGAAGAAAAAAAAATCCTTGGGATTCAGTATAACACTGAAGAAAAAAAAAATACTTGGGACTCAGTATAATACTACCTCTGTCTTTAAGAGACTCTGTGAGGCCCTGACAAAGATTCTTTGCCTGACCAAACTTTGGTCAGGTCTTGAACTTTCTAATAGGTGCATCTGTGCACTTCCTTGTGAAGTCTGGTTTTATAAAGAACCCTGCTAGTTAGGTTAACCACAATCCCCTACCACCCTCAACATCTGATCAGCTTCCTCATCTGCCACCATCCCTCAGGTGATGTATGGATCAACCCTGCCTGTCTTCAGCAAGAATCCTGTTAGGTCAGGGGCTTCCCTGGTGGCGCAGTGGTTAAGAATCCGCCTGCCAATGCAGGGGACACGGGTTTGAGCCCTGGTCCTGGAAGATTCCACGTGCCGCGGAGCAACTAAGCCTGTGCACCACAACTACTGAGCCTGCGCTCTAGAGCCTGCGAGCCACAACTACTGAGCCCACGTGCCACAACTACTGAAGCCCGCACGCCTAGAGCCCGTGCTCGGCAACAAGAGAAGCCACCGCAATGAGAAGCCCACGCACCGCGACGAAGAGTAGGCCCCGCTCGCCGCAACTGGAGAAAGCCTGCGCACAGCAATGACGACCGAACACAGCCAAAAATAAATAAATAAAATAAATAAATTTATTTTAAAAAAAAGAATCCTGTTAGGTCAGTTTAACCAGAAACACAACACCCCCCTCCCCATCCCCTTTCCCCCCCAATATTTCCTCTTAGTAATTTTTCTATCCACTCACCCCCGCACCCTGCTTCTTCGTTATACATTCCCTCTTGCCCATGCTGTATTTGGAGTTGAACTCCGTCTCTCTCCCATACTGTAAAATCCCATTGCAGTAGTCCCTATACCTACCTCATTGTTCCTGAGTAAAATCTGCTTTACCATCTTTAACAAATGTCAGTTTTTTTTTTTATTTTCTTTAACAGCCCTCAAGGTTAGGTTCTCTGGTTGTCTTTGCACACTTGTAATTATTTGTAATTATTATTTAAGGTCTTTTCCCCCTTCCTGGACTGTAAGTTTCATAAGGTTTGTTCACTGTTTTATTTCCCAGCATGTTAGTACCTTGCTTGGCAAATATGTCCTCAATATGTAAATATGTTTGATAGACTAAAGGTTGTCATGGAAAAACAGTGGCCTGTAAGTGAGGACACCTGGGTTTCAGAGTCTTTGGTCTGTCACTAGCCATGTGACCTTGGGCATGTCACTTAATTTCTTCTGTTTCCTCTGTTTACTGGGAGGAAAGGAATGCCTATTCCATTGGGTAACTGCGAGAATTAAATGAGAGAATGTATATGGAGGTTTTCAACAACCAGAGTGTCCTGTGCAAACCCTGTTAGTATCCTTGCTCATGAAATTCCCAAGCCCAGTATGTAAACTCTTTCTGAATTCAAATGTTGTTTAGCCGTCTTAACAAATGCATGGTATTGCTGCATAATATAATAAATATTTATTGGAGTCTCCTGTGTATAAGTAAAGTGTTATTAGGTGCTGGTGGTAGGAGGAGAAAGGTAGGGATTCAGAAATAAATAAGATGTGTTCTCTGTCCTCAAGAATCTTAAAATTGGAGACCAGCATATTACATGGATGTACTCTTCAATAAAATTGTTGTAAACTCATTAGTTTTAAGTCCACTGGCTAATGAAGGTTAAAGATTATTGATATTCCAGTGAGAATACAAACTTCTTTGGGTGTAGGTGTGAAATAGTTGCATTCGGTATTTATAAAAGTTATGTGTCTGGTATATTCATGTATTCAAAACAGCAGAAATTTTGCAAATATGTGCTTCTGTATTTTTAGGCAGAGGCCTAAAATATGAATTTGGATGAATTTGGGGGCCAGCCCTGCTTAATTCTGCACTGTTGCCACTATTGCTCCACTCCAGCATCACGTTTTTTAATAGGGAAAGGAGGCGGCCCACCTCCATTTCTTTAGTCCAGGAGCCGACTGTTTTTCCCTGACCTCTGTCCCCTTCCCAGTTTGTTCAGTACCATTTCAGTGTCCTCCATAGTCCTTATTATAGCTCGTATCAAAAAGATATTGTACTTGTCAGTTTTCAGGCCTTTCTTCCTCATCAGAGTATGTGACCTCTTTGAAGATGCAGCAGTTTCAAAAATTATTTTTAAATCTCTACCATCTAGCATAGTGCCTGTTATATATTACTTGGTAATAAAAATTTTTTATATGGTATCACATGTGGAATCTAAAAAAATGATACAAATGAACTTATTTACAAAACAGAAATAGACTCACAGACTTAGAAAACAAACTTATGCTTACCAAAGGGGATGGGGCGGGGAGGTGTGGGGAGAGATAAATTAGAAGTAAAAAAAATTTTTTTTAACAAATCAATGACGTTTTCAAGTATTTACGTGGTGGTAGGTGGAGGAGATATGAGTGATTCCCTTCATTCTGCTCTAATTTTTCCCTTCCAAAGACTTTTGGGGAGCTAGAAATAGGTGGCTGTTGTGCACAGAAAGATTTGGAACACCTATTTATTGGATCTTTATTTTACAGTTTTGTAGAGACCTTGTTGTTTTACCCTTTTTCCAAGAATCGATATATGCCAGGCACATTCCCTACCTGCCACTATAAATGGCGTTCCAGTAGCAGTGAATGTGAGTGCTCATATCCCTGCATCCCCACCACCATCGCACAGCTAGGAATAATAATTGTGAGAGCTTCTTGGGCTTCAAATATATATATATAAATATATACTTACATATGTAAATATGTATAAATATATACATATATATATGTAAATATGTCTGTACATATAACCAAGTAAACAAGTTAATAGTAAAGATTCTTCCAAAGAATTTCTGTACTCTTTCTCTCTTTTCCTTCCTTCTCTTTCTTTTTTTTTTTTTTTTTTTGCAAATTTTTTGGCCACGCCACGCAGCATGTGGGATCTTAGTTCCCCTACCAGGGATCAAACCCACACCCCCTGCATTGGAAGCACGGAGTCTTAACCACTGGACCGCCAGGGAAGTCCCTCTTCCTTTCTTTTTTTATTGAAGTATAGTTGATTTACAGTGTTGTGTTAGTTTCTGATATACAGCAAAGTGATTCAGTTATACATATATATATTCTTTTTCATATTCTTTTCCATTATGGTTTATTACAGGATATTGAATATAGTTCCCTGTGCTATACAGTAGGACCTTGTTGTTTATCTATTTTATATATAGTAGTTTGTGTCTGCTAATACCAAACTCCTAATTTATCACTCCTCCACCCGCTTCCCCCTTTGGTAAGCATAAGCTTGTTTTCTATGTCTGTGAGTCTGTTTATGTTTTGTAAGTAAGTTCATTTGTGTCATATTTTAGATTCCACATACAAGTGATATCATATGGTATTTGTCTTTCTCTTTCTGACTTACTTCACTTAGTATGATAATCTCTGGGTCCATGCATGTCGCTACAGATGGCATTATCTCATTCTTTTTTATGGCTGAGCAGTATTCCATTGTGTGTGTGTGTGTGTGTGTGTACACACACACACACACACACACACACCCACCCCCATATTTTCTTTGTCCATTCATCTGTTGATGGACATTTAGGTTGTTTCCATGTCTTGGCTATTGTAAATAGTGCTGCAGTGAACATTAGGGTGCATGTATCTGTTCGAATTATAGGTTTCTCCAAATATATGCCCAGGAGTGGGATTGCTGGATCATATGGCAAGTCTATTTTTAGTTTTTTGAGGAACCTCTGTACTCTTTTCCATAGAAGCTGCACCAATTTACATTCCTACCAACTGTGTAGGAGGGTTCTCTTTTCTCCACACCCTCTCCAGCATTTGCTATTTGTAGACTTTTTAATGTGGGCCATTCTGACCTGTGTGAGGTGGTTCCTCATTGTAGTTTTAATTTGTATTTCTCTGATAATTAGTGATGTTGGGCATCTTTTCATGTGTGTATTGGCCATCTGTATATCTTCTTTGGAGAAATGTCTGTTTGGGTCTTCTGCCCATTTTTGACTGGGTTGTTTGATTTTTTGTTGTTGAGTTGTATGCCCCCTTTATTTCTAATGGCATGGTTAGGGTGTTTGCTTTTATTGCCATCAACCTTTTTTCTCTTTTATTTTAAAAGGGGAAAATAATATGTTTTATGTTAAAATTGAGAATGTAGTTTTTTAATAAGTGAAATTTAAAAATTAATAGTCATGTGAAAAGTAACAGTAGAATATAATTTTAAAATTATTTAATAACTTGGTAGGAAAATATTACTTTTCTCCAAGATAGGCACAGATTATCTGTAGAGGTGGATTTTACAAAATGAGGTATTTAACTCCAATCGGATTTCTTGTTTCCAAGTTATCTTTCTGATATTTTAATGCGGATAGGAAACTGATAATTTAATGCAAATGATAAACATGTTTGGGAGGCAGATGACATACTTGGAGCTGTAAAAATGACCTATAGATTCTGGAGGTAGATGTAAAACTGCTTTTCACTTGTTACTCTCAACACATTTATTGTCTTTCTCATGGAGTTTGATAGAGAGCTTCACCAGGGGTTTTCTTTCTGTATTATTTCAAAGTGGAGAATCTTTTCCCCAAACTTTGAGTGAATAGTAGTGTCTAATTGCTCGTGAATCTGAAGAATATGCCTTTATGATATGCTTGTTGTTTTTGAGCACTTACAGGTCAAACTGTTATAAGCATGAGTAAGTTATGTGTTATAAAAACTCAGAACACTCTTACTTTATCAGTAAATACTTTGCATAATTGTGTGTGTGAAGAACCCTGCTAGCCTTAATGAATCTGTTCTTTTTATGGCAGTTCTGATATTTACATTTCACTTAGTTCAAAAATAAACTGGAGAGAAGAGGGGAAGATTTTTTCATTTAGTTTTATGCATTTTTTACTTTTTTCTCCTCTTTTATGGTTTTCACTCATTTGTGTTATTCTCTCTTACTTTTAAATAGTCACAGTTGAAGCCCTTTCCAGGTACTGGGGAGCATTACTGAATCTCAGATAGTGTGAGATGTCACTTTTACAGTTGACTGTCTTAGGATTAAAGGGGCTTTTTTTTTTTTTTTTCCACTTGTGTCTTTCCTGGAGTTTTATACAGCCCTTTCTTTGCCTTGTATTCTCAGGTTTGGCTGCATCTGTGTATTATTTTCACAGGGACTTTCCTGACATCACACTGATATCCACCAGCCGTTCTTGTTTTTAGCATTCCTTTAGAAGCATCATGATTTGTCCTGTGCTTGGGCACCATAAGCTCATGCTTAAGCCATTGGTGGTCTGAAAGATGGAAATGCTTGCTTCTGAACAGAAAGGGAGAATGAAACAATCTTGATTAAAAGAAATATTTTCCCTCAGTTCCTTTATAGAAGAATTCAGTTATTCTTGTGATCTGGAGTGTGTAAGTTGGGCAAAATCGTACTTTTGTGCCTCGTTTTCTTATTTCTAAAAAAAACCAGTTTTATATTTGACAACATTCAGTGTTTCTTCCTAATGGTGTTTGAAAAGATTTATGGTGGCTTGTGGGATTGGTAGGAATGAGATTAAATCTCTGGAGAAATAATTTACATTTAGTGATTTTTAGGAATAGAGAAGATTTTGTTCCAACCTCTTATTTTTAGATGAACCAGTTGAGACTCTGGGATCTTGTGATTTTCCAAGGCTACACTTAGTTATATAAACAAATTCTAATGAGACTAATCTTGATTATACCAAGAATTCCAAGTGTCTTACTATTTTAGTTGTATTTTTTGACATTACATGACTTCACACTTTTTACAATTGCTTATTAAAAAAGGACAGTATGTAGCTATAACAAAGCTTATGTCTATGATGGACCTTCACTATGAAGGATAAAGAGATGGTACAGATATATTTAACTGGTATCAATTATTGAGCACTGATTGTGTACCAGCTTATGCTCTGTATTTCTATGCATATCATTTGGTTTTCAGAACCATCCCACATGGTAGGTGATATGATTTCTCTTTTTTGCAATCAGAGCGACTAAGTAACTTACCCAAAGTCACCCAGCTAATACAAAGCAAATTAGGGATTCCAGCCTAGAGTACCCAACTGTAAAATCAAGGTTTCTCCTATTCCTGATGAAGTAGATAATGCTCAAGTTAAATAATAACGGTAGATGGCTTTTATTGAGCCTTGTGCCAGACATTGCAGTAGTATTTTACTTACTGGTTTCTAATCCTTGAAACAACTCTGCAGCATAATGCTTTCTTCATTTTCAGATGAGGCAGATAAGTCTCCAGAGAGGCTAAGTAATAAGTAACTAAGTCAAGGTCTCTCAAGTAGTAGAGGTACTCTGTGATTCCAGGCCCCTTGTGAATCCAAGCCCTGTGATTGCTTAGGTCCAATCAGCATCAGTGTTTTCCCACTACCCTGTGCTGCATGCTACTTTTACAAATTTCAGCTTGATGTGTATTTAACTGATGGCTTTTGGTTTCCTCAGGGACCATTGGTATATCAAACTGATTGAATCTGGCAAGTTTCTAAGGTGAATGTATGTTTTTGAAACAATTTTGATAATAGAGCTAAGGATGATAGCAATAGCAGCCGCCAGCTAATAAGCCATTAGGAGAAGTCTGCATATATATATAGGTGATTTTGGCTTACTTATCCATAGTGTACTGTAAATAATACTGGGGTCAGAAATATATTGCACAGTATGTTTAGATTTTAAAGATAGAGCAGTTCATTAACATTTCTGCAAATAACCCAATTTTATTGCCATGTTTTGGTAAACATTCAAACTTTTTTATTAAGCTTTCAAACTTTTTAAGTTTTAGTTTTAATTTTTGTCAGTATTATACATGTACATGATTTAATTTAGAGTCAAAGAGTTTTATAAAGCTTGTCATAAAAACAATCCCTCTTTTCTTGCTTCTAGTTACAGCCATTTGAGCTCTTTTACCTGATTGTTTTGATTTTTAATTTCTTATCTCTAACTAGTTTATATTGTTACATATTGATTTTTTCATTTCTAGGCACTAACTATTGAATTCTTATTATGGAAGAAGAGACTATCACCCCCTCCTATACCATATATATATACACACACACACACATCCCATCCTGCCTGCTTCTCAATATAGCAGTTAATACTATATAAACACTATTGACAGTTGAGCCAAGTATGTACTGTAATTTTATTTTTCCTTTCCTGAACAACTTTATACTGTTTATGGAAATTTTTTGTTTTATTTTCTGTGTAGTCAATACTTCTTTTAATCCCCAAACATTCCCTCAGTTAACCTTCAAATACATTCAGATTCTCTCACTTTTATCTTCTTGAATAGTGTCTGTTGGGGCTTTCTGACCTGCTCCAGTTTGTTGGTTGATGTTATCTAAGTCTTGTGCAGCTGTTATTTTTGGAATCTACCTTCACCTTCATTCTGGGGATTCCCCTTGCATGGTTTTTGGTTGGATTTCTTCTTTCTTGGGCCTCACGTCCTGTCTCTTGGTTTACTCCCTTATTTGGGGCAGACTGTCTAAAAGCTAACTAAAAACAGTAAGTGGAATGTTAATATTTTGAGACCTCATGTGTCTAGAAATATATTCTACCTTCATACTTGATTGATGTTATGTCAACGTATCAAGTTCTAGGCTGTAAATTTTCCCACAGAATTTTAATTTTAATTTATATGGATGAGGTGCTCCACTTGTTATTGAGAAGTCCAGATGCCTTTCTGATTTCTGATACTTTGTATGAAACTTGTTTTTTTCCCTCTGGACTATTGTAAGTTCTTCTCTTTGTTCTGAGATTTCATAATTGCATCTTTGGTTGTGGGTCTATTTTCATCCACTGAGTTGGTGGTCTCTCTTTCAGTCTAAAAAAGGCATTTTGGGGACTTCCCTGGTGCTGCAGTGGTTAAGACTCTGCACTCCCAATGCAGGGGGCCCGGGTTCCACCCCAGGTCAGGGAAGTAGATCCCACATGCATGCTGCAGCTAAGAGTTCGCATGCCACAACTAAGGAGCCCACCTGCTGCAACTAAGACCCGGCACAACCAAGTAAGTAAAAGAAAGGAAGGAAGGAAGGAAGGGAGAAAGGAAACTTGAGAAGAAATTTAAAAATAAATAAATAAAAAGACATTTTCAATTCTGGGAAAATTTCTTGGTTTATTTCCTTGATAAAGTATTTTCTTGATAAAATATTTCCTTGTTTTTCTGTTATATATTTCTGGAATTCTTCTTACTTGGATATTGGGCCTCCTGGACAGATCCTTGATATTTTTCTCTTACATCTCTTTCTTTGTTTTTTATTCTTTGTGTTCCGAGAGATTACTTCAGTTTTATATTCTATTCTTTCTATTATGGTTTTCATTTCTGCTACCATTTAAAAAAATTTCAAGGGTCCTCTTTTCTTTTTTATATATAGTATTCCTTTCTCATTTCATGAAGCAATATTTTTTTCCTGTCACTGAGGATATTAATTTTAGGGGGGCATTTTTATTATTTGCCATTGTTTATCCTTTAAGTTGCTTTTTTCTGTCTATTTTGATGTCTTGTTTCACATTAGAGGCTTGCCTCAAGACCTGGTAACCCTTTTGCTTTCTGCTTTTATTTACAAGTAGGACAACCGAGAAGTGAATTGGAACTCTGTGCATGTGTGTGGTGGGCATGTCAACTGTGGGATTTGCTGAAGGGTGATATGGCTAGGCTGTTACCTTGAAGAACCCCTAGGATAAATTACTTTCTAGGTCTTTATGTGGTGTGGTCAGATTTGCCAAAAAAAAAAAAGCACAATTAGTCTTCGCTTGGAGATTATTATCCCGACTGCAAGGTTCTGGGGATCCTGCTGGGGTAAAAGGCTAGAGGTCTCAACGTTGATTTTTTAAACTCATCTAATCGCCCAGTGTTAAATATGGTACATCTGCCTGCAACTGGGCTTGTGACTGTATCTCCCAAGGCAGACACCCTCTCTGTTTTGCCCTCTTCATAGAATAAACCTTTAGCTTCTAGTCTTTTCTTAGGATGGGGGGTAGTACAGAAGCCTACTGTGTAGATTGCAGAGGGGGTCTGGGTGTGTAACTCCTTCTTAAACAGACTGTGAAAGTCTTGTTCCATCTTCACTCCTACTTCCAGAGTATCCTACTTGTACTGATTCCTGAATCTTTTATGGGATCTGTTGTATAAATTGGGTTGCTTCCAAGTTTAGGGTTAGGTTTCCTTAGATATGTGTGGGTTTTTAAAAATTAATTAATTAATTAATTAATTTATTTTTGGCTGCATTGGGTCTTTGTTGCTGTGCATGGGCTTTCTCTAGTTGCAGCGATTGGGAGATACTCTTCATTGCACTGCACAGGCTTCTGATTATGGTGGCTTCTCTTGTTGAGGAACATGGGCTCTAGGCGTGCGGGCTTCAGTAGTTGTGGCACGTGGGCTCAGTAGTTGTGGCTCGCGGGCTGTAGGGCACAGGCTCAGTAGTTGTGGCACACAGGCTTAGTTACTCCATGGCATGTGGGATCTTCCCAGTCCAGGGCTCGAACCCGTGTCCCCTGCATTGGCAGGTGGATTCTTAACCACTGCGCCACCAGGGAAGTCCTTCCTTAGGTATGTTAATCCAGTTATTTATTCATCTAATTTCTAATTCCTAAAATTGTTGTTTTCTCCTCTTTTATTCTCTTTATCCTTATGGGATTGATTTTTTTAAAAATTCACTTTATTATCACTTTGAGTAGGGAGTGGAAACTAATGTGTGTTTTCAGTCCACCATCTTTAACCATCACTCTTCAAAATAATCGTCTTATAGGTACTGATCCATTTTATTGCCATGTTCTGTTAAGCATCCACAGTTTTGTGGTGTCTCTAAGAGAAAGGAAATTATATCACTGTGTTAAACTACTTAATGTTTTTTGAGTTCTTTGTTACTGCAATGTATTAGTAGGTAGCAAGTCTAAGAGTCCTTTTCCACCAAACAGAGTTCAATAACTCTAATTTTTACAAAAGTGCAGATTAATGTAAATTTGAGCTGCAAGGAACTTTTATTTATTGTTTATTATCAGTCCTCACTGATATTCCAGATTATTCAGGTTATGCTTCTAGAGTATGCTTTAGCAGATCTCATTTAAACTTTAATTCCTTTGACCTGAATTATTCTTTGGTTAAAATTTATCTCCAAATCAGGAATTATCTGTTTTATTTAAAAAAAAAAAACAAACACAACAAACAAAAACCAATTAGCTGCATTTGAAATTAGATTTATAGGAGAAAAATGATTTATTGTAACTTCTGTATTCATGTTTCTAATATATTCCTCCAGTTCCAGTAATAAAAGAAATGGCTTTTCCTGTTTCCCAGGACACTTTATCAGTTTTTATAGGCATTAACATGGGCTTTTTTATTTTCTTAAAACTATTAATTTAATGCATTGATGGTCTTATAAATGCCGTGGTTTTGAACTTTAATATAAATTACTGTACAAATATGAACAAAGCTTTCTATTAGAGTTACTATTTAATAGAAAAAGAATAAACCTTAGAATACAAACTGTAGATGTTTTTAATTGAATAAAAAACCTATACTTATCATCTTAACATCTGTGTGTTTTTATCCTTAAGAATACATCTAAAGGATTAGAAAATAAATGTGGAGCTTTTAGAAGATTTCAGGAGAAAACGAATGTTCTCATGATAGCCTGAGAGAAGGGAGACAGACGAGGGCAGGAGTTCTTTTTCTGGGTTTATGAGCAGGTTTTAGCACTTCCCTGAATTCCTGTATGCAAAATATTATGTCTCTAGAGAGAAGGTTCATAAGTCTTTCAGATTATCAGAGGCTCAAAATAGATTAAGAACTAGAGGTAAAAAGGTCAGTAAAGAAAAAATTGTATACATTTTAAAGAACATTACAGGAGGTATTTCCATCTTATGTACTTAGCTACAACTATGCATGTATAGTATGTACTATGCGTCTGTATCTATTATGACTGGGCCTATTTGTATAAGCTCAGAATATAAATTTAGCAAATGTTGTCAAAATGTTTGCTTTTACTTTACCGTTTTTGACCTGGAGTCCTTTATCAGTTTAGCTCAACAAACTTTTGCTGAGGATCTGTTCTGACCTAGGCCTTCTGCTAGGTTCTGGAGATGCAGTGATGGCTTGAAACAGTCCTGGCCTTTGAGAATCTCATGGCGCATTGTAAAATAGAGACACATTTTAGTGTTCTGTGTGAACATGGAGAAGGCATCCTTAACATAGCTTAGGATACCAGTGAAGCTTCCTGAGGAAAAATCACCCTTGAATTAATTCTCTAGGGATGACTGGTAAAGAAAAGAAAGTTCAGTTAAAAGTGTATGAGATAAGGATGAGTAGGTTCCATCTGATTTTAACTTTGTCTTTTTTTTCCTAGTCAGGCTGTCTTTATTGTAAGAGTTTAATTTCAAAGCATTTAGACCAGTAAAACTGCTGTGTCACTGATTGAGTTGATACCTACTGTGTTACTGCTTCATATTTGCAGGCAAATGATGGACTATAGGAGTTGTAGGTGAATCTTTGCTCTAGTGTTAACTTGAGATCTGTATCTGATGTAAAGATTGTTCCATTACTGCCAAGACTGCAGACTTGATCTTTTGTTGCGCTCTTTATGATGAGCTGTGGTTTTGAAATAGATGCCAGGGAAATTCTCCACTTTTACTTTGGTGGAAAAAAAAGTCCTGTTACTACAAGGAAGTGCTGATTAGTTTTTAAAGTATAGTTAAATTGCTCTAAACTATGGGAGGAAACCGCAACCTATTTAGTTATTACAAATAACTAAATAAAATGAAAAATAAGAGCTACCTCCTCCCTTGCCCTCCCCTCCCCCAATGGGAAGAGTAGGCTTGCTTTGACTGAGATGTATTGCTTTGATTGACCTATTTACTTATTTATTTAACCTCTTATTTTATATTGGAGTATAGCCGATTAACAATGTTGTGATAGTTTCAGGTGCACAGCAAAGGGACTCAGCCATGCATATGCATGTATCCATTCTCCCCCAAACTCCCCTCCCATCCAGGCTGCCATATAACAGTGAGCAGAGTTCCCTGTGCTATACAGTAGGTCCTTGTTGGTTATCCATTTTAAATATAGTAGTGTGTACATGTTGATCCCAAACTTCCTGACTATCCCTTCCCCCTATCCTTCTCCCCTGGTAACCATAAGTTCATTCTCTTAAGTCTGTGAGTCTGTTTCTGTTTTGTAAATAGGTTCATTTGTATCATTTATTTTTAGATTCCGCATCATACAGTATTTGTCTTTCTCTGTCTGACTTACTTCACTCAGTATGACAATCTCTCGGTCCATCCAAGTTGCTGCAAATGGCATTATTTCATTCTTTTTAATGGCTGAGTAATATTCCATTGTATATATACACCACATCTTTATCCATTCCTCTGTTGATGGACATTTAGGTTGCTTCCATATCTTGGCTATTGTATACAGTGCTGCAATGAATATTGGGGTGCATGTATCTTTTCGGGCCATGCTTTTCTCTGGATATATGCCCAGGAGTGGGATTGCAGGGTCATATGGTAGCTCTATTTTTAGCTTTTTAAGGAACTTCCATACTGTTCTCCATAGTGGCTGTAATAATTTACATTCCCACCAACAGTGTATAAGGGTTCCCTTCTCTCCATACCTCTCCAGCATTTATTGTGTGTGGATTTTTTGATGATAGCCATTTTGACTGGTGTGAGGTGTTATCTCATTGTAGTTTTGATTTGCATTTCTCTAATAATTAGAAATGTTTAACATCTTTTCATGTGCCTCTTGGCCATCTCTATGTCTTCTTTGGAGAAGTGTCTGTTTAGGTCTTCTGCCCATTATTTGATTGGGTTGTTTGTTTTGATGGTATTAAGCCTCATGAACTGTTTGTAAATTTTGGAGACTAATCCCTTGTTGGTCACATCATTTGCAAATATTTTCTCCCAATCTGTGGGTTGTCTTTTCATTTTGCTTATGATTTCCTTTGCTGTGCAAAAGCTTTTGAGTTTAATTAGGTCCCATTTGTTTATTTTTTTTTTTATTTCCATTATTCTGGGAGATGGATCGAAAAAGATGTTGCTGCGATTTATATCAGAGAGTGTATTGCCTATGTTTTCCTCTAGGAGTTAAAGGGCCTAAGGTTTAAAATGAAATTTTGGTGTCAGGGTTAGGAAATCTCCCCAATCCATCTGTTACTTCTCTTGCTGTAGTTTAAAATCTTTTAGATTTTTTGCACCAAATAAAGATGATGGGTCAATCCCTTTCTTTAATACTGGGAACAATTGCTCCTTGCAATAAGAACAAGATTTTTTTCTCCATTCAGTATCATTATTTAAGATCATAAACACTTATTAGTAAACCTGTTATGTCCCAGGTTCTTTGTTAGATTCTCGGGATTCAAGGATGACCAAGACATGATCCATATTCTTGAGTAACTCACAGTCTAGTGAGAGAGAGAGAAAGAAAAATGAAAACAAGTAAGCATGAGGAGGTATTGTTTTAATCTGACCCTTTACGGATTAGTAGAAGTATGGCAGGGAGATTGCTGTGGTCTGAATGTGTCCGCCCAAATTCGTAAGTTGAAATCTTAATGCGCAATGTGATGGTCTTAGGGGGTGAGGCCTCTGAGAGGTGATTAGGTCTTCAGGGTTCCACCCTCATTACTGGGGTTAGTGCCCTTAAGAAAAAGATTCCATAGAGCTCCCTAATCCCTTCCACCATATGAGGATGTAGTGAGAAGTGGCCAGTCAGAAACCCAGAAGAGGGCCTGACAGTGCTGGCACCCTGATCTTGGACTTCTGGCCACCAAAACTGTGAGAAATAAATTTTTGTTGTTTATAAGCCACCCAGTCTGTGGTATTTTGTTATAGCAGACTGAATGGACTAAGACAGGGATAAAGTGGTGATTATCTATATGTGTGTGTATATGTATATGTATAAGTGCATATACATATAGTCCTTCATTCATTGAGCATTTTTAAGCTGTCATTTCCTATACTGCGCATTTGCTGTGTGACAGCTACTATAAAACTAAGCTGCTTTAGGGACTTCCCTGGTGGTCCAGTGGTAGAGGATCTGCCTTCCAATGCAGGGGACATGGGTTCGATCCCTGGTCGGGGAACTAAGATCCCACATGCCGTGGGGCAACTAAGCCCACACGCCATAACTACTGAGCTCCCGCACCACAACTAGAGAGCCTGCATGCCGCGAAGTACAGAGCCCATGTGCTCTGGAGCCCGCGTTCCACAACTGCAGAGCCCATGCACCCTGGAGCCCGCGCGTCGCAACTAGAGAGAGAAAACGCGCACGCCACAACTAGACAGAAGCCCGGCACTGCAACAAAGAGCCCGCGTGCTGCAACGAAAGATCCCGCATGCCTCAACGAAGACCTCGCATGCCTCAACTAAGACCTGACACAGCCAAAAAAATAATAAAATAAATAAATGTTAAAAAAAAGAATGTAAAAACTTATTTAAAAAAATTAAGCTGCTTTAAATGTATTCATTCATTTAATTGTCATAATGGTCCTGCAAAATTGGTGATGTCATGTCCAGTTTTTAGTTGTAGCTTGGAGAAGTTATATGATTTATCTAAGATTTCACAGCCAGTAAGTTACGAAGACAGGATCTGAAACTGGGTCTTTACTCCAAATCCTTTGCCCTTTCCTCTTCTGTATCCCAGATACCATATTGAGCATTGTAGTTACAAAAATGAAGAGGCCACAGCCTCCTATTTGAAAGAGCTATCTCAAAGAGAACAAACACATATATATGTTACAGGTGTTTTAAGCTACAGGGAGACAGAAGAGAGGATGGAGAGTTTTTCATGGAAGGTTAGGAAAAGTTTTTATAAAAGAAGTGATGTTCAAGCTCCCTGGGTGTTTCTTTGTTGAAATATCAGTATATTTGGAATTACTACCAACTCAGTTGCAGGTTGATGCTCATTCTGAGCTCTGCATATGCAAGTTTTGGTTTCTTCCTTCTAACAGTCCAGTGCATTGTAGAGGATTCAGAAAATGCAGTTACTGCTGTTGCATGGAAATCACCTAGATATTCAACTATGGGCACTTCCTAAAATCTCCTGTGGTTTTAGTACCTATTTACTGAATAATGAATTCAGTTCTGGGCAAAGGAAACTGCAGTCTGTATACAACTCAGAAGCTCAGAGGGTGATTGGAGATGAGTGATTAAACTTCAGTGTCTTCATCTATAGCTGAAATTATGCCTCACATAACTTCACAGATGTAGAGACTAATTGACCTTTGCTTGAGAAGTGCTTTTTATTTTCTAAGGATTAGATTATAAAATTTAATGGGGTATTAAATAAATAGTGACTTGACCAACCCTCTACCTGTTCTTGCATGAAGTCATGGAGTTACACTTTATACAATTGAAGTGTTATGAATATACTGAAAATTGAGAGGTAACCCAGTTAGCAGTTTAATATACTTGTGCAGTGATCCCTAATATGTGTTAAGGAGCAAGATGTTAAAATGTGGAAGAAAAGTTTCCATGACTAAAGATGTTTGGGAAGCCCTGAGCTAAACCATAAGCAATTTTCTTTACTATAGGACTTCTCATAGCTTGTAAAATACTTGTTTTAATAATATACTAGTGCATCTTTTGGCACTGTGCTAACCAGTGAGGATGCCAAGAGTATTAGTTACCTTCAGTCTTATTTTTCCTCTGAGCCTGAGATCTGTAGGTACAATTGCCTGCCTAACTTAACCATTTGGATGTCTAATAGGTATCTCAATTTGTGCAAAATCCATCTCCCCAGACCTATCTCAATAAATGGCTCATTTTCTACCTGCTTGATACTAAAAACCTAGGAGTCTTTCTTGATTGTGTTTTCTTCACCGCTCTCCACAAATTCTGAAATCCAAAGTGAGTCCTCTTGGTTCTACCTACAAATATTGGAATCTGGCTTCATCTTTCTGTCCCTGTTTGTCCAAGCGATCATTCTTTCTTCTTTGTAGTTTCTTAACTGGCTTCTCTGTTTCTACTTTTGCCCTCCTCCCAGTCCATTCTCTACATGGCAACTAGAATGATCTTTTTTAGGCCATTAAATTAAGTCATGTTATACTTACATTTTTTTTTAAATCTGCAAAGTCTTCACATTTATACTTAAAATGATAATCTAAATTCCATACTTTGGTCTCTAAAGACTTAGCTAATGTGGTTCTACAAGGCTCTGATTTCTTATACCACTGTTGCCATCATTCATGCTGCCTTCATCACCATTACCTTTTTACCACTCTTCCTTGAAAAAGTCACTTTTGTGCTAGTTTATCCTATAAGCCTGGAATGCTCTTCCTTCTCCAGATCGTCCCATGGCTGATTCCTTCTTGTCTTTCTGGCCTTAGGGAGGCCTTCTCTAACTACCTAATCTAATATAGTGCCTTGTCATATCACATTATTTGTCACATCATTCTGTTATTTTCATCAGAGCACTTACCACTACCCAGTAGTGTTTTGTTGGTTTTACTTTTTCTTCTACCTTCTCTCCCCACCGTGAAAGTAGAGATTCTCTTGTTCAGTGCTATGTCCCAGGGCTTAGAACAGTGCTACTTAGAATATAGTAGGTGGTCAGAATATGCTAGTTGGATGAAGGAATGCAAGAGTGAATAAATGTATGAAAGAAACTGTCTTATTGAACTGGTGAGGAATGTTATTGGGAGGCTACTTTTTTTTAATAGTAAAGGTTTTTCCTTAAACATTAAAAAAAATTGAGCTGTAATTCACATACTATAAAATTCTTCCTTAAAAGTATACAGTTCAGGACTTCCCTGGTGGTCCAGTGGTTAAGACTCTGCACTTCCACTGCAGGGGGCACAGGTTCAGTCCCTGGATGGGGAGCTAAGATCCCACATGCTGCGTGTTGCGGCCAAAAAAAAAAAAGTATACAATTCAGTGGATTTAGTATATTCACAGAGTTGTGCAACCATCACAACTAATTCCAGAATATTTTCATCACACCCAACAGAAACCTTGTATCATTAGTAGCCATTCTCCATTTCCTCTTCTCCAGCCCCTGGCAACCACTAGTCTCCTTTCTGTCTCAATGGATTTGTCTATTCTGGACATTTCATATGAATGGAATCATAAAATAAGTGATACTTCATATTTTGTGTCTGAATTTTTTTCTCAGCATAATAATATTGTCAAGATTCACCCATGTTATAACATGTTATCAGTACTTCATTCTTTTTTTATGGATGAGTAATATTCCAATGTATGAATATACCATATTTTATTTATCTGTGCATCAGTTGATGGACTTCTGGGCTGCTCACACTTTTTGGCTCTTATGAATAATGGTGCTGTGTACATTAATATACAAGTTTTTGTGGACATAAATTTCAGTTTTCTTGGGAATATACCTAATCATCTCTCCTCCCCTCCCCTGAACCCCTGGCAAGCACTGATTATTTTACTGTCTCTAAAGCTTTTCCAGAGTGCCTTGTATTTGGAATCATACACTATGTAGCCTTTTCAGTCTGACTTTCTTCACTTAACAATATTCAATTAAGGCTTCTTCATGGTTTTGTTTTTTATGTTTTTGTGGCTCCATAACTTGTCTCTTTTTAATCTCCGATCATAATATTCCATTTTATGGATGTACCACAGTTTATTTTTTATTTTTTTAAAATTTATTTATTTATTTATTTATGTCTGTGTTGGGTCTTCGTTTCTGTGTGAGGGCTTTCTCTAGTTGTGGCAAGCGGGGGCCACTCTTCATCGCGGTGCGCGGGCCTCTCACTATCGCGGCCTCTCTTGTTGCAGAGCACAGGCTCCAGACGCACAGGCTCAGTAATCATGGCTCACGGGCCCAGTTGCTCTGCGGCATGTGGGATCTTCCCAGACCAGGGCTCGAACCCGTGTCCCCTGCATTGGCGGGCAGATTCTCAACCACTGCGCCACCAGGGAAGCCCCGTACCACAGTTTATTGATTCACCTATTGAAAGGCATCTTGGTTGCTTCCCACTTCTGTGACTATGATCGAATTTGCTATAAACATTCACAGGCAGGTTTTTGGGTGGACATAGGTTTTCAGCTCAGTTGGGTAAATACCTGAGTGGGTATGCTAGATTGTATGGAAAGATTCTGTTTAGCTTTGTAGCAAATTGCCAAACTGTCTTCCAAAGTGGCTGTGCCATTTTGCATTTTGCATTCCTACCAGCAATGAATGTTGCTCTGCATCCTCATCAGCTTTTGGTATTGTCAGTTTTTTGGCTTGTAGCCACTTTAATAGGTGTGTAATGGTATCTCATTGTTTAAGTTTGCAATTCTCTGATGACAAGTGATGTTGACTGTCTTTTCATATGTTTATTTGCCATGTGTTTATCTTTTTTGGTGGACTTTGTTCATATCTTTTGCCCATTTCTTCCTTGGGTGGTTTTCTTGTTGAATTTTAAGAACTTTCTGTATGTTTTGGATACAAGTGCTATATCAGATATATGGTTTGCAAAGATTTTCTCCTAGTCTGTGTGCCTTACAGTGTCTTTCACAGAACAGAATTTTTTTTTTTTAAACATCTTTATTGAAGTATAATTGCCTTACAATGGTGTGTTAGCTTCTGCTTTATAACAAAATGAATCAGTTATACATATACAATATGCTCCCATTTCTCTTCCCTCTTGCATCTCCCTCCCTCCCACCCTCCCCATCCCACCCCTCTAGGTGGTCACAAAGCACCGAGCTGATCTCCCTGTGCTATGCGGCTGCTTCCCACTAGTTATCTATTTTACATTTGGTAGTGTATATATGTCCATGACACTCTCTTACCCTGTCACATCCCTGTCACATCTCACCCCACCCCCTCCCCATATCCTCAAGTCCATTCTCTAGTAGGTCTGTGTCTTTATTCCCGTCTTGCCACTAGGTTCTTCATGGCCTTTTTTTTTTTTTTTTTCCCTTAGATTCCGTATATATGTGTTAGCATACTGTATTTGTTTTTCTCTTTCTGACTTACTTCACTCTGTATGACAGACTCTAACTCCATCCACCTCATTACAAATACCTCCATTTCATTTCTTTTTATGGATGAGTAATATTCCATTGTATATATGTGCCACATCTTCTTTATCCATTCATCTGTCGATGGACATTTAGGTTGCTTCCATGTCCTGGCTATTGTAAAGAGAGCTGCAATGAACATTTTGGTACATGACTCTTTTTGACCTATGGTTTTCTCAGGGTATATGCCCAGTAGTGGGATTGCTGGGTCGTATGGTAGTTCTATTTGTAGTTTTTTAAGGAACCTCCATCCTGTTCTCCATAGTGGCTGTATCAATTTACATTCCCACCAACAGTGCAAGAGTGTTCCCTTTCCTCCACACCCTCTCCAGCATTTATTGTTTCTAGATTTTTTGATGATGGCCATTCTGACCGGTGTGAGATGATATCTCATTGTAGTTTTGATTTGCATTTCTCTAATGATTAATGATGTTGAGCATTCTTTCATGTGTCTGTAGGCCATCTGTATATCTTCTTTGGAGAAATGTCTATTTAGGTCTTCTGCCCATTTTTGGATTGGGTTGTTGGTTTTTTTGTTATTGAGCTGCATGAGCTGCTTGTAAATCTTGGAGATTAATCCTTTGTCAGTTGCTTCATTTGCAAATATTTTCTCCCATTCTCATGGTTGTCTTTTGGTCTTGTTTATGGTTTCCTTTGCTGTGCAAAAGCTTTTAAGTTTCATTAGGTCCCATTTGTTTATGTGTGTTCTTATTTCCATTTCTCTGGGAGCTGGGTCAAAAAGAATCTTGCTGTGATGTATGTCATAGAGTGTTCTGCCTATGTTTTCCTCTAAGAGTTTGATAGTGTCTGCCCTTACACTTAGGTCTTTAATCCATTTTGAGTTTATTTTTGTGCATGGTGTCAGGGAGTGTTCTAATTTCATACTTTTACATGTACCTGTCCAATTTTCCCAGCACCACTTATTGAAGAGGCTGTCTTTTCTCCACTGTATATGCTTGCCTCCTTTATCAAAGATAAGGTGACCATATGTGTGTGGGTTTATCTCTGGGCTTTCTCTCCTGTTCCATTGATCTATATTTCTGTTTTTGTGCCAGTACCAAACTGTCTTGATTACTGAAGCTTTGTAATATAGTCTGAAGTCAGGGAGCCTGATTCCCCCAGCTCCATTTTTCGTTCTCAAGATTGCTTTGGCTATTCGGGATCTTTTGTGTTTCCATACAAATTGTGAAATTTTTTGTTCTAGTTCTGTGAAAAATGCCAGTGGTAGTTTGATAGGGATTGCATTGAATCTGTAGATTGCTTTGGGTAGTAGAGTCATTTTCACAATGTTGATTCTTCCAATCCAGGAACATGGTATATCTCTCCATCTATTTGTATCATCTTTAATTTCTTTCATCAGTGTCTTATAATTTTCTGCATACAAGTCTTTTGTCTCCTTAGGTAGGTTTATTCCTAGATATTTTATTCTTTTTGTTGCAATGGTAAAGGGGAGTGTTTTCTTAATTTCACTTTCAGATTTTTCGTCATTAGTGTATAGAAATGCAAGAGATTTCTGTGCTTTAATTTTGTATCCTGCTACTTTACCAAATTCATTGATTAGCTCTAGGAGTTTTCTGGTAGCATCTTTAGGATTCTCTATGTATAGTATCATGTCATCTGCAAATAGTGACAGCTTTACTTCTTCTTTTCCGATTTGGATTCCTTTTATTTCTTTGTCTTCCAGAATTTTTAATTTTAGTAAATTGCCTACAGAGGAACCTGCTCCTCCTGAAAACACTGAGCTTTAGCCTAATGTTAAATACCTGCCGCCACTTGCCTACTGCTCAGAAAAAGATCAGCAGAGGAGGGTATTGGGATTCACTTGCTCAAAGACTCTGAATCACAGTCCTATATAATTCCTGAAGAGTCTCTTACGGTCCTTTCACTCTCCTGTAGTCCAGATTCTGAGCTTGAAGCACAGTGGGAACCACTCTTACCTTCACTGAGAAGGTAAGTCTTCTACTGGGCATGTTCACTGAGTCTTCTACTGGGCACGTTCTAGGCTAGGTTTTTTTCAGACTTTCTCTGTCACTGTAGCTCATCAACTTTTTTTTTTTTTTTTTTTACCATTGCAGGCTTCAGATAACCTCTATATTTCTCAGATTTCGTGCTAAATCATAAAATGCCATATTGTGTCTGAAGCTATTTTTTCAATAGTCCATCTTCCTTTTTTTTTTTTTTTTTCACTGTAACAGCTCCTTTATTTTGCAGTGAAAATTGATTTGTATATTCTTTGCCTCTGAGTCCTTGTGGGATTTTTTTTTTTAATTCAAACAGAAAGTCACAAAAATTATAATCATCCTCATCAGTTCACTCAGTCCCACGTAATTAATTTTTTTTTTCATCTTGATCTTTTGTTAGCACTTTTATGTGTTCATCAGTTTTTCATTAGAGTTATGAAAATGCTTATTCATTCAGTTCAGCAGTACAGTCAGTTACCAGAAACCTGTACTTGTCAGAGTCTTTTCCATGAATTCCTTGAAGATGAAACCCTTTTATAGGAACATATTTGCAAAAGCATCACAGTACACCCAGAACTGTCTGTAAATGACAAAAGACTTAAAAATGACCACAGTTAAAGATTTGATGAAAGTTCATAATAATGCAATTGACAAGGAAATTTAGTTATTTCTGAGATATACATTTTAAAGTAATAACTAGAATTATGACTTATAACATTATACCAGAACATATAAGATTTTTAGAAATTTCATGTAATGTCTGATACATTTTTATTAGCCTATTTCCATACAAATAACCCAATGAAAGTTTAGTATTAGTTGTTTTGTTTGTTTGTTTATACTGCAAGTTCTTATTAGTCATCAATTTTATACACATCAGTGTACACATGTCAATCCCAATTGCCCAATTCAGCACACCACCATCCCCACCCCACCGCAGTTTTCCCCTCTTGGTGTCCATATGTCCGTTCTCCACATCTGTGTCTCAACTTCTGCCCCGCAAACCGGCTCATCTGTACCGTTTTTCTAGGTTCCACATACATGCGTTAATATACGATATTTGTTTTTCTCTTTCTGACTTACTTCACTCTGTATGACAGTCTCTAGATCTATCCACGTCTCAGCAAATGACTCAATTTCGTTCCTTTTTATGGCTGAGTAATATTCCATTGTATATATTTACCACAACTTCTTTAACCATTTGTCTGTCGATGGGCATTTAGGTTGCTTCCATGACCTGGCTATTGTAAATAGTGCTGCAATGAACATTAGGGTGCATGTGTCTTTTTTTTTTTTTATTTATGACTGTGTTGGGTCTTCGTTTCTGTGTGAGGGTTTTCTCTAGTTGTGGCAAGTGGGGACCACTCTTCATCGCGGTGCGCGGGCCTCTCACCATCGCGGCCTCTCTTGTTGCGGAGCACAGGCTCCAGACGCGCAGGCTCAGTAATTGTGGCTCACGGGCACAGTTGCTCCGTGGCATGTGGGATCTTCCCAGACCAGGGCTCGAACCTGTGTCCCCTGCATTGGCAGGCAGATTCTCAACCACTGCGCCACCAGGGAAGCCCGCATGTGTCTTTTTGAATTATGGTTTTCTCTGGGTACATGCCCAGTAGTGGGATTGCTGGATCATATGGTAGTTCTATTTTTAGTTTTTTTAAGGAACCTCCATACTGCTCTCCATAGTGGCTGTATCAATTTACATTCCCACCAACAGTGCAAGAGGGTTCCCTTTTCTCCACACCCTCTCCAGCATTTGTTGTTTGTAGATTTTCTGATGATGCCCATTCTAACTGGTGTGAGGTGATACCTCATTGTAGTTTTGATTTGCATTTCTCTAATAATTAGTGATGTTGAGCATCTTTTCGTGTGCTTCTTGGCCATCTGTATGTTTTCTTTGGAGAAATGTCTATTTAGGTCTTCTGCCCATTTTTGGATTGGGTTGTTGGTTTCTTTAATATTGAGCTGAATGAGCTGTTCATATACTTTGGAGATTAATCCTTTGTCCGTTGATTCATTTGCAAGTATTTTCTCCCATTCTGAGGGTTGTCTTTTCGTCTTGTTTGTGGTTTCCTTTGCTGTGCAAAAGCTTTGAAGTTTCATTAGGTCCCATTTGTTTATTTTTGTTTTTATTTCCATTACTCTAGGAGGTGGATCAAAAAAGATCTTGCTGTGATTGATGTCAAAGAGTGTTCTTCCTATGTTTTCCTCTAAGAGTTTTATCGTGTCCGATCTTACATTTAGGTCTCGAATCCATTTTGAGTTTATTTTTGTGTATGGTGTTAGGGAGTATTCTAATTTCATTCTTTTACATGTAGCTGTCCAGTTTTCCCAGCACCACTTATTGAAGAGACTGTCTTTTCTCCATTGTATATCTTTGCCTCCTTTGTCATAGATTAGTTGACCATAGGTGCGTGGGTTAATCTCTGGGCTTTCTATCTTGTTCCATTGATCTATGTTTCTGTTTTTGTGCCAGTACCATATTTTCTTGATTAGTGTAGCTTTGTAGTATAGTCTGAAGTCAGGGAGTCTGATTCCTCCAGCTCCGTTTTTTTCCCTCAAGAGTGCTTTGGCTATTCGGGGTCTTTTGTGTCTCCATACAAATTTTAAGATGATTTGTTCTAGCTCCGTAAAAAATGCCATTGGTAATTTGATAGGGATTGCATTGAATCTGTAGATTGCTTTGGGTAGTATACTCATTTTCACAATGTTGATTCTTCCAATCCAAGAACGTGGTATATCTCTCCATCTGTTGGTATCATCTTTAATTTCTTTCATCAGTGTCTTATAGTTTTCTGCATACAGGTCTTTTGTCTCCCTAGGTAGGTTTATTCCTAGGTATTTTATTCTTTTTGTTGCAATGGTAAATGGGAGTGTTTCCATAATTTCTCTTTCAGAGGTTTCATCATGAGTGTATAGGAATGCAAGAGATTTCTGTGCATTAATTTTGTATCCTGCAACTTTACCAAATTCATTGATTAGCTCTAGTAGTTTTCTGGTGGCATTTTTAGGATTCCCTGTGTATAATATCATGTCATCTGCAAACAGTGACAGTTTTACTTCTTCTTTTCCAATTTGTATTCTTTTTATTTCTTTTTCTTCTCTGATTGCCATGGCTAGGACTTCCAAAACTATGTTGAATAATAGTGGTGAGAGTGGACATCCTTGTCTCGTTCCTGATCTTAGAGGAAATGCTTCCAGTTTTTCACCATTGAGAATGATGTTTGCTGTGGGTTTGTTGTATATGGCCTTTATTATGTTGAGGTAGGTTCCCTCTATGCCCACTTTCTGTAAAGTTTTTATCATAAATGGGTGTTGAATTTTGTCAAAAGCTTTTTCTGCATCTATTGAGATGATCATATGGTTTTTATTCTTCAATTTGTTAATATGGTGTATCACATTGATTGATTTGCATATATTCAAGAATCCTTGCATCCCTGGGATAAATCCCACTTGATCGTGTTGTATGATCCTTTTAATGTGTTGTTGGATTCTGTTTGCCAGTATTTTGTTGAGGATTTTTGCATGTATATTCATCAGTGATATTGGTCTGTAATTTTCTTTTCTTGTAGTATCTTTGTCTGGTTTTGGTATCAGGTTGATGGTGGCCTCATCGAATGAGTTTGGGAGTGTTCCTTCCTCTGCAATTTTTTGGAAGAGTTTGAGAAGGATGGGTGTTAGCTCTTTCTAAATGTTTGATAGAATTCACCTGTGAAGCCATCTGGTCCTGGACTTTTGTTTGTTGGAAGATTTTTAATCACAGTTTCAATTTCATTACTTGTGATTGGTCTGTTCGTATTTTCTTTTTCTTCCTGGTTCAGTCTTGGAAGGTTATACCTTTCTAAGAATTTGTCCATTTCTTCCAGGTTGTCCATTTTATTGGCATAGAGTTGCTTGTAGTAGTCTCTTAGGATGTTTTGTATTTCTGCAGTGTCTCTTGTAACTTCTCCGTTTTCATTTCTAATTTTATTGATTTGAGTCCTCTCCCTCTTTTTCTTGATGAGTCTGGCTAATGGCTTATCAATTTTGTTTATCTTCTCAAAGAACCAGCTTTTAGTTTTATTGATCTTTGCTATTGTTTTCTTTGTTTCTATTTCATTTATTTCCGCTCTGATCTTTATGATTTCTTTCCTTCTGCTAACTTTGGGGTTTTTTTGTTCTTCTTTCTCTAGTTCCTTTAGGTGTAAGGTTAGATTGTTTACTTGAGATTTTTCTTGTTTCTTTAGGTAGGCTTGTATAGCTATAAACTTCCCTCTTAGAACTGCTTTTGCTGCATCCCATAGGTTTTGGGTCGTTGTGTTTTCATTGTCATTTATCTCTAGGTATTTTTTGATTTCCTCTTTGATTTCTTCAGTGATCTCTTGGTTATTTAGTAACGTATTGTTTAGCCTCCATGTGTTTGTGTTTTTTACGTTTTTTTCCCTGTAATTGATTTCTAATCTCATAGCGTTGTGGTCAGAAAAGATGCTTGATATGATTTCAATTTTCTTAAATATACTGAGGCTTGATTTGTGACCCAAGATGTGATCTATCCTGGAGAATGTTCCGTGCACACTTGAGAAGCAAGTGTAATCTGCTGTTTTTGGATGGAATGTCCTATAAATATCAATTAAATCTATCTGGTCTATTGTGTCATTTAAAGCTTCTGTTTCCTTATTTATTTTCATTTTGGATGATCTGTCCATTGGTGTAAGTGAGGTGTTAAAGTCCCCCACTATTATTGTGTTACTGTCAATTTCCTCTTTTATAGCAGTTGTTAGCAGTTGCCTTATGTATTGAGGTGCTCCTATGTTGGGTGCATATATATTTATAATTGTTATATCTTCTTCTTGGATTGATCCCTTGATCATTATGTAGTGTCTTTCCTTGTCTCTTGTAACATTCTTTATTTTAAAGTCTATTTTATCTGATATGAGTATAGCTACTCCAGCTTTCTTTTGATTTCCATTTGCATGGAATATCTTTTTCCATGCCCTCACTTTCAGTCTGTATGTGTCCCTAGGTCTGAAGTGGGTCTCTTGTAGATAGCATATATATGGGTCTTGTCTTTGTATCCATTCAGCAAGCCTGTGTCTTTTGGTTGGAGCATTTAATCCATTCACGATTAAGGTCATTATCGATATGTATGTTCCTATGACCATTTTCTTAATTGTTTTGGGTTTGTTTTTGTAGGTCTTTTTCTTCTCTTGTGTTTCCCAGTTAGAGAAGTTCCTTTAGCATTTGTTGTAGAGCTGGTTTGTTGGTGCTGAATTCTCTTAGCCTCTGCTTGTCTGTAAAGCTTTTGATTTCTCCATCGAATCTGAATGAGATCCTTGCCGGGTAGCGTAATCTTGGTTGTAGGTTCTTCCCTTTCATCACTTTAAGTATATCATGCTACTCCCTTCTGGCTTGTAGAGTTTCTGCTGAGAAATCAGCTGTTAACTTTATGGGAGTTCCTTTGTATGTTATTTGTCGTTTTTCCCTTGCTGCTTTCAGTAATTTTTCTTTGTCTTTAATTTTTGCCAATTTGATTACTATGTGTCTCGGTGTGTTTCTCCTTGGGTTTATCCTGTATGGGACTCTCTGCGCTTCCTGGACTTGGGTGGCTATTTCCTTTCCCGTGTTAGGGAAGTTTTCGACTATAATCTCTTCAAATATTTTCTCTGGTCCTTTCTCTCTCTCTTCTCCTTCTGGGACCCCTATAATGCGAATGTTGTTGCATTTAATGTTGTCCTAGAGGTCTCTTAGGCTATCTTCATTTCTTTTCATTCTGTTGTTTTTAGTCTGTTCCGCAGCAGTGAATTCCACCATTCTGTGTTCCAGGTCACTTATCCGTTCTTCTGCCTCAGTTATTCTGCTATTGATTCCTTCTAGTGTAGTTTTCATTTCAGTTATTGTATTGTTCATCTTTGTTTGTTTGTTCTTTAATTCTTCTACGTCTTTGTTAAACATTTCTTGCATCTTCTCGATCTTTGCCTCCATTCTTATTCCGAGGTCCTGGATCATCTTCACTATCATTATTCTGAATTCTTTTTCTGGAAGGTTGCCTATCTCCACTTCATTTAGTTGTTTTTCTGGGGTTTTATCTTGTTCCTTCATCTGGTATGTAGCCCTCTGCCTTTTCATCTTGTCTGTCTTTCTGTGAATGTGGTTTTTGTTCCACAGGCTGCAGGATTATAGTTTTTCTTGCTTCTGCTGTCTGCCCTCTGGTAGTTGAGGCTATCTAAGAGGCTTGATGGGAGGCTCTGGTGGTGGGTAAAGCTGACTGTTGCTGTGTGGTGGTCAGAGCTCAGTAAAACTTTAATCCTCTTGACTGTTGATTGGTGGGGCTGGGTTCCCTCCCTGTTGGTTGTTTTGCCTGAGGCAACCCAACACTGGAGCCTACCTGGGCTCTTTGGTGGGGCTAATGACAGACTCTGGGAGGGCTCACACCCCGGAGTACTTCCCAGAACTTCTGCTGCCAATGTCCTTGTCTCCACGGTGAAACAGAGCCACCCCCCCCCCCGCCCCCCGCCTCTGCCAGAGACCTTCCAACACTAGCAGGTAGGTCTGGTTCAGTCTCCCCTGGGGTCACTGCTCCTTCCCCTGCGTCCCGATGCACACACTATTTTGTGTGCGCCCTCCAAGAGTGGGGTCTCCGTTTACCCCAGTCCTGTTGAAGTCCTGCAATCAATTCCCAGTAGGCTTCAAAGTCTGATTCTCTATGAATTCCTCCTCCCGTTGCCAGACCCCCAGGTTGGGAAACCTGACGTGGGGCTCAGAACCTTCACTTCAGTGGGCGGACTTCTGTGGTATAAGTGTTCGCCAGTCTGTGAGTCACCCACCCACCAGTTATGGGATTTGATTTTACTCTGATTGCGCCCCTCCTACCATCTCATTGTGGCTTCTCCTTTGTCTTTCGATGTGGGGTATCTTTTTTGGTGATTTCCAGTGTCTTCCTGTCCATGATTGTCCAGCAGCTAGTTGTGATTCTGGTGTTCTCGCAAGAGGGAGTGGGAGCACGTCCTTGTACTCCACCATCTTGGTTCCTCTCCCCATTTTCTTCTCATCAACTTTTTAATCTTACCAGATTTCCTCAATTTCTGATCTTCTCTTAGCCTTCTTTCTTGCTTTCCAGAAATATTGAGGGTTTTTTTTTTTTTTTTACTCTCATAACATTAACAGTAACAGTGATTATAAAAGGATGTAAGGCAGAAATGTAAATAGATATGTCTGTTCAGATTGCTAACTTTCTGAATCAAGATTGTATTTTTGGTACTCATAGCTTTTAGCCTTTAGCCTTTGGCTTTATTATGTCTAGAACACATTCTACTTGATTTTGACAGTTTCTAACATCTTTTGCTGGTGCATATGTGTGTTTCTGAAAGTACAAATGTGTGTGGCAACCTTTTAGGGGAAATTGCTCTCTCGTGAAATTGTAGTTTTCCTTAATGGCAGTACTGAATATTCATATAAATTAGAAGAGGTGTGAGGAGAGGAAATGGAATTAGGTACTTTGAAGATTGTTTTTAAAGATGTACCTACTAATGACACTCTCAGTATAAATTAGCCTTGTGTTGTTTCATAAGTGACTTGATTAAACTTTGGTGATAGAGGAAGAAAATAATTAGAAATAATTGGATGGAAAATAAAGGTAAGCATCATGTAGTGTTGGGTAGTGGATAAAAGAATGGGCTTTAAATATTTAAATCCTAGATTTAAATTCTGGCTCCTACTTTACCAATATTATAAGCTTGAGCAAATTATTTAAGTACTTCAAGCCTCAGTTTTGTTACCCATAAAATAAAGGAAGTATAGTATGTACGTCATAGAGTTATGAAGATTAAATGGGATATTGCATGTAAAATACTTAAGAGTACAAGGCTTGCAGTAAATATTAGTTAATATTAATCATCATCATTACTATCCTAGTGTAGGAGTTCTCAGCCTGAAGTTGACTGGAACTATCAATTAACAAGTATTTATCAAGTATCTGATCTCTAGTATTGGATTTAAACCTATAGAAGGAGCTACTGTTGTGAATATCAGGTTGGTACCTAGAGATGGAACAAAGTGAGCTATTATTAGTGGAGTTCTTACCACAGGGTTCAATAGTAAGGTAGATGTTATTATTCCAAGCTGAGGCTTGGTAATGTTAAGTAACTTGAAGATAATGGACTGTTTTTGAGTCCCACTTCTACCATTGAATTTAGCTAGGTGGTCAGAGTAAGTCACTTAACTTTGAAGGTATGGAGTTATTGACACAAATAAGTTGATGTTAATTTACTTCTAATTTTGAATATATTGACATGTTCTTCAGGGTCAAAATATACAGATCTGTATTCTTCTAACCCTTACTAGTGCGCCTGTTTTGAGTTCTCTGTAAATCCGCCCCCTCAATTCCTTCAGCCTTACAATTCTCCAGTCCAACTTAGAAAATATCAATTTTGTTGATAGTTGGATTGAACAATAAAGGGTTAAAATTGAGGGTAATGATGGGTGTGACTGTGTTGAGATAGTAAGAAGTGGTTTATGAGAATAAATGTAGGTGTCACAGTGGGGACTAATCTATTGTTTAGGGTCTCAAAGAGGAAATAAATGATGCTTTTGAAATTTACAAAAGGTGATCAAATTGGATGACTAATTATAAGGGATATGTGTTCAGAGTTTTCCCTTTAGACTCAGTTATTTACCTGTCAAGCCATCCTGTCTTGCTCTAGAAATTGATTGTCCTTCAAATATGAGTAAGAGGACTGGAATAAACAAACCTGACTCCTGGATGTTTATTTGGAAAGAAAAGACCTCAACGTAATGCTGTGAATTGTCAGTCACATTTACATCCTAATCAGAAAGCTCTAAACTCTCATATAGTTATGATGCCCTGTTGGGAGCTGTACAAGAGAAACTAGCAATTGAATCCCTGTCCTCTAAGACCAAAAAAGTATATAGCTACTCTCATACATTGTTAATGGGTTTTAAAAGGGTACAACTTATTTTTTGGGAAAAAATAGACCTTATATAACAATTTAAAATGTATGTGCTCTGTAGCACAGCAATTTTATTTCTACGAATTTATCTTTCATAATATGAGGATACTTACTGCAGCATTGTTTTTTTGTTTTGTTTTTTATAGTTTAAAACGCTCTTGGAGTCTTAGTTTTTGGTTTTTTTTTTTTAACTTATTTATTTCTTTATTTTTGGCTGCGCCGGATCTTAGTTACGGCACGCATGTGGGATCTAGTTCCCCCACCAGGGATTGAACCTGGGCCCCCTGCGTTGGGAGTGCGGAGTTTTACCCACTGGACCATGAGGGAAGTCCCTGTGGCATTGTTTGAAGTAACAAATGACTGGAAACAACCTAAACGTGTATCAATAGGTGACTGACTGAAAATATTATGTACCTATATAAGGAAATATTATTCGGTCTTTAAAAAGAATAAAGTAGATCTACTTCTACCTTAATACACAACAATATTCTGGATATATTAAGTGAAAAACATTACTTAGTATACTATAGTATGCAACAATTGTATAAAACAGGCACAATCATTCTTATGCTTGTGTAGGCATAGACTCTCTGGAAGGATACACAAGATATTTCTTCTGAGATTCTTCTGATACAGAAATTTCTTCTGAGGGGGTGGTGTGGGAGGGCTACATACTTTCTGTTATTGAAAATGTTTTTGAATATTTGCATCAAATGTCTTAACATGTCATGTGAGATATATTTGCATTTGGCCACATACACTGTTACCTTAAGAACTTGCACTCATTGATGAGGAATTTTGTGTACATGCTTCGGTACTTGTACTTTTGAACTTGAGGACTCTCTTAATCTTTTGACATGGGAATAAGGAGCAGTATTGAACCACCACCCCTTCCAGGGTAGGGTGCATCCTGGTTGAAGTTTCAGGTAGTTGAAGAAAAACTGAATATAGTTTTAAAAAAGAACATTTAAAAAATCAGAATACTGAAATGCTTAATTATTCTGCCTGAATAAAGCAGAAGGGTCAGAAAGAAGGGGAATTTGATGGAGGACTTGAAAGCATTTTGGAAGTATGAAAGTACATGGAAATGAGGAACCGAGGAGGGAGTCCTCAGGTAACTAAAAACATTTTATAAACATTATCTCATCTCTAAATTATACCCTTTTGTAAAAAGTTATTTTCCAGACTTTCATAAAACAAAGTAAAGAAATTGAAGCCCAGATGATAATTTGTGGTTTCCTAAGTAACATAAGAAGAAAATAGCAAAATGAGGACTAGCACCTTTTTTCTTGATTTCCCGCCCAGCCCCACGAGTATTCTATCACCTGAACCGTGACATGGGAATAGCACCAAAAACCAAACCAAAACATTTAAAAAATTGTTTGGAACTTGATGTGTAAGAGCATTTGTTTCCAAAGTAAGGTTATATTTTCCCCAGTCTTAGGGGACAAGAATGGGAATAAGGGTTGAATACCGCTTTGTACATTGCACTACCATTTCTTTTTTTTACTATGAGTCATTCTGGTTCAGAAAAAGGAAGGATACTAACATTTGCACAGCATGTTACAGCTTTAGAAACTTCTTTCACCTTTATTATTTTCTCATTTTGCAGCTCTTTATGATACAGGTAGTGGTAATGTTTTGTTATTGTTATTAGGCTTTCACTATTAAAGAAAAAATAGGCTCGAGAAAGTTGGGTAATTTGCTTGACATAACACAGCTGATAAGTGTCAAAACTGGCCTTTACAAAATCAAACTCAGATTTTTTTTTTTTCTTTCTACCCAAGTATAAGGTCTTTGAGGTATATTTGTTTAGCTTTGTGGAAGACCAATTCTGGGTGGGTCAACAATCAAGAAAACATTTGGAAACCTAAAACTTGAAGGGACAGTGGTTCAATAAATAGGTGGTTTAGGGGAGCAGGGGAGGCTCTGACCCTCCTGGGTGCAAGCACAGCTGATGTGCTTGTTGTTCTCATGTACTCTGCCAGCCCTTTTCAGAGCAGCTTGTCACCTCAGTTGCTGCACCGGTCTGAGCAGTGGGCTATTTAAAGGGAATGTACTTAACACTTGGCCTGAAGACGTGTACCAGATTGGTGTTAGGAGAGCTATTTTTGTAGTTAATCATGCATAAGTTAGTAAAATGTCTTTTTGTAAAAAATATTGGTGAAGTTTATTTCTCACACTAAATTTTGATAAAGGATGAGACGGAGCAGGAAAATGAAATAAGCGTCAAGCTTGGTAGGCATAGTGACCTTTTCTACGTTTTCACATTTTAGAGATACTGGGAGAGAATTTGACATTTAATACATTATCTGATTAAACTGAAGAAGCGTTTCCACACTCTAGTGTCTAATATTGACTTTGGGGTTTACTCTGAGTGCAATGGAAAGCCACTGAGTGGCTTTAAGCAGAGGAGTAACATCATCTGATTAGTGTTTGTAAAGAGATCCTTGGCTGTTGAGTCGAGGTATCTGGCAGGGAGAGGGACCAAGGTTAGAGTTGAGGAGCGTCACTTTACTCTAAATAAACACCTGAGAGACTTACATGTAAATGAGAATACCATTATCTTAGAGTGAAAAATACCTGTCATTTGAATTGGATATTTGGGTTGACTAGTAAGTAGATTCTTAGTTTCTCTCAGGATTCTCAATATTTTTTGAAAACTCCTCAGGTGATTATAAAATGCAGCCAGGGTTATCTTGGGGTTATCTGCTTTATCTTGGGGAAAAAAGGAGAGATCTTGGGGGTAAGCTTGGGAGAAGGGGGTTAAAAGTGAAAAGCTTTGGAGAGCTTGGAAAGTATAACTATTGTTTATCTGTTTTCTTTGGAATTTTATTTTCAAATTCGTATGTTCAAATGTCTGAATGTTACGGTAGTATGAATTTAGTAACATTAAACTTTAGGTAATTCCTACTTATCCAGCCTCTTATAATTGATTCTTTCCCTATCTGTTCCTTTTCATAAGAAGAGCCAGGGCAGTATTGAGAATGGATGACTAGAATATAATACAATTTGATAAGAATTTGCCAGCATTGGGGCTTCGCTGGTGGTGCAGTGGTTAAGAATCTGCCTGCCAGTGCAGGGGACACGGGTTCAAGCCCTGGTCCAGGAAGATCCCACATGCCGTGGGGCAACTAAGCCCGCGAGCCACAACTAGTGAGCCCGAGTGCCACAACTACTGAAACCCGTGTGCCTAGAGCCCACGCTCCGCGGCAAGAGAAGCCACTTCAATGAGAAGCCCACGCACCACAACGAAGAGTAGACCCCGCTCTCTGCATCTAGAGAAAGCCCGCACACAGCAACGAAGACCCAACGAAGCCATAAATAAATAAATAAATAAAGGGGCTCTCCATTTGAACATCTCTTTAAAGAAAAAAAGAATTTGTCAGCATTAACAGAAGAATCCATCTCTTAAAAATTCGTCAAACCATTTCTAAGATGAGTTTCCATTGATTCATTTAAAAAATATATTTCTTTGTGTATACATACACACATTTAGAAATTTGAGCAACCATATTAATGTCTAGCTACTTATCTGCATACCTGGGATTCTGGATTAAGATTGCTGTTGCTTCCTATAATTGGATAGAAGCACATGTAGCTTTTCTTTCTTGCTCTAGGATTTTTGTGCTTTACTGATATAAAATTATATCTTTATGTGTTTTATACAAAGGAAACAAATTATTTGTATTAGGATGAGAGACTTAGAATAGGGGTAAAAAGGAATACAATGACTAAAGATTATCACAGAAGTACTTTTTTGATTTTTGTTTTAAATATTTATTTATTTATTTATTTGGCTTCACCGGGTCTTAGTTGTGGCACACAGGATCTTCGCTGTGGCATGTGGGATCTTCGTTGCGGCACTTGGGATCTTTAGTTGTGGCACACGGGCTCTTAGTTGCAGCACGTGGGATCTAGTTCCCTGACCAGGGATCGAACCTGGGCCCCCGCACAGAGTCTTAACCACTGGACCACCAGGGAAGTCCCCAGTACTTTTCTGTTTTTATAGATTACAATTTATAATCCTGAATCAGTAATTTATTGTTAGATTAGTTAGCTGGATTAGTTATAGCTAAAAATTATTTTTCTCCTTTGGAGTTACAGTAGGGAATGTAGAGGAGGTTTGTAGGAGTTTTGGGTAATCAAACACAGTAGTTACAACAATGATATTGCCAGGATTTAACGTAGCCGGTACAATTTAGGGCTGTTTATTTGTGGACTTTTAGGATCACCTCTGTTATTTTATGCAGTAATATAGTGTAGTAGACTCTATTGAAAGTCATGCCTTAAACACTGATGTGCCTTTTTCTTCTTTCCTATTTATAGTGGTAGTCGCTCCTCTAAAACGTTTAAACCAAAGAAGAACATACCAGAGGGTTCTCACCAGTATGAGCTCTTAAAGCATGCAGAGGCCACACTGGGCAGTGGAAACCTCCGGATGGCTGTCATGCTTCCTGAGGGGGAAGATCTGAATGAGTGGGTTGCAGTGAACAGTAAGTAGCCTTTCTGTTTCTCAGTAGACCGTAAATTAGGTTAGTAGCCTCACTGTAGGTGAGTGTTGGGGTGCTCTCTATTCTAGGATTTAGTTAGCAACCTAATACCACAAGATAGTGGTACCTCAGTTTACTTTAACCTTTATGGTATTTTATTTCTGAATATGGAGTTACATGAAATTCTTATCTCCTGTTATCATGTAATACAAAGCATAGATTTACCATCTTCATTGGAAAAAATGATAATAATAGCAACAATTAATGTTTATGGAACACTGTGGCACTCTGCTATTCTTTCTACATGAATTATTTTTATTTATTTTATTGAAGTTTATTTGATTTATGGTATTCGTTTCAGATGTATAACATAGTGATTCAATATTTTTAGATTATACTCCATTTAAAGTTATTACAATATAATGGCTATATTTCCCTGCGCTGTACAATATACCTTTGTGGCTTATTTATTTGATACTTGCTGGTTTGTACCTCTTAATCCCCTACCCCTGTCTTGCTCTTCCTCCATTCTCTCTCCCCGCTGGTAACCACTTGTTTGTTCTCTATATCTGTGAGTCTATTTCTGTTTTGTTATATTCATTCATTTTATTTTTTAGATCCCACATATAAATGATATCATGCAGTATTTGTCTTTCTGTGTTTGACTTAACTTCACTAAGCATAATACCTTCCAGGTCCATCCATGTAGTTGCAAATGGTAAATGTTCATTCTTTTTTATGGCTGAGTAATATTCCATTGTGTGTGTGTGTGTGTGTGTGTGTGTGTGTGTGTGATAAAGAAGATGTGGTGTTTATATATATGTATATGTACATACACACACACACACCATTATCCATTTATCTGTTTATGGACGCTTAGGTTGCTTCCATATCTTGGCTATTAGCCTCCATATGCTGCTCTGAACATTGGGGTACATGTATCTTTTCAAATTATTGTTTTTATTTTCTTCTACATGGATTATTTTATTTCATCTTTACAACCTCATGATGTAGGTACTATTATTATCCCAGTATATAGGTAAGAAAGCTGAGACAGAAAGATTGTAGTAATGTGCTTATGTTATACAGCTATTGAATGCTAGAGCCTGGGCTCAAATACAGAGCTCTAAAATTTCAGAGACTGCGCTTTAACCCCTATGCTAAATTGCCTCTTTCAGTAGCATACTTAGTTATTTGTCTAAACTTTGCTTTAAAAAGAAAAAAAGACAATTCAATAGTGATCTTATGAAATTAGTAAAATATGTTTATGATATATTCGTAACCCCTAGAAAGAAAAAAATATAAGTAAAAAGTAAATATATTCTTGGGAATTAAGCAGAGTAAGTTGGGGAATAAAAGTGGTACTTTTTAAAAAAAATTTTTTTTAAATTTTATTTTGATTCTTTTCTCTCTCTTTTTAAATTAATTATTTTATTTATTTTTGGCTGCGTTAGGTCTTCATTGTTGTGCGCGGGCTTTCTCTAGTTGCAGAGAGAGGGGGCTACTCTTCGTTGCAGTGCGTGCGCTTCTCATTGCGGTGGCTTTTCTTGCTGCGGAGCACAGGCTCTAGGCGCGCGGGCTTCAGTAGTTGTAGCTCACGGGCTCTAGAGCAGGCTCAGCAGTTGTGGCGCACGGGCTTAGTTGCTCCATGGCATGTTGGATCTTCCTGGACCAGGGCTTGAACCCGTGTCCCCTGCATTGGCAGGCGGATTCTTAACCACTGTGCCACCAGGGAAGCCCAAAAGTGGTACTTTTAATATTCAAGGTTTATCAGCATTGGTGAAGAAATTAATAGAATTTTATAACTGGAGGAAATTTATATGACTCTAGTTATAATAAATGAAATTTAATTGAAAATACACACTAAATGCCTAGGCTTTGATTAAGGAAAAACAGAACAGTATTTTTATTGTAATATTTGATGGTATCTTACGGTAATTTGAAACATATCATGGGATTTATAAATTGAGCTGCCACCCACTAACTTCTAGGAACCTAAAGTATTTTACTGAGATGTC
Organism: Eschrichtius robustus; assembly: GCF_028021215.1. Taxonomy (NCBI): domain Eukaryota; kingdom Metazoa; phylum Chordata; class Mammalia; order Artiodactyla; family Eschrichtiidae; genus Eschrichtius; species Eschrichtius robustus. Next base: position 64,185,814 of record NC_090827.1, on the reverse strand, counting down.
TTAAAACCTTACTGTGACAGCAGTTCTGTAAGAGCAGTATTTATTAGAGTATGGTTATCCTCCTGGACCCAGAGAGTTTAGTTACTAAAGAGATAAAGTGATTTGTTTGCTTTATTGATGAGAGTCATCTAACCTATAAGATAGTTCTATGACACTTTAAGGACAATATTCAGAATAAATTTCCAATATATGTGTACATCCTTTTTCTGGGTACTTGTTTGTGCCTTTTTGTACCATTTATTTGAGAGCTCATTTTCTAATTTTAGAAATCTAAGGAAGGCAGTGTAGAGCTTCTGTACTACATGAGATTGTGACTTTTAAGTATAAAAGCAGATCATTGTTTTCTGTCTGTATTCGCTCTGTCTCAATTATCAGAACTGAGTGTCTGTACTATTGAAATGTCTAGAACTTCAGGAACTTATAAAATTTCACAGACATATTGCAGTTATAGCCAGAAAAAACTTGCTTTGAACTGAAGTGTTTGAACATCCCTGTAGAACATAGAATTCTGCCTTTAAAATACAGCATTTGACTGAAGTATTGGATTACAATTTTTTTCTTATTCATAGTAATCTTTCCAAGTGACACTTGATGAAGTGAATAGGATTTGAGGCTAGATAGACAATTTCCATTCACTGACAGTGATTAAGTAAACATTTCGGGTACATAAAAGAGTGAAGGGGATTTGTTGATAAGATTGGCATCTTAATGGCCTTTTTCCTTCAGTTTACTTGCCAGATGAAGATAAATGGTAGAAGATGGGAAGTTTTACAAATTCAACAACTAGTCTCATAGCCAGAAACCAGAGGCTGGTTTTGAACGTTCTGCTGCTAGAAAGAGTGATAACTTAAAGAAGATACAAGGTTCAGAGTTTTGGAAAAAGTGGATGGATGGCTTATAATTAATTTTTGTGGCACAGAATCTTGAGGCCATATCTTCATTTGTGGAAGAAAACTAACAATTACTAAATGTCTACTTTATGGTAGACACGTATTTTGTTTTTTAGCACTCTGCAGTAAACTGAATTTTAAAGGTAGGAAACTGAGATTCAGGGAGGTTAAGTAACTCAACTATTAAGTATAGAGTTGGGATTCAAAGCCATAGGGTTACCCACTGTTCATGTGGAGGACAACCCGATTAAAAATGGGCAGAAGACCTAAATAGACATTTTCCCAAAGAAGACATACAGATGGCCAACAGGCACATGAAAAGATGCTCAGCATCACTATTCATCAGAGAAATACAAATCAGAACCACAATGAGATATCACCTCATACCTGTCAGAATGGCTCTCATCAAAAAGATCACAAATAACAAATGTTGGTAAGGACGTGGAGAAAAGGAAGCCCTACGGTGTACTCTTGGTGGGGATGTAAATTGGTGCAGCCACTATGGAAAACAATATGGAGGTTTCTCTTAAAATTAAAACTAGAACTACCATATGATCCAGCAATTCTGCTGGATGTATATTTTAAGAAAATGAAAACATTAATTTGAAAAGATACATGTACCCCAGTGTTCATAGCAGCATATGGAAGCTAATAGCCAAGATATGGAAGCAACCTAAGTGTGCATCAACAGATGAATGGATAAAGAAGATGTGGTGTATACACACACGCACACACACACACGCACACACACACAATGGAATATTACTGAGCCATAAAAAAGAATGAAATTTGCCATTTGCAACAACATGGATGGACCTGGAGGGTATTATGACTAGGGAAATAAATCAGAGAAAGACAAATATTGTATGTTATCACTTATATGTGGAATCTAAAAAATAAAAAAAGAAGAATGAATATAACAAAACAGAAACAGACTTACAGATATAGAATAAACTAGCAGTTACCAGTAGGGAGAGGGTAGGTGGGAGGGGTAAGATAGGGGTAAGGGATTAAGAGGTACAAACCTCTATGTATAAAAGAAATCAGTTACAAAGGTATATTGTACAGGACAGGGACTATAGCCAATATTTTATAATAACTTTAAATGGAGTGTAATCTATAAAAATATTGAATCACTATGTTGCACACCCAAAACTGACAAAATATTGTAAATCAATTATACTTCAATTTTAAAAAGAAAAGAGAGAAAGAACACCAGTCTTTCTAAAGCTTTATGTGGAAAGGAGAAAATACTAGTGTTATGAGTTCTATGTGGACATATAAGAAAGGAAACCAGGTCATCTAACTTATGAACTTAGATGTAAAAATCCTAATAAAAATATTAGCAGATTGAATCTAGCAATACTTAAAAATTATAACACATCATGACCAAATTATTCTTATTCCTAGAATACAAGGTTGGCTTAACACTTGCAAATCAGTTGTAATTCACCGCATTAGCCAAAATAAAGGAAGAGGAAGAAATCATATGATCATCTCAGTATAAGCAGAAAAAACATTTGGTAAAATTTAAAATCAATTCGTAATAAACTTATGAAGTAAAAGTTGAGAACTTTTTTCTGATAAAGCATATCTACAAAAAAGATACAGCAAACATCATATTTGATAATGAAATGTTGAAGTTTTTTCTCAGATTAGGAATGAGTTAAGGTTAGCCACCATCACCACTTTCCTGGAGCGTTAGCCAATGCAGTAAGGCAGGAAGAAGAATAAAAGATAATAATAACTGGAAAGGAAGAAACAACATTTATGTTCATAGCCAACATGAATGAATGTTGAAAAACCAAAAGACTATGATTTTATTACTACACCATCACTATTATTATGAATAGGTAAATTTAATAAACTTGTTGGCTTTGAGGTCAATATAAAAAAATTATGAGTAGCATAAAAATTATAAAAAAACAAGGAATAACAGTTTTCCAGTGAAACATATGGAAAACTATTCCTTTATGATTGGTGTTTTCTGTGCTCTTCTTAAGAAATATTTCCATGCCAAAGTTCATGGACATATTTTTCTATGCTCTTTTAAACTTTATTGTCTTGCCTTTCACATTTACATGTATGATCCACTTGGAATTGCTTTTCAGGTATTGTGTGAATGAAGAGTCAAGTTTTATTCTTTTCCATAGAGATAACCAACAGACTCAGAAACCATCTCACATTTTTTTACGGTGTTGTCTTTTTCTTAGTGATCTATAGAAGTTCTTTATATATTCTGAATATAAGATTTTTATTGATTATATGTGTTGCAAATAATTTCTCCCACTCTTGCTTGGCTTTTTATTCTCTTAAGGGAGTCACTTAATGAACAGAAGCTCCTAAATTCAGTGAGGCAAATATTGTTTGTTTGTATTCTTTTCATCTGTTCTTTGTTGAGGAAAGAACACTGATAGATCTCAGATTCTGCTGGAATAAAAGATTGAGTAAAATTAAAATTTAACTTTTTACTTATAACTGATATTTGCTTTGCAGCTGTAGATTTCTTCAATCAGATCAACATGCTTTATGGAACAATCACAGATTTTTGTACAGAAGAAAGTTGTCCAGTGATGTCAGCTGGCCCAAAGTAAGACATGATTCATGATCAGTTCTCATTTTTACTTTATCATGCAGTTCTTAGATTAGAAGAAAATTTCTGCCCTTGTAATTTTCTGTATTTAGCATCTCCTTCAGTGATTTACCAATGACTAATGTTTTGAGTCCAGATTCCTTAGCCTGAGCTTTATAGTCCTCCCTATTGTATTGTCCTCCATCCTGCTTTTCTTCTGATTGCTTATGCCTCTCTATCCAAATATTTTTTAAAATCGAATTATAGTTGATATACAATATTATGTTAGTTTCAGGTGTATTGCATAGTGACTTGACATTTCCATACATTATGAAATGATCATCATGATAAGTCTACTAACCATCTGTTCCCATACAAAGTTATTACAGTGTTATTGACCATACTCCTTATGTTGAATATTATATTCTCATGACTTATTTATTTTATAACTGGAGGTTTGTATCCTTAAATCCCTTTCACCTATTTTGCTCTTTTCCCACCCCGCTCCCCTCTGGCAACCACCCTTTTGTGTGCTGTATCTGTGAGTTTGTTTTCTAGATTTCACATGTAAATGAGATCATATGGTGTTTGTTTTATTCTGCCTGACTTATTTTACTTAATGTAATACCCTCTAGATCCATCCATGTTGTTGCAAAGGGCAAGATTTCTTTCCCTTTTTTTTTATGGCTAAGTAATATTCCGTTGTGTGTGTGTGTGTGTGTGTGTGTGTATACACACACACACACCCCACATCTTCTTCATTCATCTGTTGATGGACACTTAAATTACTTTCATATTTTAGGTACTGAAAATAATGCTGCAATGAAAAACATACATCTTTTTGCATATATGCAAATATCTTTTCAAATTAGTGTTTTTGTTTTTTTTGGGTAAATGCCCAGAAAAGAAATTGCTGGATCTTATGGCAGTTCTATTTTAAATATTTTGAAGAACCTCTATACTTTTCTCCATACTGGGTACACCAATTTGCAATTCCACCAACAGTGCATAAGGGTTCCCTTTTTGTCACATCCTTGCCAATACTTGTTATTTGTTGTCTTTTTGATAATAGCCATTCTAACAGGTGTGAGAAGTATCTCATTGTGTTTTTAATTTGCATTTCCCTCATGATTGGTGAGGTTGAGCATCTTTTCATGTGTCTCTTGGCCATGCGTATGTCTTTGGGAAAAATGTCTATTCAGGTCCTCTGCCCGTTTTTTAATTGGGTTGTTTATTTAGTTATTTATTTTTGATGTTGAGTTGTATGAGTTCTTTGTATAGTTTGTATATTAACCCCTTATTGGATATATCACTTGCAAATATCTTCTCCCATTCAGTAGGCTACCTTTTCATTTTGTTGATAGTTTCCTTACTGTGCAAAACCTTTTTAGTTTAATGTGGTACCATTTATTTATTTTTGCTTTTATTTCCCTTGCCTGAGAAGACAGATCCAAAAAATATTGCTAAGACTGATTTCAAAGAGTTTTCTCCTAGAAATTTTATGGTTTCAGGTCTTACATTTAAATCTTTAATTCATTTTTATTTTATTTTATTTATTTATTTTTAAAAATATTTATTTGTTTATTTGGCTGCTCCAGGTCTTAGCTGTGGCATGCGGGATCTTTGTTGCAGCATGCAGGATCTTTAGTTGCGGCATGTGGAATCTTTTAGTTGTGGCATGTGGGCTCTTCGTTGTGGCATGCGGGATCTAGTTCCCTGACCAGGGCTTGAACCCGGGCCCCCTGCATTGGGAGTGTGGAGTCTTAACCACTGGACCACCAGGGAAGTCCCTCATTTTTATTTTAGTTTATGTTTGTACATGATGTGAGAAAGTAGTCCAGTTTGATTCTTTTGCATGTAGCTCTCCAGTTTTCCCAACATCATTTATTGAAGGGGCTGTCTCTTTTCCCCTGTTGTATATTTTTGCCTCCTTTGCAGATTAATTGACCATTTAAGTGTAAGTTTGTTTCTGGGCTCTCTATATTCTATTCCATTAATCTGTGTTTCTCCTTTTGTGCTTGTACCATACTGTTTTGATTACTATAGCTTTGTAGTATAGCTATAGTATACTATATGTATGTATGTTTGAAATAGGCAGTGTGATACCTTCAGCTTTGTTCTTCTTTCTCAAGATTGCTTTGGCTATTTGGAGTCTTTTGTGTTTCTGTACAAATTTCAGAATTACTTGTTCTAGTTCTATGAGAAATGCCACTGTTATTCTGATAAAGATTGCATTGAATCTGTAGATGGCCATGGGTAGTATGGTCATTTTAAAAATAATAATTCTTCCAGTCTGTGAGCATGTTATATCTTTCCATATGTTTGTGTGTTTTTCCATTTCTCTCATAAATATCTTAAAGTTTTCAGAGTACAAGTGTTATACTTTTTTGCTTAGATTTATTCCTAGGTATTTTATTCTTTTTGATGCAGTTGTAAGTGGGATTGTTTTAAATTTATCTTTGATAGTTCACTATTTGTGTGTTGAATTGCAACAGGTTTCTGTGTATTAATTTTGTATCCTGCAACTTTATTGAATTAATTGATGATCTCTAGTAGTTTTCTGGTAACATGCTTAGGATTTTCTATGTATAGTATCCTGTTATCTGCAATGACAGTGACAGTTTTACTTCTTCCTTTCCAATCTGGATTCATTTTATTTCCTTTTTTTGTCTGTTTTGGCTAGGACTTCCAATACTATGTTGAATAAAAATGGTGAGAGTGGGCATCTTTTTCTTGTTACTGATTTAGAGGAAATGCTTTCAGCTTTTCACCATTGAGTATAATGTTGGCTGTGGGTTTGTCATATATGGCCTTATTATGTTGAGTATGTTCCCTCTAAGCCCACTGTTTTGAGAGTTTTTGTTAATCATAAATGGATGTTGAATTTTGTCAAAGGCTTTTTTCTGTATCTGTTGAGATGATGATAATATGATTTTTATTTTTCAGTTTGTTAATGTGGTGTATCACGTTGATTGACTTGTAGATATTGACCATCCTTGCATCCCTGGGATAAATCCTGCTTGATCATGGTTTATGATCCTTTTAAAGTATTGTTGGATTCGGTTTGCTAATATTCTGTTGAGGATTTTTGCACCTATGTTCATTGGTGATATTGGCCTGAAATTTTCTTTTTACGTGGTGATTTGTCTGGTTTTGATCAAAGTGATGCTGGCCTCATAGAATGAGTTCAGAAGTTTTCCTTCCTCTTCAATTTTTTGGAATAGTTTGAGAAACATAGGTAATATAACTCTTTAAATGTTTGGTAGAATTCACCTGTGAAGCTGTTTGGTCCTTGACTTTTGTTTGTTATGAGTTTTTGGGTTTTTTTAAAATTACTGATTCAGTTTCATTATTGGTAATCCATCTGTTCATATTTTCAATTTTTTCCTGATTCAGTTTTGGGAGATTGCATGTTTCTAGGAATTTATCCATTTCCTCTAGGTTGTCCATTTGACTGGCTATAATTGTTCGTAGTAATCTCTTATGATCATTTGTACTTCTGTGGTATTGTTTGTAACTTCTCTTCTTTCATTTCTGATTTTATTTGTTTGGGTTTATCAATTTTGTTTATTTTTTCCAAGAGCCAGCTCTTAGTTTCATTGGTCTTTTCTATTTATTTTATTATTATTATTATTATTATTAGTTTCTATTTCATTTAATTATGCTCTATTCCTCATGATTTCTTCCCTTCTACTAACTTTGGGTTTTGTTTGTTCCATTTTTCTAGTTACTTCAGGTATAAGCTTAGATTGTTTATTTGAGATTTTTCTTATTTCCTGAGGTAGGCTTGTATTACTATAAAATTCCCTCTTAGAACTGCTTTTGCTGCATCCCATATATTTTGGATTGTTATGTTTTTGTCTTCATTTGTCTCCAGGTATTTTTTGATTTCCTCTTTGATTTCTTCAGGGACCCATTGGTTATTGGGTAGCATGTTGTTTAGACTCCACCTGTTAGTATTTTTTGCACTTTTTTCTTGAAGTGGTGTCTCAGTTACTATTTATTATCATTATTAACCAAGAAATGAACATTTTGGAATTTGTAGTTTATAAGTTCATACCATGATGACAGAAATAAATTTCAAAGACAACGGTCTGTCAAAGGTGGAATAAAAAAATCAGTGGGTGCAAAATAGAGTTAGAAGATGAAGTCATCGTAAGTATAAACATGACAAAAGAAAAGGAAAGAATCAGGGAATCATCAACTCTAGAAGTATAAGCAATATACAGTTGTTTTATTTTTCAAAAAACCTTAGGACATTGAATATTAGTATTTTTTATAAAGCTTCAGGATATTGAAAATGATTTTTTGGTTTACTGTGCCTGCTTTTGACTTTTGCATTTAAAAATGAATAGGGAACACCTGAGAATCATTAACAAAATCAAAAACATGATTGTGAGAGAAATGCAAAAACGTTGAGGCTTCATAACATAAGGGAAAAAACATGGATGAGTTCCTGTCTTTAAATGAAGACTAAGTAATGATGGCTAGAAGTCCTACCATTCATGTTCTCTATCTCCTAAGAGGCTCAAACAAGAAGAGACCTAAGTCACACTTGAGACTTTTGTTTTATGTTAGGAAGAATCTCTTGACTGTGAAAGTGATTAAATAGTGGAACAGGATGCCAAGAAATGTTGGGGAATCTCCTCTTGGAGACCTTCGAAGTAGACTTGACATTCATCCCTGTTTCCCAGGGTTGGTATGCTGTCAGAATATTTATTCAGGTGTATCCTGTTTAAGATTTACTGTTCAAGTGTAAGTAACTATGATTAAATAGAAAGCATCCTTGTTATCCTATCTCAAGATAGTTTTCATTGTTTAAAATACCCTGTAGTATTTTTCCATTGTATTTTCTTCCACCTCCTTTGCTAGGCTTAATCACCTATCATTATGTCAGTCCAAACTCTGGGACAAGATTATAAAAACACAATTGATTCAAAGAGAGAAGCTAAGTGGCAGAGGTAATCTTCAGAAACTAAAAAACTAAATGCTAGTTCAGTTTAGATAATTTAGTACATGGAGTTTCAGCTGCATGCTTATTCCTTGTCTTAAAAATCAGGTTGTGGTTGTATGTGTGTGTGTTTGTTTAATTAACTCCATTAGCATTCTGTTGTACTGTTTTCACATACTCATTTACAAGTCTGTCTTCTCTACTAGTCTTTTTCCTTGAGAACAGAGAAAGTGTCTTTCATTTTAGTGTCCCTTGTTCAAGAACAGTATTTCTTGACACAGTATTTCTCACATGGTAGGTGTACATTAAATGTTTATTATACCAAAGGATAGTGTCTGGTTAATACCCAGATACCATAGGCATCTTTGGGTTGCCAATTTTCCTCAAAGGCATGTTTAGCTCCTCAACCAAATGTACTCAAATATTGAATCATTCTCTTTTTCATTAATGTTACTTAGGCGCTTCCATGTCATTCTCTAGTCTTAACCCAAAATTTAAAGCCCCAAGTTAAAAAGAACTGTACTGCGTAAGGAGAAGCGTTTTTTGAGGAAGAAAACAATAATCATAAAGATTAAAGATGGTCATCATAGAAGTGGGAAGTAAACTTAGGGTTTCTACTATGGCAGTTTATACTATGTGTGATTCTAAAATATAACTGCTATGTATGAAGGAAAGCTCACAAAAAATGGGTTTGGTGGGATCTGCTTAATTTGTATCCTGGTAAATGCAAAATAGTCCAATAGCAATTTAAAAATGCTAAATTTAAGTGCCAAATGCAAAAAAATCTTTATTTGGAGGAAGAGATTAGAATATGTCCTGAATACATTCCTAATAAACATATATATGTAATATAAAAATATACACATTATATATAGGTATACACTGATATTCTGTGTACTTTTTATCTTTCTAATACAGATATGAGTATCATTGGGCAGATGGAACAAACATAAAGAAGCCTATTAAGTGCTCTGCACCAAAGTACATTGATTACCTGATGACTTGGGTTCAGGACCAGTTGGATGATGAGACATTATTTCCATCAAAAATTGGTATAATTGTTTAACTGGGATCCATCATGATTTATCTAATTTCATGCGTTTCTAGGGCTTATTGCCTCTCTGTTCCAGGAACCATGTTAGATTACCATACCTATCAAAATATTGCTAATCTTATGTACTTGAAAGTGTCTATCTTTTTCATACCAAGTTTATCATGAACATTAGGTAAACCTCCCTATAATTTTAAACAGTAAGAAGATCGGTATATCTTGGATAGTAACAAATCTGGCCTGTGTTAGGGAAAAAAGAGACTGGACATGGGGTAAGCAGCCAGTATCATCTGCTGCAGTCATATCCATTTCTTGTTTAGGAAGGGAGTTTGTGTGACTTCAAAACAGTTTTACCTTATATTTGTGGCAAAGAGGGCATTTGTATTCATGACCCACGGTGTGAACCTTGCAGGCTGTGAAATCAGGCTACGTGAGAAGAAAACAAGATTTGACAGGTTGGCCTGTTATCCACTGAGTGACTTCTACATATGCTGACCTTTTAAAGGGCTGACCTTTCAAGTGGAAATTACATTTAGACAGTTCATATGACTTTAGTGTGTCAAACTCCTTACAACTGTGTTTTCTGAAAAAATTAAGAATTTGCTCTTTTTCAACTTTTTGACTGTATTTTATGCTTTTTTAGTTTTGGGGAGAAGGATATAGTGGAGGAGTCAGCAATGTAAATAGTTGCTGTTGTTATGGCTTGTTTTAAACACATTCATTGAATGCTTTAACTACTTTGGAGCCTTTGTAATAAAAGGTCTATTTTTCAAGACTGCATTACTTATATACATAGTAATGGTTTGGGATAAGTGCCCTCATCTTATCTTTTATCTTCATAATATACTTTTTAACTTTTAATTTTAACCCAATTTCAGGCTTCTAGAAAATTTGTAAGAATTGTGCAAACAATCCCTATGTATCCTTCTTCCAGATTTTTTAGTTGCCAACATTTTAACACATTTGCGTTCTCTCTCTCTCTCTCTCCCTCCCTCCCCACTCCACATTCTTTTCTTTTTCCTGAACTGTTTGAGAGTAAGTTGCAATTATGATGCACCTTTATCTGTATGTGCTTCAATGTGTATTTCCTTAGAAAATCACAGTATAACTGTCAGAATCAGGAAATTAACACCAGTACAATACTACTGTCTAATTTACAAATCTTATTCAGATTTTTCAAAATTTCCCAGTAATTTCCTTAAGAGCAAAAGAAAATCTTTGACATTTGTTTTCATTCAGTGTCATGTCTCTTTAGCCTCCTTTAATGTGGAATATGTGTATTTCTCAGGCTTTTTTGGTCTTTTCATGACACTTGACATTTTTGAAGAGTGTAAGCATACTATTTTATATAGTGTCCCTTCATTTTGGGAGACACTTATGTACCCCAAAATGTCTTATGTTTTCTTGTGATCTATAACATTTTTAAATGGGCAGTAGGCAATGTGATGACATTGAACCCAGTAGTACCAGTATTTGCCTTGTGTTTTGCCAATCTGGATCATTTAGCCACTTTAACAAAGGATGCAGACTTTTGTATTTTTCTAGTTTTGTATTTGTTTAATGCTGTAAAAGTGCTCTAATTCATAAAACAAGTCTCTCTAATTGAACTGAGACTGCAGCTAATTTCAGGGTAAATGTAGACCTGGTGTAGTAATGAAATAATTTCCATAGAAAAAAATATGAAAATGTATTGCAGGTATTTTAAACAAAACTAAACATAGTAATACATTATTTGTGTTCAGCGTAAGAAATCTGAGGATCTGAGTATACGTTTTAGCTCCATTACCATCTTAGACATCTATTTGTTTCATTTTGGTAAAGTGGTGGTATATTTAGAGGCCTAAAGGGCTAAACTGAAGACAAATTCTTATTCCATAGAAGCATTGAAGTTTATTTTCATTCATGATATGTTGAGAACTTTTGAAAAGTACAATGGGTATTTTAAATAGTAATTCATAAATACTTCTTATTTTCAGCCTTGTCTTGGTAATTTATATTGCCATTTGCTGATAATGCCTTGTTCTCTTCTTGTTAATAGAGGGGGTTGTTTATCTATTTACTAGGTGTCCCGTTTCCGAAGAATTTCATGTCTGTGGCAAAAACTATACTCAAACGCCTCTTTAGGGTTTATGCTCACATTTATCATCAGCATTTTGACCCTGTGATCCAGCTTCAGGAGGAAGCACATCTCAATACATCTTTCAAGCACTTTATTTTTTTTGTCCAGGTAAGTTGGATTAGGAGATCTTTTTTGCTCAGAAAAAGCAGTTATCTACAGAGTTTTGAGGTGAATACTACATCCATACTGTCAGGATAAAATTCGCTATATCTCTCTAGTCTTCATCCCCTTTAATACTTGCCATGATGATAAAGATTGGCCTTTGGTTTCTGAATTCCATTGCAAATCTACAGTGAATCTGAGAGGTCTTACCTTGGATTTGCTTCAGTTAACAGTCCATAATGGAGCCGCTGAATAAAGAACCTGGCTAGTTTGGTAAACATGTAGATGAACTTGGTCTTGAGCACTCCTCCTACTCCTGTTAACCCTCAATTCCTGTCTGCTCTGGATCTTTATTTAGCATACTTTGCCATGGAAATGGACTCTAAATATCATACCTTTTTCCCTCCTATTTAAAACCATATTCTGAGTAATTTTTGAATTAGGTACTGTCCATTATTCCAAAGGGGAAAAAAATGTCCCAAAGAGTGTTGAAGTTCCAGAGGTCCATTAATTTTTGATCTGAATCCTTAGTTGACCTCCTCTTCCTTCTCTCTTTATTTCTCAGAGAATGGGCCTTAGAGATGTAGACTAAAAGGAGTGAGGCTATTCTTGTCCTGCTTTAATAATTAGAGAACTAAAAGGTAGGAGTGAAAAAGAGGTAGAAATGCATAAGCTGAGCAGCTGTTTTTTGGTGGAGTTTAGAGAAGGGAGATGGTAGGCAGGAGAAGTCCAAAGCTTGAATCTGTTGTTTTTGTATATCTGTGGGCATAAACTTATAAATACCTTTCCCATGCCCCATCTCCACAAAGAAAAAGGTGTTTATTTTCCCTCTATATACACTCCTCATAATGAGGAGACACATTTTGTATCTTAATTTCACCTATATAAACAAATTTTAGGAGATAGTAACTTGCCAAAACTGTTTCCCTGAGCAATTATTTTACTACGGTATCCCATCTGTAGACACCAATAGAAACAAAATGTTATCCTAAAATTTGCATCTGCGCTTTGGTTTAGGCAGAACATGATTGCTTGAGGCTTTAGTGGTTTGGGGGAGGATATTCTCCCACCAGAAGGTTTAGGTTTACCTTACTGTATGATCTTAAAGTACACTGTATCTCCCAACTCCTAGCAAATAGTAAGGGATTGATATGTTGCATTTACCACATCTGAGCCTAGTTACAGCTCAGGACACTGTGACCTTCTTAAAGGTGGGTCCATTAGCTATACAGTATCACCACTTCTTTCAGTGAGAGTGGCCTCTGCCCTGGGCCTCACAATTTAGAAGTTCTGCTCTGGCCCTTCCCCATACTCCTCCCCACGGAGTGAGAAATCCACAGGGCCAAGAACATACCTACATAGATCCCTTCTGGTATGTGCTTGGATACCTGAGATTCAGAATTCCCTGCCCACATGGTCTCAAGTGTATTGCCAGGGTTTGCACGGATCTTTTCCTTTGGTCCGTTCTTTTAAGGGAAGGTCATATCTCTGATAGCCAGACCTAAGGGATAGCCAGATGGCAGCTGTTGGTGAGTGTGTGTGGACATTGCCTTTATAAGCCTGTCAGGGTGTCCACACTACTGCATGTGAGACCCATTGAAGTACAGGATGGAGCTGCGGTTTGGTAGATCAGGGAGGTTTGCTGAGGGCCAGGGACTGGCTCTCCTCATGTCACTACTTTCCAGTGTAGACTGAGGAGTCTTAAGAATTCTAAATTTGAATCTGCTTTCCTGGCTACTGTGGTGTGTTTGTTAAGGTAGGAGAATCGAACATATATAACAATATATTAGCTTAATGTAAAATACAGTAATTTAGTCATGTGATGTATATCCATTTGTGCTCTTGGTCCAGACCCCGCAAGTCTTAGTGGTAGACTTGCTATTGAATGCCCCTTAATGCCTCTTCCTAGTACTTATTGCAGTGCTTGGCACGTGATGGATGCTAATAAATGAGTGAAATTGTGAGCTCAGAATGCCCCACTGTGGCAGAATATCAAAAGATCAGAAGTATCAACAGCCACTTTTTATTAGCCTTATAATTTATAGTTCAGGGGAAATCTGTTCATAATTGAATTTCAGAATGACAGTGGTAGAACTTCTAAAGAAGCACAATTTAAAGCCAGGCTTTCTTATTTGTTCTTTACAGGATTTATTTATCATTTGTGGACTCCACATTATTCATGTTATTCTCATACCACATTATATGGTAGCTTGCAGATACGTTAGTTAATAACATGAACTAACTTTTTTACTCTTCGTATAATGCTGAAATTTGCCTGAGATTGTTTTTGATCCCTGCTTGGTTGACTATATCTAAATGGTGCCCTGGTTATTCCTTTTAACAGGAAGCAGCAACTCCCATTTATTGAGCGTTTACTTTGTGCCAGGGATTACATGAAGTGGTTAACATACAGTATCACATTTAGTCCCCGTAATAATCTTATGAGGTAATTTACCCTAATATTATTACAGATGTAAAATATAATATCAGAAGTGGTTAAGTGATTTGCCTAAGACACAGAGGTAGGGAATAGAAAAAATTTTCTTGAAAAAAAGATTTGACTTTTATTTACTTTAGAAGCTAATTTCCAACAAATGTTAATGGAAATCTGATTTGGAGTGAGATGTAAATAATGTGTTTCTGCTATTTCTTCTGCCTTTGTCATACATAGGAATTCAACCTTATTGACAGAAGAGAACTTGCACCACTCCAGGAACTGATTGAAAAACTCACCTCAAAGGACAGATAAAAGGATGCAGATGTGTGCAAATTATTCCTCAAATGAAGCTGTGTGGAGTGTATTTGGATTTTGTTTTATTTTATTTTTATCTTGGTTGTTTTTATGTTAGGTTTGGGGGGCTTGTTTGGGTTCCTTTTTCTTTATTCTGAATAAATGAAACCATATACTATTGCTAGAGGGAGGCAAGAACCATTCTCTATTAATTTGTTAGGGGTAAATTTTGTCTTAGTGGCATACAGTATTTTTTTTAACTTGGGGAATTTTTGATAATACTATATGTTGAAAGAAATGCTTATTGATTGGACTGCTGATGGATGGGCGTTCTCCATTGTGTAAATTGTGGTTGATTTTTGAAGTCCGCAGAAGTCTTATGTTTTTAAGTGCCTTGGCAGGCTCATTTCTGAGGTGCAAAGCACAGACATAGAACTGAACAGGGCTTGAAACAATATTAGGATTACTACCCACGGCACTTACTGATGCATGTTTCAAAACACCTATTGATAAAAGCCATAGTTTACCTAAATTGGTGATCTCCAGCTTTTACTACATTAAAGAAACACAGTTTGTAAAGGTGTGCATGTAGAGCAAAAAAATTAGTATTTCTTAATTATTTTTGATATTGATAGTAATTCTGTTCAACAGATGCTTAAAGTTCTACAGGCAGGTCTTTTCCATCTCTTGATATCTGTGATATTGAAACTTGAAGATGTTGAAATGTAATACCGATTACATTTTGGCTTCTTTCTACATGTTAGCTGCACTGTAGGTGTAAAAATTCAGGTTATATATAGGTTTGCCATCTTCAGAGATGATGCTGAACTGTGAGGTTTCTTAGCAATTGCCAAATGAGCCATAAATCTGCAGAATCCCCTTCTACTTTGAAGAAGAGGTGATAGGAGTGTGTGTTTGTTTGCAGGGGGTTAGTTTGAATGGTGCGTTATAGATGGGATTAAGTACGGGGAGTCAAGTTCAAGAAAGTCCTTTCTCAAAACTCTTGAATAGAATGGCATGAATATTTTAATCAATATCTTGTAAGCAAAGTCTTAGAGACTTCCTTGTAGGAATCAACTTCCATGAGAAGTTAAAAATAAATTACTAATTTTAGATATAGACATAAACATGGAATTTAAGGACTGTTTGGGGAAATTGATCACTTTACAGCATTTCCATTCAGTGAATGGAGCTGGTGTTTGTCATTTTAAAATGATACAGTACCTTCTTTACTTGTTATAGGCCCAACTTGAAGCATTCTGACTTCTAATTTTTCCACTGTGAAAGGAAATCTTTCTTTGCAGTGATATCAGATAATGAAAGTGCTAAAGTAGTAGTTATTAACTTTTATATTTTTTTTTTGCCATGACTTTCTAGTGAACTATTCCCATAAGTAAAAAGCTCAGAAACTTAGTTTTTAAAATAAATGTTAACATTTTTCACTTCAGTTTTACTCTTGTGAAATATCCATTTTAGACTTCCAGTTTTAATTTTGTCATTTCTGGTAAATTTGTTTCCTTCAGTTAGAAATATATACTCTTCCTTTGTTAGGAACATACCTTTTTCCTTGTAGAATAGAAATCTTACTCTGAAATTGTATAGACTAAAAACAGTAGAAAAGACTCTAAAATGAAATCAGTTTGTTTTTGCCATTAACAAGTAGAATAGTGATACAACTTAATGCCATTACAATTATGATCAGTAGGAACTGCCTTTTTCTCATTTCTAGCAATCATTCTCCAAGTACCAACAGTGGAAAGTAACAGGAGAGCCTGGCAGAGGCAAATATATTGGACATTCATTGGTCATACTTATTTATAAACTGCAATGAGAACTAGCTGATTTCCTTAAAACAAATCTTTTAGTATCCAAATGTATAATATCAGCCACTGTGGGTTGATGTGGAAACAGAATCTGGCATCTAGTGATTTGGGGTCCTATCTATTTAGGAAAATGAAACATATGATTATTCAAATAGTCTTCCAATACTGCATTTGACTTCATATCAACCTAGTAATAAAGGGGTTGCAGAGACAAGTGAAACATTGTTTTTGCTCATTTAAGCCTTGTACAGTAGTACACTGTACAAATGTTATTATAAATTAATGTTTAGTAGTCGGACTTACTTTTCCACTCTATGTAGATAGGAGTTTCTTATCACTGTGCCAGAATCTCAGGTGCCTGCTTCTGAGTATTCCTTTAAACAGAGGTATTGGGAAGTAAGGAAATATGTATGTGTATATATGGTAACAAAGTAGAGACATTCTCCCAGGGAGAGGCCTGGCATTGTGCATGGTGTTACGTGGCTGCAAAGAGGGAAACACCAGAGCATGTGAGAAATAACTGACTTAATACAAAGTTGCTTTGATTCATTTGGTTCCCAGGAGCATTAGTAAGATGCCTTTTATAAAATAAGGATCAAATCTTGGTTTTACAACATAGTTTGCTTATAAATGTCTATTCGATTCTTTCCAGATTTCTTAATTTGTAAATAACCAGGATAATGATTTCCCCCCTGCTCTTCATACAGAGATATAAAGCAGAAGTTGGTTTTCTCATCTGCTGATGAAAGCATAAAATATAAAGTAGTAAGTTAACATAGTATTGTCACAAAGCTTTGGTTAAATGTTGATAGGAAGCAAGTTTTAATAATTCTTTTAAATGGCGGTGTAATGGTGGTGGAGAGAAATTAATAGCAGAGTGATAATCTTTTCATTAGCTGTAGGTGGTGCTCCTGGCTTTCGTTTACTGGCTTGATTATTCTGTTTCCCATAAAAACCATGGCACTAGGCTGCACTAAAACATTAAGTATGTGTTAGCTGGTAGAGGCTTTGGAGGTCAGTTTACCTTAAATTGAAAGATTTTAGATTGCTATCTCTTCCTACCTTTGTCATTTTTAAATGCTAAATGGTCAGCATAAAATTAAGTAGGAAAAGATATGTTTAGTGTATAATATGTCGCAGACTGAGTTACTGCCTGGCTTATCAGGAAAGATAAAGCACTACAATCTCTTATATTCAGGAATTACAGATAATGTGGATATTTATATTTTACATGTAATCACCACACTGCATTTTATGTATTAGCATTTTCCTTGCTTAGGGGAAAATAGCAAAATGACAGACTTCTTTTATACCTTTGTGTACACCCTCTCTGAGAGAGTTTTTGATAACCACTGAAATGGTAAAATATGTGAGATACGATTATTAAGTTGTAGGACTTCCTTTTAAGATAAATATGTCATACCTTGAACATCTCAAATGAGAGTTGATCTTCAGAGTAGTTTCTTTGGAAGCACTACTTATTCCAGCTATGCTGCAAAGGTGTAATGTTTCTGGAACACTTTCAGAGATGCCTTGAGAATTGGTTTGTGACTATGCAAGAAAATCTGTTTTATCATTTCAGTTGCACCGAAAACTTTTCTGGAAGCTTAATATGACCTATCTCATTCATGAAAACAACTCTACTTTGGCTGTTTTCTTAGAACTAAATTATTAAGGAAGTTCAAAAGAATATGCCATAGGCTCTGAATTTGCAGAAGAGAATGTTTTGAGCATTTATTTGTAACATCATTTAATAAAAAAATAGTTTCCTGATGTCACTGCTTTGAAGTAGGCAGTATCGTTTGGATGTACAAGTTTTATTTTATTTTTTTAATTTAGTTTACCTTACAGTTAAATATAATAGTTTAAAAAACCAAAGTCTTTTTCTTATTTTCTATTTTTGGTCCATTTCCCTGATAACTTTTGGATTATATCTTGAGTACTGTAGGGTAGTTTTGATTGGAGATATATTAAAAAAAAAATGGATCCAATATTTAAGATAGAAATAGCTTAAGGAAGCAGCAGCCTTTACCTCCATGCTTTTTTTTTTTTAACTTATTTTCACGCAAATGAACAATTTGAATTTAAAGACTGGAGATCATTGTAAAAAGAAATTGGAATACAGTTTATATATTAATTATGCTGAATTTAAGTCTGTGTATCACAGTAAAATATTTCAAGTTGTATAATCATTTCATATGTGATTTATAACTTTAACATTTTGAATGTCTTTTTAAAAAATATGAGACAAGAAGTATATTTGAAAATGTCACTGCATACCAAGAGGAAAACTTAACTTATTTTGAAACTTATCTGGGATATTAAAGAATATACTAATTCCTAGAAACACTATTCTAGATCTATACTTTAAGGACCGCTCCTAAAATGATTTAAATATCAGCGTTTTGTCATAATATTAAGTTGCACCATAGGAATTACAGTTGTTGAGCTATCAGTTTAATGGTATATGAGATAACTGTTTAGAGATAAAGCTATTTCATGATTTATGGAAAAGTTTAATTTTAAGATATAATAACAATTCTGACTGCAGACAATTTGAATTTTTGAGGCTCTCCTAATGGGCTAATTATAGAGAAAAATTCATTTTGAAGGTATAAAACTGTGCTCCATGTCTGCCACTTGTAGCTGAACTGATACTTAAATTTTGACAAAAGAGAGACAATACAGATTAAAATACTGAGTACTCTCAGTTTTGCAAGTGTGATACAAATTTCCTTTTCTGCATGTAATACTATACAATAGAAAAATTTGGATTAGAATCCTCAAAGATAGTGAAATCACTGGCCTTTCCAAGCTTATGTTTACTTGTCATCTCCTTCTCCTTGGAGGTAAATTACTTCCTTACTTGTGTTGACTTTCCATATACTCCTCTCTCCCCCATCTCACAACACACACAAACACACACACACACGAAAAACAAAACAGATTGATTATATAGGTCCTCACTGTTAGTGATTCTGAAGTGATTGCTGTCAATACATAGGTTGCAGCTGAAGTGTTGGATGATACAATTTACATAAGCATTTTTGGTTTGCTTTGGTTGACAGCTATCTTTAAACTACGTCACTGAAGCTGAGATTACTAGAGATATAAATTTAAATCTTTTATTAATATTTAATTTCTGTTATATATTATTAAATTCTTATATGTGCGGGTGTTTCTTACAGGTTTGCACGTTTTCATTTTTATTTTGTTTACTTAATTGTGCAAGTTGTAAAATAGATTCTCGCATTTTCATTTTAAGAACACTTTTCTCCTTAAATTGTTCTGCAGAGAGAACTATTTTTAGGGGAAATAGTTTTTTACAGCCACTAAATTGTATTTGTTATTTTTGTACATGCATTACTAGGGTGGTAAGGACACTAATCTTGTGGGGAAAACTTAAATTTGTTTTATTTGAACTTTCCCTTTACATTATTGCTAAAACTTATCTAGGAACAGCATCATGAAATCTAGGTTGAGAGAGAATACAATAAACATGAGAATACTTAAAGTTTTAATAGAATCATTTCTGAGGACAAAACCAGAAGAATACTGCCAGTGCCATAAATGGAAGCGTGAGGCAGCATTCACACTGTGCAACTGTTGCAGAGAATAAGTAAGACAGGATCCTGCTCTAATGGAGATGAACAATTTCTCTCTATTAAAGTAGCTGAATCTAAAACATGAAATGCAACATGGGCGCTATATTGTAAACTGTGCCAAGATTACTCAAATTGTAGTTACTTTTGATCAGACTTCAACTGTTTTATCGTTTTTGTTTTAAAAGGGGATACTGAGGGAATTCCCTGGCAGTTCAGTGGTTAAGGCTTGGCGCTTTCACTGCTGGAGGCCCAAGTTCTATCCCTGGTCAGGGAACTAAGATCCCACAAGCCATGTGGTGCGGCAAAAACTAAAAAATAAAAGGGGATACTGAATGTCAGAAAATCTGTAATATGTTTTAATTGAGAGATGTAAATAATGTATACAGACTTGTATGTGATGGGATTGGAAATATTTAAATTCTAGGATTTTTTTTCTTTAAAGGAAGAAAACTGAATGTTTATTTAAAAAAATAATAAATAGTTATGTTTGGCCATGAATCCTGACTTTGCATTACTGTTTATTTTTGCTGTAGGTGTTCCCACACTGCACAGATTCCTAGAGAAATATTGAAGGTATATGAAATATGTTGAACATTTAAAACTTGTTAGGCATTATTTTTTATAATGCTCACAACAACCCTGGAAGTTAGTGGCTCAGTGTCTTCTATAGTAGAAAACTAAAGTTTAGAAATCATAGAAGTCACTGATTAGGACCAGGGTTTGAAAACCCAAATATGCTTGATCTTGAGGCCAGTGGTTTTGTTTATTTTCTTTAAATATACTATTACCATGAGAATAGTTAGTAAAATAATTATTTATTCACCTTTCCATTAAGCTTTTATCTAATATTTTGTCTTCCTTACAGACCATTAAAGAATAAACAGTATGGGAGAATCCTCATTTTACCCTGATACCTAAGTTCCAAAAGGAAATGTGTATTTTAGAGTATTCGTAGAGTATCATTATTTAGAGGTATTTATGTTTAGAGGAAATTGTGTTTAGACCATTAGGTTGAGAATATTTTGATGGTAGTAGCCGTAGTTGCCCAGTGTCACTAATTGGTATTTGAGATGAAGACTAGGAGTAGAAAATGCTAGTCCATGCCGATGTGGACTGTGTCTGCATGCTTCAATAAAAAATACCTTGTTATTATGCATATATAGTACGTACAAAGCGCCTACTGTATGTAAAGTAATATACACGTATAAAAATTAACTGTTTTGATAATTAGGTTCATTTGCCTCTAATGTACTGAATTTATATGGTTCTTTACTATATAATATTGTATGGAATGATGCATTTTGGTAACAAAGGTTCTAAATTATTTCTTTAATGCTTAAACATCCATGCTTCATAGATACTGTTACGAACAGCATAATGATGACAGTGTCATGTTTTCTTGATGACTGAAGTTCACCTTTGCAAGCATGCAGCAAAATATAGGTTCCTTTGCTAAGGAGCTATATAGGGCTGCTGGCTTGCTCCTATGCCCTGCTAGTATGTTATTTTGCTGTCACACTTCAGATTTGCTGGAAGCACTTTGACTCCCAATCTTGCTGTTATGATGGCTTCTGCATCCTTCCGTTTTCTAGGCAGTAATGAACGTTGCAAGGAGAAATTTATAAGTAAGTTTATTAAGTTGATAAACATCCTTTTACAGAAGTTGTTGGGTTGGTGTACACAAATGCAGGGGCCGTGTAACCACTACTTATCAATGTTCAAGACCTCTTATTTTTTCTGCCTTTGTTCTCATTTTCTCAGTTGGTTTAGAGTTTATTTATTTATTTGGCTGTGCTGGGTCTTAGTTGCGGTAAGCGGAAATTTTTTTTTTTTTTTAGTTGCGTATGCGGGCTCTTATTTGGGGCATGCGGGATCTAGTTCCCTGACCAGGGATCGAACCCGCGCCCCCTGCATTGGGAGCTCGGAGTCTTAACGAGTGGACCACCAGGGAAATCCCTAGAGTTTTCTTAATAAACTTGTATGTTATCAGTTAGGAGACCCTGTCTCATTCTTTAGTTGGACCATCATTCCCGCTGGAGAAAAGGAATTCCTAAATTGAAGGAGTAGTAAAATTTCTGGCAAGGAAGGGTTAAGATGGTAGCATGCTCACACCTGATGGAGTGCTCTAATACAGAGGTCCCCAGCCTTTTTGGCACCAGGGACCGGTTTTGTGGAAGACAATTTTTCCACGGACAGGGGGCGGGGGGGGGGGGAGCGGGGGTGGGGTTCAGGCGGTAATGCGAGCAATGGGGAGTGATGGGGAGTGGCAGATGAAGCTTCCCTCGAGCACCTGCCATTCACCTCCTGCTGTGCAGCTGGGTTCCTAACAGGGGGTTGGGGACCCCTGCTCTAATACCCTGTATTTTATCTGTAATTCCAAAATCTGAAACGCTCAGAAAACAAAGTATTTTCTTGAATTCACTGCAAACTTAACCTGATCTAAGGTTAATAGTCTTTATTCTACTTAATGTGAAAACATGTTTCACTGCAAAATGTTAGTGTACTTAACACTTCTGCAGGAGGGTGAGGAATGGTTACATAATATATGTGGTATATAACTATATTTCTTTTCTAAATTCCAAAATTAAAAAAAAAAAATTATTTACTTGGTTGTGCCGGGTCTTAGTTGCGGCACGTAGGCTCCTTAGTTGTGGCAGGTGGGCTCCCTAGTTGTGGCAGGCGGGCTCAGTTGTGGCTTGTGAACTCTTAGTTGTGGCATGCATGTGGGATCTAGTTCCCCGAACAAGGATCGAACCCAAGGCCCCTGCATTGGGAGCGTGGAGTCTTATCCACTGCGCCACCAGGGAAGTCCCATAAATTCCAAAATTTTAAAAATTCTGAAACAGAGTTGACTACAAGAGTTTCAGATAAGGGACTGGACAAAAATCAGGGAGGTACTTTTGAGAGTGCTTTTCTCTAGTCTCTTTCTTGTGTTATCCACTGGTTATGCAGCATAATGGGAAATTATGCTGAAATTGATGTCAAAAGAGCTAGGTTTCCTGTTTCCCCATTTGTATTTTTGAGGTACACTCTTCAGCTTGGAGGAACTCACGTTCTCACAGCCAGACACTGGCAGAACTGGGATTTGAAACCAGTCTTTAATTTTCCAGTGCTTAAACTCTCAATCACTGCACTATACAAGTACTTCTTTTGTGGTTTTTGTTTTTGTTTAGTTGTTTTTTGTTTGGTTTGGTTTGGTGGAGGGGGAACCACACTTGGAGATTTCTAATCCTCAACCCCAAACATCTTTATCAGATCCATATGGGACTTACTGAGTTCCACTTTCCTCCTGTTGAAGGTCTCAGAGACTTACCTTGCCTTATTCCTCTCTCAGTAGCTGCCAAAACCCTTACCATTGCATGTTTTTTTCCCCCAAGTTTGGGTGTGGAATATAATACCTAGTAGCAGGAATTCCCTGGCGGTCCAGTGGTTAGGACTTCGAGCTTCCACTGCTGGGGGCCTGGGCTTGATCCCTGGTTGGGGAACTAAGATCCCGCAATCTGCTCAGTGGGACCAAAAAACAAAACAAAACAAAAACCTAGTAGCTTCCCCAGCTTCCTTGCCATCCCCATGACAAGTATTCAGGCCTTTTTCATTTCAAGCATCCTGCTACTAATTACTATGGGGATAAACAAAAGTAATATACATAAAATACTACCATAATGAAATAGGGAATTTACAAAAAATGATTTTTTCTGTTTTCATCTTAGAGTTCCCCATGGAATCACATTTTGATTTCTGCCTTTTATTTCTGAGAACAGATTCACCATTTACCCCCTCCTTCTTACTCCACCTTTTGATGCATTTCAAGTCTGATGTTGGTTGTAAGGTAGAAAAGAATAATAGGGCCTTTGGTTTATGTAGACAATTTGAACTTGGGAACTTGTAGACTGGGGAGTGGCCTGTTTACTAGGTCTTTATCATGATTAAAAATGAATTCCTCTGGGCGTTTCTACACTGCATTTGTCCCCAGCTAGATGAGTCATCTAGCAGAGGACGTGGCACATAAGTAGGCATTCAGAAATTCAACATACATTTGTTAACTATGTGCTAGGTGTAGGGTATGCAAATTTAATTAGGCTTATAGTTATGCTGAACAGAAACCTACCCAGTGTGGTAACTTCACAGCATTGTAGGGCAGAGAAATTTTCCCTCTTTAGGTGCTGGTCTAATAATTAAATTGACATAAGACTAACAGGAGAAAAACATTTAATTACATATGGGAGCCCCATAAAAATGTAAGACTCAATGAAATGACTAAAGCAGGAAGCTTTTATACTTTTTAGACAAAGAAACAAATTTGTGATGAACTGACAAGACGAAGGGGTTTGGGCCTGGTGTAGTAAATTGTTGAAGCAGTAACAAGTTTTATTTATCCAGCCTTCTCTGCCCTAAATTCTCAGTCTCTGGCGATAGGATGCCTTCTACCCTCCTGGTACAGGGAAGGTAACTTTTATATGGGAGAGTTAGCCCCTGCCTTCAGGAGGAACAAAGGACGGTCAGAGTGTCCTTATTTAATTCAAAGTAGTATGTCAAAGTGGCAAATTTGGGGGTGGCAACTTCTGCTCCCCTTCAGCATAAATGGGGCATCCAAATCAGGATATGAGAGATCAGAAAAGGCTTCCTGTGGTGTGGTATCTGGATACTTCAATTCCCATCCCAGTTCCACTCACACTGACTTAGAAACTTTCAACATCCCTCCTCAGTGCCTGTTTCCTCACTGATAAATGGGGCTAATGGTAGGATCTCTGGCACTTGATTGCTAGTTAACCAATGAAAAACGTTCAAAATAATGTCTGGCACACAGTAAGACTGCAATACATTCCCAGCGCCACCTGGCCTGATGATAGCCTCCAGGCTGAGAACACTGGGTAACCCGTTTGGTTTTTCTACTACTCACTGCCTCACCCCTGACAAGTTCAAAGTTTCAAGTCCAACCAATTCGGTCCAGACGCTCAGAACCCACAAACCTCACGGAACAAGCGAGTTCCCCAAAGCCCGGCCCACTCCTGGTGACGAGGGCAGGTGGCACCCTCTACCCTCGAGCCCCATCCTCGAGCCCCTTTCGACCTTGGGCACCCGCCCGGGTTCCCGGAAGATCCCCCTGCCACCGCCTCCTGGGCTGAGGTGCGCCTGCGCGCGCGCGGCCCCGCCCCTCCGCCCCCGCTCCCCGTGACCCTTCGTGCTGGGCGCGCACGCAGGGGCCCCGCGCGGGGCGGGCGCCGGCGGAAGGGCCCAGGAGGGACTGCAGGTTTAGGGGAAGGCGGGGGCGTGGCTTCCCCGCTGGGCGGGCGGCCACTTCACAGTCCCGCCTCCGTCGGCAGCTGCATCCGCGCGCCAAAATCAAACCTGGGTACCCGCCGGCCAGAGAGCCTGCAGTTCAAGGCGAGCTCCGCGGCGGCGTCGGCCCTCGCAGCGCACACCTTTGGTCACCTCCCAGCCCTCCCTGCCCGACGCGCTCGGGGCCGCCACAAGACGAGGCATGGCCACCCCACCCAAGAGGAGCTGCCCATCTCCCGCAGCCAGCTCTGAGGGGACCCGCATCAAGAAAATTTCCATCGAAGGGAACATCGGTAAGGAGCCTCGGGAAGTGTTGGTCCCAAAGCAGGGGTAGTCGCGGCAGCGGCGGCTGAAGCGCCCCTTCGCTTCATCCCTGGTGCTCCTCATTGAGGGCTTTCCTCCCAGCCTGCTCCTGTGCTTGCAGACGCGCCCTCAAATTCCCCAGCCTCCGAAAGCACCCTTCTCTTGCCTCTCCAGCTTCCCTCCCGTGCCACGAGGGTGTTCGTGACCCCTGGGCGTCAGGCGGCGGGCCTAGGCCTGCGGGCTTTGTGAGGCGCGCTTGGGGTCCCTTTCATCCTCTTTGTTTGGATCGCGCAAAGGGAAGGGTTTTGTTTTTGCGGTGTGTGGTGTTTTTTTTGGATGTGTCTGTATGTCAGTTCTTGAGGTACAATATACATAAAGGATCCCTTTTTAGGTATACCCCTCTATGAGGTTTGACAAACATACAATGTTTTACTACCACCAAGATCAAGATTCAGAACATTTCTATCCCTGCAGAAAGTTCCCTCTTGCTTCTTTGTAGTCAGTCTCCTCTCCATTCCTATCCCCTGGCAAGCAGTGATCTGATTTCTATTCCTGTAAGTTTTGCATTTTACAGAATGTCATATAAATGGATTCATAGAGTATGTAGCCTTTTGTGTCTTGCTTCTCTAGTTTAGCATAATGCTTTTACATTTATTCATGTTGCTTGTATCTGTGGTTTGTTCTTTTTTGTTTCTGAGTAGTATTCCACTGCACGGATATACCACAGTTTCTCTCTCCCAATTGTGGACATTTGGATTGTTTTCAGTATTTAGATTATGAATAAAACTGCTGTAAACATTCAAGTACAAGGAAAGAATTTTTAAATGATCTTAGCAGAAGGAGTTCCTCACCCCCTACCCAACATCCAAGTAAACATTGTGTTATGATTCAAAGACCACTGCTGTTTCTGTTCTTAACCCAGATGTCATTTTGCAAGATACATGAGAACTTCCGATTTTTCTCTATTTCCTACCACAGGAAACCTATGCCTGGTATTTCCTGTTTTGATAGGATTTTGGTTTTTTTTGGTTCCAAGTTAGGTACTGGCCATTCATGCATACAGCAGATGTTAATTCTTACCATGCTCAAAGCACTTGTACTTCTTTAAAAAGGCAAGGCAAACAGGTGCTTTAGCAGCATTCCAAGGAATAGAAAAAGCTGAACACACCCTCAAAGAGGACATCTTGTTTCATTGCTCCAATATTAAGGCACCAGTGGGAAAGATCCATGTAATAGACTCTCATTTCTTCTTAGCTGGATAAGTTCTTTGAAGATGAATGTTTACTAGTATGATTCCTCACAGCTACTTATTGGATATAGAAGACCATGTATAAAGACAGGAGAAAGTAGATGAACAAAACCTTTTCAAAAGTAATTTGAATGAACAACCTCTCAGATCTATACCACAATCTCTTCCCCTTCCCTTTCCTAAATCCACTGAAGCTATGTATCAAATCTGGAAATTTACTTCCTTCCAAGCATCTTTAATCTTCTCAGCACCTAAAATAATTTCCTAATATGTCACCCCCTCTCCAGTTTCTTAAAATTCTTCCAGAGCAGTCTTTATGTATACAAATGTGATTGTGTTATCCCTTGCTTAAAATTCTCTGACCTCCCCATTACCTACACTGGAAGGAGTTGCAAACTGATGGCCTGCATTTACACAATATTGGCCTGCCCAAATTTGAAAAAAAATGTTTAATTAGTTGCTAGCATTTACAAATGTTGAGATTTCCCATAAACATCTAGATTCTTGGCTTCTCTTGAAAAATCTGAAGATCTGGTAGCACTGTTTCTGTAAGAGCACCATTTGCTCTTTAGATGGGATATGTCACTTACCACTTAACTGTTTTCCCTGACACTGCAGCTTTGTCATTTGCTGTTTATTAATGCTCTTATACTGTTGTTCATGTGCCCTCCGCCTTATTTGCCAGACCCAAATAAGCTATATATGTACAAATTGCTAATCTGTGTATAGAAGACTATTTCATGATTCCTCTATTTTCTAGAATTTGAATTTTTAACTGGTCATTTTCATTTCATACTCATGTAACTTGTTTTCTCATGTTCTCTAACTAAAATACTCGCTTATGTTAGATTTTGGAGTCCTTACCTACTTCTCATCTTAATGGTCTGTATAGAATGATTATTGGCATCATTATGCCTACTTGGCATTAATAATTTTGTTAGGTCCCATGACTTTTTAAAGTATTAACATCAGTGTCCTTGGTTCTTGTTCTCCTTTGCCTTCCTAGAATTTTAATTTATTAATTAGCTTATTTTCAAGACCCCCATTTCCTCCCCAAAAGTTAAGGAACTGGATATTAGTCTGATTGGGAACTGCAGGTAACTATTTTTACACTGCTTGAACTAAAGAGTAATTTTAGAGAGTAACTGTTATTACTCTTAAAATTTCAGAGTATGACCACATGAACTTTTTCTGTTGGTAAGCAGTATCAGAGGAAAGCTGAATGCTCTAGCCTTAAGTGCTTTCAGACTCTAGCTGATGGCTGGTGTTTTAATGTGTTCCTTGGGTGCTCTTTCCGAACATCATGTTTTCTTTCCTTCCTCCATCTCGCTCAATAAATGTCTGGTGAACGTTTTATATGCTTCCATTCATTTCTTCTAAATGCCTTACAGTTTCTGTGCTTACCCTCTTCACATGAAATCTGTGGTCCACCAGTGTTTTTCCTATGATTAAACCTCATGGTCATCTAGTTTATCCTTAAAAGTCTTTTGCCTGTCCTCTGGTGATAATATGACTTTTGTGTTTTGCTTCTCAACTGTTCTCTCTGTGTTACCTTCTGATTGACCCTCCCTCTTTTTTTTTTTTCTTTCTTTTCTATCGACCTATGTAATGTTTTAGGTTTGATTATAGTTCTTCAAGTCAAAGGTAAGTTCTTTTTGCCCTCTTTGGACCCAGTTTATAAGGAAGAGGAAGCTTTGCTTCAGTTGCTTTTTTAAAATATGTTTATCTATGTGCGTGTGCATTTGTATTCATATATATGGAGAGGGAGAGAAAACATCATGCTGACCAGAGATGACTAATATAATCACATTTGGTGACTTCAGATAGGAAGGGTGTGGTGGTCATTAAGAGTATTGTTACACCCTGTCAAATTCTAGGTCAAGACCTTCCCTACTATTAAATTGAATGAATTCCCAGATAATTTTAAAATAGTGAATATAATGTCTTGGTTACACCCAAACTGTTTTCTTTTTTTCCTTCTAGATATCTCAGAAACTAGTGAATGATCAGGGAGAAGTAAAGTCTATACAACTTTTTTTTTTTTTTTTTTAAGGAGTTTGATAGAGTGCACAGAACCATAAAAGTCAAGCAGAAAGGGTTTCCCTGGTGGCGCAGTGGTTGAGAATCTGCCTGCTAATGCAGGGGACACAGGTTCGAGCCCTGGTCTGGGAAGATCCCACATGCCGGGGAGCAACTGGGCCCGTGAGCCACAATTGCTGAGCCTGCGCGTCTGGAGCTTGTGCTCCGCAACAGGAGAGGCCGCAATGGTGAGAGGCCGGCGCACCGCGATGAAGAGTGGACCCCGCTTGCCACAACTAGAGAAAGCCCTCGCACAGAAACGAAGACCCAACACAGCCATAAATAAATAAATAAACAAATACTTAAAAAAAAAAAAAAAAAGTGAAGCAGAAAAAACATGGCTATTGCTTGTAGGAAGTGTTTTGCAAAAATATTTTTATAACTTCTGTTAGCCATAGTGTCGTATGATAATTAGTGTCATATAATAATAATCATATTATTTCCCATCCTAAAACTCTGGGAATTGGATGCTTTTTTTTTTTTTTCTGGCCACGCTGCTTGGCTTGTTGAATCTTAGTTCCCCGACCAGGGATTGAACCCTGGCCCTCGGCAGTGAGAGCTCAGAGTCCTAACTACTGGACCACCAGGGAGTTCCCTGGATGCATCTTTATATTAATTTTGTGGTTTATTTGGTTGTTTCTAGATTGGTTTTAGATAGGAAAAACCTGAGTTTGTTTGTAAACTGAACGAATAGAGCCAGTAGAGAGGAAAATTTTGAAAATGCAAGAGCCTGGAATGACTGTCACTGTTGTGGTAGTTTACTTATTTATCACAGCAGTTTCCATGAGGAGGGTATTATTATTATAGTCTCCATTGTATTATGAGGAAACAGGCTCTGAGAGGTTCAGTCACTTGCCCAAAATTACATACCTAATTAAGTGGGAGAATAGCCTTAACCACTTGCCACAGTTATCTCTGTTTTGTTAAGGAAAGTAAGTCTAGGACTAGAAGTTTTACTTTTTTTTTTTTTTTTTTTTTGGCCGCTCCGAGCAGCTTGCGGGATCTTAGTTCCCCGACCAGGGATGGGACCCATCACCCCTGTGGAAGTGCGGAGTTCTAACCACTGGACCTCCAGGGAATTCCCTAGAATTTTAAAAATTCTGTTCCATGGCTTTGGTAAACTAAAAACAGTAACAAACAAATGAGCTTAATACAGGTGGGCAGGGATCCTTTTACTTTTCATTTAAAAAAAGTCTAAAAGAGAAAGTTTAGAAAATCGAATGCTTTTATTTTTTGTATTGTTTGCTAATACAAATTTTGTAAAAGCTGATGGCTGTCTTGGCTTTTTTTTCCTGATAAATTTCCTTCCTCAGTTTCACTTTTCCTCTCACAACAGCTGCTGGGAAGTCAACATTTGTGAATATCCTTAAACAAGTCTGTGAGGATTGGGAAGTGGTTCCTGAACCTGTTGCCAGGTGGTGCAATGTTCAAAGTACTCAGGATGAATTTGAGGTATGAAAATAAACTTTATTTAATAAAGTAAAAATTTTTGATTTAGAGAACAGTTGTATTCTTGCATTTTTTTTTGTTTGTTTTCCTTTTGCAATAAAACTTTCAAATATAGGGCTTCCCTGGTGGCACATTGGTTAAGAATCCGCCTGCCAGTGCAGGGAACACGGGTTCAAGCCCTGGTCCTGGAAGATCCCACATGCCGTGGAGCAACGAAGCCCATGCGCCACAATTACTGAGCCTGCGCTCTGGAGCCCTCAAGCCACAACTACTGAGCCCGCGTGCCACAACTACTGAAGCCCATGTGCCTAGAGCCTGTGCTCCGCAGCAAGAGAAGCCACCGCAATGAGAAGCCCGCACACTGCAATGAAGAGTAGCCCCCGCTCACCACAACTAGAGAAAGCCAGCACACAGCAACGAAGACCCAACACAGCCAAAAATAAATAAATAAATAAATTAATTAAAAAAAAACAACAACAAACTTTCAAATATAGCTCTAAGTCCGTATCTTCATTTGGGCAGTAGTTACGTGGAAGTGTATATATATATATGTATATATAACACGCATTGAACTATGCACTTAAGATTATGCACTCCATTGCATCTAAGTAGAATTTTAAAAGTTTTTAAAAATTAATTAAAACGTTTTTAAAAAATCTAATTGTAAGTTAAATTTCTTGTGTGGCTTTTTATATTTTGTTTAAAAATAGGTAAATAAGAAAAGCAAAAACAGCTACCCAATAGCTGAATTTTACTAGTTTATTTTTCAGGACTTTTGTCTTAGAGACAGCCATTATTTTTGTACTTTCATCCTTGTCAGACTTTCACCCTGGACACAAGTTTCAGTTTCCCAGAACTTTCCATCCTACATTGCAAATGAGAAAGAGGGCATAATCATTAAATTCCATTCTTTACAACAAACTTTATTGTATGTGTATGAAGAAGAGAGATCTCATTGCTAAGATTTTTGTTTCTGGAGAAATGAGAATTGAAATTGAAAGCAGCATAGCAGAAATGGAAAAATGGAAATGTGTGCTAGAAACTTACTTTGTTAGGTCTGAGGAGGACAGAGAGGTTTTGAAAAAGTGTAATTTTAAAAGTTTAGCTGTTGGTCTAGAGAATCTAGGAATAATAATTGAATATTTAAAATGTAAATCGTATATACAAGGAGGAGTCACCAGCCAAGATACTCTGCAGACTTTGAGGACATTGGTTTTGAATAACCAAAAGTATTTTCTCATATACCTGTTTGCCAAACATAGTTAACTTTAGGTCTGGGACCCAGCTCACTACACCCCAATCCTTTGAATAATCTAGGACTAAACCCTGAAGGGACTTCCTTCCCATATGGACTCCATCTTCTTAAGAAATTGATATTTCAGTCTGGTCTTTGAGGAAGGGCAGAGTTAGCCTTAAGTAGAGTTTTAAAGTGGGTAAATTTATTTGCTTCTTTCAACATTTTTTATTGACATATGATATAACTATAGAAAAGTATATAAACCTATGTACAGTTTAAAGAACAGTTTGAAGGCTAACATCTTTGTAACCATCACCCAGGTCAAGAAATAGACCATTACTTTCGCATTCAAGAAGTCCCTGTTTGTTCTTCTCAGGTCACAGTATCTCCTTCCCAAGGGTAATAACTCCGCTAGGAGTAATCACTCACATAAAATAATTCTTGTGATAATAATTTTTCTGCTTTCTAAAAAGAATTTGATGTACATTAACATATCTCTAAGAAATATAATGTTTTGTCTGTTTTTTAATGTTATATAAATGAAATCATCTGTCTGCATTCCTTTTCCTCTTGCTTATTTTGCTTAATAAGTTTGTGAAATTTGTCTGTATTGTTGCATGCAGCTATAGCTTGTGCATTTTCATTGCCATATGGTATTCAATTGTATTCATATATCACGGTTTGTCCATTCTATACCTTTGATCAGTTTTTGAGCAGTTCCTAGTTTAGTTGCTGTAAAAACAGCCCCGTTAGGAATATGAATCCTGGTGTACACATGCAAGAGTTTCTCTTGGAATAAGAAGTAAAATTACTGGGTGGTGGGTACGTGTATGATGCCTATTTTTCTGAAGCGGTTTTACCAGTTTACATTCCCCACAGTGTACTGAAGCTGTCACTGGTCCACCCCTTTTCCAATACTTAGTATTGTCCAGCTTCCTAAATTTTATCATTCTGTTGAACATTTAATATCTTTTATGTTTTTAATTTATATTTCCCTGATTGCTAATGAGATGGTGCTCCTTTAACTAATTAATTTATTTGCCATTTGGATTTCTTTTGTAAAGTCCCTTTTCAGGTCCTTTTGCCCATTTTCTTTCGGATCTTCTGTCTTCCCTCACCCTGCATTTTTACCTCTTAAAGTATGTCTTGTGGCCTCTTTCAAAGTGCCCTATTCAAGTTTGCTTACGTTTAGAAATGAGAGACCTGTGTTCTAAAAATAATCTTTCTCCCCCTCATTTCTGGGGTCAACTGTCAGTGCAGTCATTCTCAGGGGTTAGGTACAAAGAAGCCAAATTAAACCAATGTGAGAAATACAGAAGGAACTTTTTCATTGGGGGGAATGTTAGACTAGATTGGATTAGGTGACCTTTATTTAAGGTCCATTCTAGTTTTAACATCATAGCTTCTAACTCATATTAAACATGTATAACTGGTTTGTTGGCACATTAAATGTTTCTGCCTCTCAGTGTACCTTACTTTTCTTTTTTTTTTTTGGTGCACCGCACAGCTTAGTTCCCCAGCCGCCAAGGATTGAACCTGTGCCTCCTGCAATGGAAGTGCAGAGTCCTAACCACTGGACCGCCAGGGAATTCCCAGTGTACCTTATATTAACCAAGCACACAGGAACATATATAAAAACCATAATGTCAAAAATTTTAATTTGCAGAGAGAAACGTAATTATCAGATTCATTGATATAGGTCAGCCCATTCTCTATATAGGCCCAGTAGAAGGAACTTATAAGATCTCAAGGATTTGGGGTGCTTTTTCAAACAACAAACAATCCCTTGGGAATTTAAATATATGGAGGCCTCCTGGTTAAAAATGACTGCCCTAGTGAATCACTGTTAGTGTTAGGAGTGTATTGAACCCTTTAGTTGTGTTGGAGAGGAGAGGTTGAAAACATTGCATTAATATACATGGGAAGACAATTTATAATAAGAAGGTTGTCTATTAAGCTTAGAATCAGAGCTCAGGGGAATTAGTTATATTATCTTAATGACTGATGTCATCAGACTAAGAGTCATTGATGCATCTGTCTCTGTTTTAAGAATTGGCTTCATGGATCTGATATTCATGTTTATGGGCTGGAGCATTTTCTTCCTGTGTACTAGAGTCAAAATTCCAAACTTTCTTTATAACTACCAGGCAAGTGAACCTACTATTATTGTTAACATATACTTTAATTAACATATACTTTCATCAGTTTCCTGTAATCCGGTCATGTCTCCACCATGTTACAATTTGGTAACCTTCACTGGATTTTGTATATTTGTGTACATTCTTGGAGGATAGTTTTATTTTTGTGTGTGTATTGAAGGCTACTATGTTGTTAATCCTCTCTACTTAGGTGGAGTTTCAGATTGTGGGGATAGTATTTCGGGGATAAGGTAGTGGAGTGTGAGGGTAGTAATGAGAGGGTGGGTTCTCAGTATCTTTGGATATTTTCTTTTTTTTTCCTGGACCTCAAGAAATGGAATTTCTTCCCTCATCCTGGGGCCCTTCTTTCCCAGACCCATCCCTGACCTATTCCTTGGGATTATAGTGTGAACCACTACCCAAATCTAAGCTTTCTTAGCATGCTGTCAATAGTGAGAAGTAGACTGTCTTCAGACCCACCTCTGGTAAGGCCAGTCCTACTTCGAATGTTCTCCATTTAATCACACTTCTTGGCAGTAGCACTGGGATCGGAAGAGTTGGGCTGCTGGTACCTTTGATCTCTTCCCCTAGTCAGTAATTTAATTTGCACCTGCATGTTTAGCTGGTTTTGTTTTTTACCTGCCACCTAGTGGCTGAAATGTTGCTATACTATCGATGAGCTCCCACCAATTTTAGCAAAATAAAGAGGGAGAAAGTACCTAGAAAGATTATGTAGTCTCCCCTCCCTTCCCCTCCCATGGTAAGATTATCTTTAAATCATATGACCCAGATGATTATCAGCCTTTGTATTAAGGATTTATTTCAAATAACAAAGTGCTTTATTTGGTGATTTATGTTATTTAGGCCCAAAGCTTTGATTTAATTGCTTTCTTTCAGCTTATTTTTTGAGGTCTACAGACTGTTAGGAAGATATTTTTATTCTGAGCTGAATTCTTTTGGGAGATCTTTGTTATTTATTGTGAAATTTATTGTGATCTGTGTTATTTATTTATTGTGAAATGCTATTTTACTTTTATCTAACACTTCTTACCACTAAGAAGACACTGAAAAATTAGTAACTCTGTGAAAGAAGGGATAAAATTTACTTATCTGTGAAGCAACAGCATATTTTTTGATAAGTCATTCTTTTTTTTAAAATTTAATTTTTATTTTTGGCTGCATTGGGTCTTCGTTGCTGCTCGCAGGCTTTCTCCAGTTCTGGTGAGCAGGGGCTACTTTTCATTATGGTGCGCGGGCTTCTCATTGTGGTGGCTTCTCGTTGCGGGAGCACAGGCTTCAGTGGTTGTGGTTCGTGGGCTCTAGAGCGCAGGCTCAGTAGTTGTGGCGCATTCTTAACCACTACACCACCAAGGAAGTCCGTATTAGGTAAATTTAAGGTAATACTTGCTGCTATAGTAAAGTCTCTGGTTTAAGATGATAAAATTTCATTTCTCAGGCAGTGTACAGTACAATATGGTATTGAGTGGATGGCATACCATGCTGTCACTCAGAGACCCAGGCCCTTTCTAATGTGTGGCTCATCTAACCTCTAGGACAGTGCTTCAAACTTTAGTGTTCATTAGAGTCACCTGGAGGACTAGTTAAAACAAAGACTTGGCCCTCATCCCCAGTTTCTGATTTAATAGGTCTGGCAGTGGGATGTTGAAAATGTGCATTTCTCTCAAGTTCCCAAGTGATGTTGGTGCTGCTGTTATGGGGATCATACTTTGGTACCCCTGCCCTGGAGTTGAAGTTGAAAACCGCTGCTCTAGGACCTTTGGTGTCTTTTGCTTCCAGTTGATGAATAAAGAAAGAACCATCACTTTTGAGAGGTTTTTTTGTGTCCAGCCTGGACATGATAAACATTGCTTGTGCCCTACTTCCGCTGGCTAGAACTGAGTCTTGTGGCTATAGTTAATTACAAGGGAGACTGGGAAATAAAGCCTAGCTGTGTGTCCAGGAAGAAAAACAACCTGGTTTTAGGGAACACATAGTAGTATCTGTCACATGCAATTTCTAAATAGAAGTACTTTAAATATATTTGTTAATGTAACTTAAACTCAAAAGTGCCATGTTTAATTAATTAATGTGGAAGTTGTTGAAGTTTATTTTAAAGTTAATGGGTGGGCTTCCCTGGTGGCGCAGTGGTTGAGAGTCTGCCTGTCAGTGCAGGGGACACGGGTTCGAGCCCTGGTCTGGGAAGATCCCACATGCCGTGATGCAACTAGGCCCGTGAGCCACGACTACTGAGCCTGCGCGTCTGGAGCCTGTGCTCCGCAACAAGAGAGGCCACGATAGTGAGAGGCCCGCACACCGCGATGAAGAGTGGCCCCCGCTTGCCGCAGCTGGAGAGGGCCCTCGCACAGAAACGAAGACCCAACACAGCCAAAAATAAATAAATAAATAAATTAATTAATTAATTAATTAAAGTTAATGGGTTATTTTAGGGAATTCTCTGGTGGTCCAAGTGGTTAGGACTCCGCTCTTCCATTGCAGGGGGCACGGATCCCTAGTCAGGGAACTAAGATCCCACAAGCCGTGGGGCGCAGCCAAAAACAAAACAAAACAAAATAAAGTTGATGGTTATTTTGGTAATAGGTATTTGTGCACCAAAGACAACCTGAAATAGTAAGCCCAGATAATGATAAAGACAAAAAATTGTTTTTCACGGTTAGTTTTATTTATAAAAATAACTCAGATGTATTTTCACTAGTGAATTTGTATTTATGTTATTAGTGAATTCTCTATTGTATAATTATGTAAAGTTATCCATGTCTAAGATAAAATTATTAAAATACAGAACACCAGCACCAGTTAATTATCCACATAGTATCTGAATATCTCCCTTCAAGAAATCAAATTAAGTATTACTTACTTTATAGATATAACTTCAGTATTTAATAGCAGATCAACATTTTGGAAAGAATATGGCTTTATTGTCAGTCTTAGGCTTGAATCCTAGTTTTGCTGCTTACCAGATATATTGATATTAATGAGTTATTCAACCTTTTTGAGCCCCATTTTTAATATTTATAAAATAGTGTCAGTAATGACTATTTCATAGGGTTGAGATAATGTATGTAAAACTTTTCATGTAGTCCCTGGCATAAAATAGATAATAAACAGTAGGTATTATTATAATTATCATTAAAATTGAAGTATATTTTCTTAATGAAGGGATATTTTGTGTAATGAACTTATTAGTTCTTCAGCGAAAATTCTTTATTTTCTAAATCTAAGACATAAAAAATAAACTTTTAAGAAAACTTAAATATGGCCTTTGTGTTCACATTCCTAAGCACGTTCTTTTTTGAAAATATGCTAAGTAAGCTACAGATAATGCAACCAAGGATAGAGCAGACTAATCCAAGACTTAAATTTTGTGTTTTGAATTAACATTTATACTGCAGAGAATTCCATGTATACGTAAATACCACTACACCTCTGCCCCTCTTTTTTAGTGTCAAGTAAAAAAACTTTTTAATGTATATTTTTTGATTATTTGATAATTAATAATTTAATATTATGTATTTAATATTTAGATATATTTTATTGAGCTATAATTGACATATAATATTGTATTAGTTTCAGGTGTCCAATATAGTGATTCAACATTTGTGTACATTGTAAAAATGATCACACAGGAAGTCTAGGTACTGTCTGTCACCATACTAAGTTGATACAATATCATTGACTCTATCCCGCATGCTGTGCTTATTTATTTTATAACTGGAAATTTGTACTTCTTGATCCCCTTTACCCATTTCACCCCACATCCCCTACCTCCCTCCATCTAGACCTGTGAGGCTGGGGGTTTTGTTTTGTTTGTTTGATTCCACATGTAAATGAAATCATGTGGTATTTGTCTTTCTCTGTCTGACCTGTTTCACTTAGCATAATACCCTCAAGTTCCATTAATGTTGTTGCAAATGGCAAGATTTTGTTCTCTTTTATGGCCAAGTAGTATTCCATTGTATACATACACCACGTCTTTATCCATTCATCTGTCTACAGACACTTAGGTTGTTTCCATATTTTGGCTATTGTAAATA
Source organism: Eschrichtius robustus (assembly GCF_028021215.1). Classification (NCBI taxonomy): domain Eukaryota; kingdom Metazoa; phylum Chordata; class Mammalia; order Artiodactyla; family Eschrichtiidae; genus Eschrichtius; species Eschrichtius robustus. Next base: position 64,148,183 of record NC_090827.1, on the reverse strand, counting down.
ATGCTGCAATGAACCTAAGGGTACATGTATCTTTTCATACTAGTGTTTCTGTGCCTGATATATTTTTTTAAATTTTTAAAAATTAATTAATTTTTTTTTAACGTGTGGAATAGCAGCTTGTGCTCTTTAGCTAACTTCTCTTATAAACCCAGCAGTCAGTGTTCATAAAGTTGTCTCTGTTACTAAGTAATTTCCAAAATGCTATGCTTACTAGGGTAGGAAAATAAAATAGACACTACTGTCCTCTTTATAAAAATAACTACACGAAAGTTTTGGTTGAGTTGATAAACTTCATTTAGCTGGAAAAATTCACTTGTATGAAACATTTTCTCCCTGGATGATGATGAATAAGTGGAAAGTCAGTTTATAATTAAATTAACAAAGGCCCTTGAAACTCTAATAAAATTAAATTTATTCTTTAAGCAGTTTGGGAAGGCAATTACTTCACCCTTATTTCAGTTCATCATCTGCTCAGTATTTCTGAACAGCCCTATTGTTGACTGTTAGCCTCTTGCCGTTTTATGCTTTTTTTTCTTCCAGTTTTGAGAAGAAGTTTCACTTAATTATGTGGTTTGTGGTATGAAATTTAAATTCTGCCTCAAAGTGCCATGTGTTTGTGTGGTTTTTAGTTCTTAACTGAAACTGAGGTCGGTTGTAATGTTTACACTTGTGGATTTTTTTTTTTTTCCTCAGGAAAACCAGCTACCTTGAGCATGAACTTTCAGGAAGTGTTCAGGGGTATTTGAACTAGGATTGAGAATAGGAATTAGGCAGTCATATTTTATTCCTTGAAAGTTAGAAAACAAGATTAAAGACGGTATAACTTTTGGGGGAATCTTTATATAGCTTGACATAGAAAAGATGATGAAGCATCCCTGGGTCCTGGGTTTTGTTTTTTCTTTCTTTCTTTTTTTTAATTTTTATTTTATTTGGCCACGTGGCATGTGGGATGGATCTTAGTTCTCTGACCAGGGGTCGAACCCATGTCCCCTGCATTGGGAGTGCGGAGTCTTAACCACTGGATCGTCAGGGAAGTCCCTTGTTTTTTCTTTCTTAATCTGACAACTCTAATATCAGAAGTATTCTAATATATTCTATTACTGTGCAATCAATTTTAATTTGAAAAGAAAGAAAATACTGTCACTCAAAGGAAGAAATTTCAGGGACTTCCCTGGTGGCGCAGTGGTTAAGAATCTGCCTGCCAGTGCAGGAGACACGGGTTCGACCCCTGGTCCGGGAAGATCCCAAGTGCTGTGGAGCGACTAAGCCCGTGCGCCACAACTACTGAGCCTGTGCTCTAGAGCCCACGAGCCACAACTACTGAGCCTGCGTGCTGCAACTACTGAAGCCCGTGCGCCTAGAGCCTGTGCTCCACAGCAAGAGAAGCCACTGCAACGAGAAGACCGTGCACCACAATGAAGAGTAGCCCCCGCTCGCCACAACTAGAGAAAGCCCGTACGCAGCAACGAAGACCCAGTGAAGCCAAAAATAAATAAAAAAATTTATAAAATAAAAAAAAGGAAGAAATTTCAGTGGCTTCTTTCTCTTTACAACCCCCCCCCTTTTTTTTTTGATTTGGAAGCTTCGAATGTTAGAATTTGGTGACTTTGGCCTGTAGTAGTGAAGTGACAATGGATAGATGCTCAAAATTATTTTCTATATTTTTTGCAAATGATTCATTGAGGATACCAAGCCTCTTTAAAAAAAATTCATGGTTTAAATCAGATATTCCCTAACATAAACGACTTTAATCAGATTATATAAAAATCTAATAACAAGAAATTGGCTCTACAGAATGTAGAAAAGTGAATGCTGTGGTTGGAGAGATTAGCAAATAGATACCACCAAGGTATCTCAGGAGTTTTTTAGTGTGAAAGGAATACTGGAAGGGACGTAAGATGGCTTTGCCTGTTTAATTACTTAAACACATCATACTCTGTCCAGGGAAGGTGCTAGGCTAGAAATCTGAACAAAGCAGTGTTACTAGCAAACTTTTGTGGTATTTTGTAAGAGCAGTAAGTAATTTCGCTGTGTTCAGAGGCAGGTGTGAATATCTCGTCTTGATTTGTGTTTCTCTAAATGAGCAATGTTGAGCATATTTTCATATGCCTATTAGTCATCTGTATATCTTTGGAAAAATGTATATTCAGGTCTTCTACCCATTTTTTAAATTGGGTTGTTTGTTTTCTTTTTATTCAATTTTTTTTAACTTAAAAAACATTAAAATAGCCCTATTGATCATTGCTTTTTGTTTCTTTTTTCAAATTCAAAATAGGAACTGACAACGTCTCAGAAAAGTGGTGGGAATGTTCTTCAGATGATGTATGAGAAACCTGAACGGTGGTCTTTCACCTTCCAGTCGTATGCCTGCCTCAGTCGAATACGAGCTCAGCTTGCCGCTCTCAATGGCAAGCTCAAAGATGCGGAGAAACCTGTATTATTTTTTGAACGATCTGTGTATAGTGACAGGTATATATAAATGACTGTACTTGTCAGTTTGGAATCTTGGCTTAGAAGTGGACTTTTTTTTCCTGTTTCCTGGGAATCAAAGTAATAAGAGAGGCTGAGTTGGAGATTTGAGATGGAAAATGACATTTAATACCTTCAGCAGTTTGGTACTAATGCCATTAAGGAAGTTCTAGCATAATTGCTAGCTGCCATGGAAACTGGTATACTGGCCATCTGATCTCATTCAAATTTGCAGAGAAGTTTTTTTTCTTCCAACCCTCTTAAAATTCTTATCTGACCTGGTTAAATCTGGATCTGTATTCTAGACTTGCACCTGGAGCTAGGAGATCATATATCTCTAAGGGAGGCTTAGAATTACCCTGCTTATTATGTAAGGATTGTTTTACTAGAGTTAGATCTGAGGTTCTCAAACTTTAGGACCCCTTTCATTCTTAATAATTATTAAGGAGCCCAAAGAGCTTCGTGTCTTATTGATATTTATGTTATTAGATATTAAGGTTGAGAAATATAAAAGACATTTATTAACTTATTTAAAGTTAGTAATAATAAATCCATTACATATAAACATAAAAAAGATGTGAAAATTATATCTTTCAAAACAAAAAATTAGTGAGAAGAGTAGCATTGTTTGAAACTTTGCAAATCTCTTTAGTGTCTGACTTAATAGAAGTCAGCTGTATTTTCATTTGTGCTTCTGTTTTTAAGCAGTTGTAAGCTTTTGGTTGAAGTACAGTATATAAAGTAATCTGGTCTTTCACAGAACCCCTAGAAGGGTCTTGGGGACCACCAGGGGTTCTCACACCACATTTTTGGGAACCGCTGGCCAAGTACATATTTTCTGTAGTTGGAGATAATGTGTTGTTTTCTTCTGTTGTTGTTTTTTTCTGCTAACCAAGGCATTATCTGCCATGGGTTTAGGAGAATGTTTCATGTCCATTTAGTAGATCCGTTTTTTCTTTGTGCTTTTTGGAAAGAATTTATGTGTTGATGTAGACTCTCTTTCAGGTATATTTTTGCATCTAATTTGTATGAATCTGACTGCATGAATGAAACAGAGTGGACCATTTATCAAGACTGGCATGACTGGATGAATAACCAGTTTGGCCAAAGCCTTGAACTGGATGGAATCATTTATCTTCGAGCCACTCCAGAGGTGAGAAACAATAAAAATTTGTTTTGTCCATTGACGTTTCAGAGTAATATTTAGAAATCCTTTCAGTGGTATGCAATGAAGGCAATTTAGTTTAACTCCACTCCCCACCTCCAAATTAGAAACTCATAACTGTGTAGATAGAAACATTCTTTTTTCCTAAGCAAACTGTAAGCCCACATTTGGAAGTTGCTCTTTTAGGCCCCTTCTGTGTTCTTCCTCAGTTCTGTTCTTCATCATTTCTTCCTGACTTTCTCAGGGTCTGTTATCTATCACAGCTGCATTAAGAAACTTTCTAAAGCAACCCCTAGAGTGTAGGCTTCATGAGGTGGAACTTTAGGTATTTTAATTACTGTTGAATTTCCAGTGCCTAGAATAGGGCCTGGGTACATAGTGGGAGCTCAGTAAATGTTTGCTGAAGGACTGGCCAAGTTGGTGGAGGTCCATTTCAAGAAATCCTTTATGGTTGTTTGTGGCTTGGAATGGGTGGGCAGTAGCAGCTGTAGTTGAGAAGAGCCTTAGAGGACCCTTGCCATTTTCAGTTAAGGGAGCTTACTTGAAAATGTGCCTTTTGTCATAGGTTGTAAATAGCTATTCTTGTTTACATATGAAATTATGTTATGAATCCAGGAAGACCAAGTAGATAGATGCCTTTCATAAAAGTAACCTAAATAAGAGCTTACATTTGTTAAGGAATTTCTGGTTTTGGTGCTTGCATCCCCATTTTTCTCTGTTTTTTATTCCTGTTTCTTCCCTAAGTCACAAAGTAGGCTCTGGTGAATGTAAATGCCATGACTTCTAGCCTGAAAGAATACCGTATTGCTATTGAAGCTGAATTTTCAAAGAAACTAGGTTTCTAATTCCAAGGGATGATTTTGTTCCTCTTCTAATGTCAAGTAAGCCAGAATTTAACAATAATAATTTTGAAATTCACTTTTATTTTTGAGAAGAATTTTTGTTTTTAATTATGAAAATAGTAAATACAAATATAGAAGAAAACATGAAGAATACTAATAATTTCATTCTGCTAGAAACATTCATAGTCAATATCTTAAAGTCTAACACAAAACTTTATTTTAAAAATTTTTTTAAAATAAATAAATAAATTTATTTAAAAAAACAAAACCAAAAAACATTCTATTCTGGTTACCACCCTTTGTTACAGTCTATTCCATTTTAACTCATTTCTATTTTTCCCATGGTCTTTAGAGATAAGAGCCTCAAGGGTATGGAATAGTTCGATAGTAATTCCTCATCTTGAAGATTCACATGCAATGTCAGTTGTGTGAATTAGCACCCCAATGCTACATGTGTCTGAGGCCTGTGATTTCAGGTTCTCACTGGTGAATTATTTATTTTCAAGTCATTGTCTTGAAATGTTTTCAAGCTCCCTCTCTCTCACTCCGGCTTGTGGATGGAGTTTTACTAGCTCTCTTTTAATGAAGGCACAACCTCTCAAGACTCTTTGTTTTCTTCAGGAAGATCAGCTCCAGCTCCTTATACTACATAGCCTACTGCCTCAAATCTCCTGGAATGACTCAAAACCTCAAAGCTCCATGCTCCAACCTGGGCTGGTTGTTCTGCCATTCTGTTTCAAATTTGCTATTTTTGGATTTTTTTTTCTTATCGTCTTGAGACACCTATTCACTTATCTCTTGTGGATCCTGTATTGCCTGGTTCTTCTTTTTTTTTTTTTTTAACATTTTTATTGGAGTATAATTGCTTAACAATGGTGTGTTAGTTTCTGATTTATAACAAAGTGAATCAGTTATACATATACATATGTTCCCATATCTCTTCCCTCTTGCATCTCCCTCCCTCCCACCCTCCCTATCCCACTCTTCTAGCTGGTCACAAAGCACCGAGCTGATCTCCCTGTGCTATGCGGCTGCTTCCCACTAGCTATCTATTTTACATTTGGTAGTGTTTATATGTCCATATATACACTACCACTCTCTCACTTTGTCCCAGCTTACCCTTCCCCCTCCCTGTGTCCTCAAGTCCATTTTCTAGTAGGTCTGGGTCTTTATTCCCGTCTTGCCCCTAGGTTCTTCATGACCATTTTTTTTTTAGATTCCATACATATGTGTTAGCATACGGTATTTGTTTTTCTCTTTCTGATTTACTTCACTCTGTAGGACAGACTCTAGGTCCATCCACCTCACTACAAATAACTCAATTTCGTTTCTTTTTATGGCTGAGTAATATTCCATTGTATATAGGTGCCACATCTTCTTTATCCATTCATCTGTCGATGGACGCTTAGGTTGCTTCCATGTCCTGGCTATTGTAAATAGAGCTGCAGTGAACACTGTGGTACATGACTCTTTTTGAATTATGGTTTTCTCAGGGTATATGCCCAGTAGTGGGATTGCTGGGTCATATGGTAGTTCTATTTTTAGATTTTAAGGGACCTCCATACTGTTCTCCATAGTGGCTGTATCAATTTACATTCCCACCAACAGTGTATGAGGGTTCCCTTTTCTCCACACCCTCTCCAGTATTTTTTGATGATGGCCATTGTGACTGGTGTGAGATGTTATCTCATTGTAGTTTTGATTTGCATTTCTCTAATAATTAATGATTTTGAGCATTCTTTCATGTGTTTGTTAGCAATCTGTATATCTTCTTTGCAGAAATGTCTATTTAGGTCTTCTGCCCATTTTTGGATTGGGTTGTTTGTTTTTTTGATATTGAGCTGCATGAGCTGCTTGTAAATTTTGGAGATTAATCCTTTGTCAGTTGCTTCATTTGCAAATATTTTCTCCCATTCTGAAGGTTGTCTTTTCATCTTGTTTATGGTTTCCTTTGCTGTGCAAAAGCTTAAGTTTCATTAGGTCCCATTTGTTTATTATTTATTTATTTATTTTTAACATCTTTATTGGAGTATAATTGCTTTACAATGGTGTGTTAGTTTCTGCTTTATAACAAAGTGAATCAGTTACACATATGTTCCCATATCTCTTCCCTCTTGCGTCTCCCTCCCTCCCACCCTCCCTATCCTACCCCTCTAGGTGGTCACAAACCACCAAGCTGATCTCCCTGTGCTATGCGGCTGCTTCCCACTAGCTATCTATTTTACGTTTGGTAGTGTATATATGTCCATGCCACTCTCTCACTTTGTCACAGTTTACCCTTCCCCCTCCCCATATCCTCCCATTTGTTTATTTTTGTTTTTATTTCCATTTCTCTAGGAGGTGGGTCAAAAAGGATCTTGCTGTGATGTATGTCATAGAGTGTTCTGCCTATGTTTTCCTCTAAGAGTTTGATAGTGTCTGGCCTTACATTTAGGTCTTTAATCCATTTTGAGTTTATTTTTGTGTATGGTGTTAGGGAGTGTTCTAATTTCATTCTTTTACATGTAGCTGTCCAGTTTTCCCAGCACCACTATTGAAGAGGCTGTCTTTTCTCCATTGTATATTCTTGCCTCCTTTATCAAAGATAAGGTGACCATATGTGCGTGGGTTTATCTCTGGGCTTTCTCTCCTGTTCCATTGATCTATATTTCTGTTTTTGTGCCAGTACCAAACTGTCTTGATTACTGAAGCTTTGTAATATAGTCTGAAGTCAGGGAGCCTGATTCCTCCAGCTCCGTTTTTCTTTCTCAAGATTGCTTTGGCTATTTGGGGTCTTTTGTGTTTCCATACAAATTGTGAAATTTTTTGTTCTAGTTCTGTGAAAAATGCCACTGGTAGTTTGATAGGGATTGCACTGAATCTGTAGATTGCTTTGGGTAGTAGAGTCATTTTCACAATGTTGATTCTTCCAATCCAAGAACATGGTATATCTCTCCATCTGTTGGTATCATCTTTAATTTCTTTCATCAGTGTCTTATAGTTTTCTGCATACAGGTCTTTTGTTTCCCTAGGTAGGTTTATTCCTAGGTATTTTATTCTCTTTGTTGCAATGGTATTTGGGAGTGTTTCCATAATTTCTCTTTCAGATTTTTCATCATTTGTGTATAAGAATGCAAGAGATTTCTGTGCATTAATTTTGTATCCTGCAAGTTTACCTAATTCATTGATTAGCTCTAGTAGTTTTCTGGTGGCATTTTTAGGATTCTCTATGTATAGTATCATGTCATCTGCAGACAGTGACAGTTTTACTTCTTCTTTTCCAATTTGTATTCCTTTTATTTCTTTTTCTTCTCTGATTGCCATGGCTAGGACTTCCAAAACTATGTTGAATAATAGTGGTGAGAGTGGACATCCTTGTCTCGTTCCTGATCTTAGAGGAAATGCTTTCAGTTTTTCACCATTGAGAATGATGTTTGCTGTGGGTTTGTCGTATATGGCCTTTATTATGTTGAGGTAGGTTCCCTCTATGCCCACTTTCTGGAGAGTTTTTATCATAAATGGGTGTTGAATTTTGTCAAAAGCTTTTTCTGCATCTATTGAGATGATCATATGGTTTTTCTCCTTCAATTTGTTAATATGGTGTATCACGTTGATTGATTTGCGTATATTGAAGAATCCTTGCATCCCTGGGATAAATCCCACTTGATCATGGTATATGATCCTTTTAATGTGTTGTTGGATTCTGTTTGCTAGTATTTTGTTGAGGATTTTTGCATGTATATTTATCAGTGATATTGGTCTGTAATTTTCTTTTTTTGTAGTATCTTTGTCTGGTTTTGGTATCCGGGTGATGGTGGCCTCATAGAATGAGTTTGGGAGTGTTCCTTCCTCTGGCAGGCAGATTCTTAACCACTGCGCCACCAGGGAAGTCCCTGAACTTTTAAATTTTTAACAAAATTTTATTGAAGAATAGTTGATTTACAGTGTTGTGTTTAATTTCTGCTGTACCGCAGAGTGACTCAGTTATACATATTTATATTCTTTTTCATATTTTTTTCCATCATGGTTTATCACAGGTAAATTATTTGTTTTTTAACTAAACTTATTTTATATAGTGTATTTCAAGTATGGATGCCAAAAATTTATACACATATTTTGACTTATTTTTGAGAGTAACACTTGGTTTAGAGCTACCAAATGGCTGAAAAGCACAAGGAGGGGAAAATGAACTACTTCAACTTCCTAGGGAAAATAAATAGAGATTTTGGCTAGCATAACTAAAGAGACACTAAGGAAAAATTTAATGGCAACTGGCAAGAATAATTGTTCCTTGCCTCCTCCACTCCTCCTACCTGTTTCTTATTGCTTGCTTTTAGAAATGCTTGAATAGAATATATTTACGGGGAAGAAATGAAGAACAAGGCATTCCTCTTGAATACTTAGAGAAGCTTCACTATAAGCATGAAAGCTGGCTCCTGCATAGAACACTAAAGTAAGACTTCCTTATTCTTATTTACTATTCATTTTAAATTCCTTTATCAAATTTTAATCCAAATCATGTATAATTTTTCATTTTTAGCCATTTTTATTTATTAGTATTGTAGGATCTCCCAGAATTAAGTATGGATTTTGATTCTTTTTATTGCAATGAGATCCTATTTTCTTAAAGTTGTTACAGCTAATCTCCCCCAGCAGTATTTACAGCATAATATATGGAATTTCACATTAAGGGATAAAGTAGGAAATATATCTGTATACATTATTTAGGTACAAGCATACCTTGTTGTATAGCACTTCACTTTATTATGCTTCGCACATGCTGCATTTCTTACAAATGGAAGGTCTGTGGCAACCCTGTGTCAAGCAAGTCTGTTGGCACCATTTTTCCAACAGCATTTCCTAATGTTGTGTCTCTACATCACATTTTATAAATTCTTGCAATATTTTAAACCCTTCACCAGCAAAAAGATCATGACTCACTAAAGGCTCAGATGATGGTTAGCATTTTTTAGCAATAAAGTATTTTTAAATTAAGGTATGTACTTTTTTTTAGACATAATGCTATTGCACACTTAATAGACTGCAGTATAGAATAAATGTAACTTTTGTATGCACGGGGAAACCAAAAAATTTGTGTGACTTGCTTTGTTGCAATATTTGCTTTGTTGTGATATTCACTTTATTGCAGTGGTCTGGAACCAAACCTGCAGTATCTCTGAGATATACCTATACTCTTTCAGAGGGAATTTTAAGATATTTCAAGTTTGTTTCTTAGATCACTGTACTTTGTCATTAGTCAGATCTTGGTTCAGACGCATCTCACTTATTAGTGTGCAACCTTAGACAATCTCTGAGCCTCAGAGTGACCTCCCTGAGCTTTAGTTTTCTCATCTATAAAATGAAAACATTCCTGGACTTCCTTGGTGGCGCAGTGGTTAAGAATCCGCCTGCCAATGCAGGGGACACAGGTTCGAGCCCTGATCCAGGAAGATCCCACATGCTGTGGAGCAACTAAGCCCATGCGCCACAATTACTGAAGCCCTCGCACCTAGAGCCTGTGCTCCGCAACAAGAGAAGCCACCACAATGAGAAGCCCACGCTCCGCAAGAAGAGTAGCCCCTGCTCTCCACAAGTAGAGAAAGCCCATGTGCAGCACCGAAGACCCAACACCGCCAAAAATAAATAAATAAATGTATTAAAAAAAAAAAAGACAGCAAAATTCTAAGAAAAAGCAAGCATTCCTACTTTATGGTATGATTTTGGTTTTTGAGGAGAATTACATTTCACAATGCCTAACTTTATATATTTTATACCTGAGGTTTTTAGACATGTATAGTAAATCTAGGTGAGAAAGAAGGGGCTGCCAGATGAAGTACTTGGCAGGATAATTTTAATATACATTTTGTTTTCCAGTGAAGACGTAAGAATAAATTTTTAGTATTTCTCTTTTATTTGTTGCTTTTTCTAATTATTTTGTTCATCTCTCTCTTTTCAAACAGAACCAACTTTGATTATCTACAAGAAGCGCCTATCTTAACACTGGATGTTAATGAAGACTTCAAAGACAAACACGACAGTCTGGTTGAAAAGGTAGATTTATACAAAGACTATAAATGTTTGTTTTGTCTTGTCTAAAGAAGTGTTCTAACTTTGTGAGAAAACAATTTACTGAGGAAAGATTACATAAAGTTATATTAAGAGACAGTTAAGAGCTTTAGAGGGATTTAGACTGTTTAGATTCTCATCTTAACTTCAACTTCTAGCTTTGTAGCCTTAGCTAAAATGAGGACCTTCTTTATCCTTTAGTTTCTTTATCTGTATTATAGGGGTAACCATGTTAACAAAAGTTCTTTCTCACTCTCCTCTGCTTTGTTCCCTTTTCTTCCCCTCTTCCCTATACCACCAATCTTTAGATAATAATAAACTATTTGTGAAATTAATCTTTTTCAACTAAATTCAGTATGGAAGATGTTTGAATCTGTAGGATATGGATCTCATCCATTTTTATACTAACTAGAGTCTTGAGATTAAAGATTTTTAGTTTTGAGTTCTATTTGGGACCTTGTCAGTGATAACTTGGCACTGCCTAATCATTGGGTCATTGTCCTAATCAGAATTGATCTATCCTCCGTATATTTGGAAGTTGACTATATTCTATAAAGTGAGTGGTGCTCATATTCATAAAGGGACTGGCAGAGAACCTATTGGTGAACACTTGAGAGAGAATAGTAATGGGATTTGTATAAATATCCTTATATCCATGTTAATTAACTTAGTGATCTAAGAGCTAAAGAAGAAGCCACATTTTTTTGTTGTTTGTTTAGTTTTGAGAGAAATTTTATTTTTCTTTTTTCCTGTCACAGAATGTCTGCTGTTTACTATAATAGGTATTTAACATTTATAAGGGATGTATCTCAAGAATTTTGAAAATCTCACCATTTATAGATAACTACTATAGCATATAGTTGTTTTTCCCATGATATGAAGACAAGCATATCTGGAAAATTCAAGTGACCTCTTCATACTAATTTAGTGATGTTAAAAAACATAGTACAGAATTCACTTGTGATACTTGTAAAATAAAATAAATAAAATTAAGTCAGCCATTGCAGTACTAATAGCCAACCATCATTTTAACTAGATAAATCTGTAAAACCACTTTTTAATTTTATCTAACACTTCTGTATTTCGATTAATAATCACCATTTCATATTATTATTTATTTTTGGTTTAATTAGTTTTGCTAGAAGTTTGCTTTCTTTTTCAGGTATTTTTGCAATGCAATAATCTTTGTCTATTCAGGAGAATTACTGTGCAGTCTAGAATATGTAGAGAGCAGTATCTTGAATTGTGACGTTGGCCAGTTGGCTAAGTTCATTCACTACTTATATGACCTTTCCTCACATACTAATATTACAGTGTGTATATATGATTCAGATTTGTGCTTCAGAAAAATTATAAATCTATTACATAGATTACATACATAATCAGGACCTTTAGACTTATTAAACCGTTGCAATTATTAATGTTATCAATACTAAAGCTGCACATGTCAGTGGTCTGTGGTATTATAAAGAGATAATAAAATTAGTGTTATGGCTGTTATAGAACTGTATCAATCTTAGATGTAAATTTAATAACTCCTGTGATGACATTTTAGGTCATTCATCTTCTAATACTGAAGTATTTGTTAATATTTCTTTTGAAACTAAATGATATGGCTTTGTGATAGAGTTACTTATACAGTTGAGGTCTTCAACTGTGTAGATACTTTTAATTGAAAATGAATATTAGATATCTCAAATTAGCCAAGGAATTATATTAATATTTTTTTCCTCCCCTCAGGTAAAAGAATTTTTGAGCACTTTGTGATCTTGCTGAAGACTACAGGCAGCCAAATGATTACACGTACTTCAGCTTTGTGTATCTTCATAGGTCCATATTCATACAAGTCTCTCTTCTAAACCCAAGTTTTTAACTATTTTTGTTCCAAGAAAAAAATTTTCTTTAATGAATCCTATACAAAAGTTTATAGCTAGTTTTTCTTTTTTCTTTTTTGTTTTTTTCTTCTTTTCTTTTTTGGGGCTTTAAAAAAAGAAAGACATTTAAGTATCCCTTACAACAAGATGTCTGGGGGTAGATGGTTCCAGAATCATTATAGTGGCTAAGCTGCATCATAAAGGACCCGGCCTCCTTCTGTCTTTCTCCTCTATTATCCTCCTCAGCCGGTTGACTTTTTTTTTTTTTCTGGTGCTTCTCATCTCACTGACCAATTTCTTAACTACAAACTTTAATGTTACATAGTAAATGGTAATGTGTCCTGTGTAAATTAGTGTACCTGTTAAAAATTGAAAAGTGGAATTTAAGGAATCCCTAGGAAAAGTATGATGAGGTTTTATTTTAAATGCTTTTGATCAGGTGCCTTCCCTTCTACCTTAATTTATGTGGACGATAAGACCAGGTTTAGTATTTAGTTACTTCACTGATTTATTAATGTGTCTATAATACATTTGTAGAGAAGCAGGTTAGACTTTGTTCCCGGTTTGTAATGGCATAATTTATAAATCACTTAATCTTTTTCCTGCCTTTGTGTCTACATCTATGGTATGAGTGAGGCTTCATCTTTTGCATGGGATTTTGTAGGATTAAAGAGAAAATGTTTCTATACTTAAAAGATAACTGAAGATTATTACATGAATAGAAAGATTGAATTTATTTGGAACTTAAATAGCTACCTGCTTTTTCCCTTCTCAGACCATTCTTTTAGAATGGAGTATTACTATTATAGTTAAAAGATTGGCTTAAACTATGATTGTCTTTAAGTCATTTGAGGTGGAATTATAGTTTTCCTTAATTTCTTCCCATTTTTATAGGGAAAATGTTAGTGGGACATAGTGAGGGATACATTTTTCCATTTTATTTTTTATTGATGCTATACTGGGAATGAGTAGTCTTTCTTCATACTTGGTGAGCTGTCAAAAGGGAAACTGAAGACAAGGTAGATTTTCTTCTTAGCAGTTAAGTCTGTTTAGTTAGTCCCAGCTCTTATTTCCTGCCTCCTACTTTCCCTACTGTCTGGATTAATTAGGCAGCCTACTATTTAAAGTTTTATTTAAAAGTAAATAAAAGTCACACATTTCTACTTTGAGAACATCATCATCACTTTTCACTTCATAGTTTGCTTTGCTTCTCTGTTGGATTATACCTGAAGTTTTTTTCCCCCTCCTTTAAGAGAAATTACTGATAAAAATGATCTTGCTTTATGTTATATATCTTGAAAGCATTATCATTTTTTGTTGATTATATGTTAGTAAATACATATATTAATAAAGCAAGCAAGGGGTAAAATAGTTGTAATTTAAAACAATCTGCATGGGTTCATTTTAGGTCTGTATATATAGATTTAGGTCTGTACGTATAGATTTCTTTCAACTTTGTTTATTTAAGGTGTGCAGTGTGTTTTCTTTGTATTTAACCTTTCCACTTGCCATTTTAGAAAAATTCTCTGTTTTTAAATGAGAGGAAGAGTTACTTTTACTTTGAAACTATCATTTTCCTTTTTAAAATACCATTTCTTGTTTTTGGTTTCTTGATATTCAAAGATGATAATTTAGTGAGTTAAACAGTTTAGATGCACTGATCTTTGAAAAAGAGACTTGTTTCAAATCTGTAATTGCCATAAATATTTAAATTGTCTCATGATATTGTATAGATTTGTTTTTGTTTGATATAAATGAATTTGTTACTAAATTAAGTATTTGCTTAATAAATAAGTAAAAATATCATGAACTCTCATGGAGCTACACTCATTGAAATGATTGCATTTCTTTTAGAATGAAAATTTATTCTACTTTCGAAGAAAATTATGAATATATAAAGATTGACAGTGGTTTATATAAATTAACATTGACTCTATTTTAAGTGGAGACATATTTCAGAGATTTTCCACAACCTTTAAAAATGTTTAGCTTAATGACTTTTTAAATATGTAAAATTGAAAAGAAGCTTAAAAAATTATTATTTGTCATTACTTAAAAGCTGTACCACTGGGTGAGCACAAGGGTATTGAGCCTAGTGGTCTGCATTATCTCTTGAATCCTGTCTTCCCTATCAGATCATCTTTCTTCAAAGTATATGTACTACTTTTTATAGTTTACTCTTCTAAGAAGGTGATTAATTGTACAAGACTTATCCCTTCATTCAGAGTTTTCTCATCTTTTATGCCTGAAACTTAGAGCAGTGTTTACCAAGCCCCTAGAAATCAGGTCTGTTATATTTTAAAAGACAAGGAGTCCCAGAGTGTTTTTTTACATAGAGGTATAAATCTCATTACCTACAGAAAAATGCTAGATAAGTTGCTTAAAGTATTATAAATCCTGGTAGATAATAGCCTTCCTCATGTGAAAAATCTTACCTCTTTCCTTTATTTATTTATTTATTTTATTTTATTTTATTTTATTTATTTTTTGGCTGCGTTGGGTCTTCCTTTCTGCTTGCAGGCTTTCTCTAGTTGCGGCGAGTGGGGGCTACTGTTCGTTGCGGTGCACGGGCTTCTCATTGTGGTGGCTTCTCTTGTCGCGGAGCACAAGCTCTAGGCCCACGGGCTTCAGTAGTTGTGGCTCGCGGGCTCTAGAGTGCAGGCTGAGTAGTTGCAGTGCACGGGCTTAGTTGCTCCGCGTCATGTAGGATCTTCCCAGACCAGGGCTCAAACCCGTGTCCCCTGCACTGGCAGGCGGATTCTCAACCACTGCGCCACCAGGGAAGCCCTTACCTCTTTCCTTTGAAAAAAATTTGTTTGGGGGGGAAATAATTTTAGACTTACAAAAGTTGCAAAATTATTAGAGTTCCTGTGTACACCCATGGTAACATTTTACTTAACAATAGTGTATTATCATGACTAGGCAATTGACTTTGGTATACTACTGTTAACTAAACTACAGAACTTATTTTTAATAGTTTTTATTTTCATTTTTTAGAACAGTTTTAGGTTCACAGGAGAATTGAGTGGAAAGTACAGAGTTCCCATGTACTCTCTGCCCCCATACTTGCACAGCCTCCTCCAATATCAACACCCCCCAACAGAGTGGTATGTCTTTTATAATCAATGAACCTACACTGACACATCATTACCACTCAAAGTCCATAGTTTGCGTTAGGGTTTACTCAGTATTGTATCTTCTGTGGGTTTTGACAAATGAATAATGACATGTAACCACCATTGTAGTATCATACAAAATAGTTTCCCTGCCCTGAAAATCCTCTGTGTCTGTTCATCCCTCTCCCCTAAACTCTGGCAATCACTCATTTTTTTATTGTCTCCATAGTTTTGCCTTTTTTCAGAATGTCATGGAGTTGGAATCATTCAGTAGGGAGCTTTTTCAGTGGCTTCTTTCACTTAGTAATTTGCAGTTAATTTCCTCCATGTCTTCTCATGGCTTGATAGTTCATTACTTTTTAGCACTGAAAACTATTCTGTTGTCTGGATGTACCATAGTTAATCCTCTCACCTACTGAGGGACATCTTGGTTGCTTCCAAGTTTTGGCAATTATGAATAAAACTACTTTAAACATCGGTGTACAAGTTTTTATGAGGACATAAGTTTTCAGTTCATTTGAGTAAATTCCAAGGAGTGCAATTGCTGGATCATATGGTAAGAGTTTGTTTAGGTTTCTGAGAAATTGCCAAACTGTCTACCAAAATGGTTGTATCATTTTGCCTTTCCGCCAGCAATGACTGAGAGTTCTTGTTGCTCTACATCCTTGACAGCATTTGTTGTCAGTGGTTTGGATTTTGGCCATTCTAATAGGTATGTTGTTGTATCTTATTTTAATTTGCAATTCCCTAATGACATGATGTTAACCGTCTTTCCATCTATATATCTTCTTTGGTGAGGTGTCCATTAAAGTCTTTTGTCGTTTTTTAATTGGGTTCATTTTCTTAATACTAAGGCTTAAGAGTTCTTTGTATGTTTTAGGTAATAGTCCTTTATCAAATATGTCTTTTGCAAATATTTCTCCTATCTATGGTTTATCTTATTCTCTTGACATTGTCTTTTGCAGAGCAGAAGTTTTTAATTTTAATGAAGTCCAGCTTATCAATTATTTCTTTCATGGATCATACCTTTTTTTTTTTTTTTAAAGATATTCGCCATGTGTTTCTTCTTTAGGTTTTTTTTTTTTAATTTATTTTTATTTTTATTTTTGGCTGTGTTGGGTCTTCGTTTCTGTGCGAGGGCTTTCCCTAGTTGCGGCAAGCGGGGGCCACTCTTCATCGCGGTGCGCAGGCCTCTCACCATCGTGGCCTCTCTTGTTGCAGAGCACAGGCTCCAGATGCGCAGGCTCAGTAGTTGTGGCTCACGGGCCTAGTTGCTCCGCGGCATGTGGGATCTTCCCAGACCAGGGCTCGAACCCATGTCCCCTGCATTGGCAGGCAGATTCTCAACCACTGCACCACCAGGGAATCCCGATCATACCTTTTGTTTTGTTTTGTTTTTTAATTTAATTAAATTAATTTATTTATTTTTGGCTGCGTTAGGTCTTCGTTGCTGCTTTCAGGCTTTCTCTAGTTGCAGCGAGCAGGGGCTGCTCTTCATTGCCGTGCGCAGGCTTCTCATTGCGGTGGCTTCTCTTGTTGCGAAGCACGGGTTCTAGGTGCACGGGCTTCAATAGTTGTGGCATGTGGGCTCAGTAGTTGTGGCTTGCGGGCTCTAGAGCGCAGGCTCAGTAGTTGTGGCACATGGGCTTAGTTACTCCGCAGCATGTGGGATCTTCCTGGACCAGGGCTCGAACCCATGTCCCCTGCATTGGCAGACAGATTCTTAACCACTGCACCACTGGGGAAGCCCCATACCTTGTGTTGTATCTGAAACGTCATTGCCGTATCCAAGGTCATCTAGGTTTTCTCCTATGTTATCCTCTAGGAGTTTTATAATTAATGCATTTTATTTTTAGATCTATGATCCATTTTGAGTTAATTTTTATGAAGGGTGTACGATCTGCATCTAGATTCATTTTTTTGCATGTGGAGGTCCAGTTGTCAGCACCATTTGCTGAAAGACTAGCTTTGTTTAATTGAATTGCCTTCGCTCCTTTGCTGAAGATCAGTTGACTATAAATATGTGGCTTTATTTCTAGGCTCTCTATTCTGTTTTATTTTTAATTTTATTTTATTTTTGGCCGCGACACGCGTCATGCGGGATCTTAGTTCCCCCACCAGGGATCAAACCCGTGCCCCCCCTGTGGTGGAAGCGTGGAGTCTTAACCACTGGACTGACAGTGAAGTCCTTACTGTAGCTTCATACTAAGTATTGAAGTTGGGTAATTTTGCATTTCCTAGAGGTATGAGCTACTTAGGTTTAGTAACACTTTGGGTGCTTTTTGAGGTTATCCTAACAAGGTTTTTCTCCTTTTAAGAATTTATTTGTATAATGAAATCGTTTTTTCTCATCTTCAGTTAGAGAGTAGAATATTGAAAAATGAAGGCAGGTTTGATATAATTCATTTTTTTCCTTATTCTGTGTAGTGCCTTGGAATGTTGTTATTAATTATAAAATTTATTAGTACTGAGATTAGTAATGCCAAAAATGTTTAAATACAGTCTTCCCCCATAAGAGCTGTTCAGTAATAACTTTCTACCATAACATCTTTTAAATGATTATGTCATTGTTCAGATAATCACCTTTTTTTTTTCTCCTTGGGTGTAAAGACTCTTCCTACTCTAAAATATACTAAACAAGTATGCAATAAAGAACAATATTTGAACATTTCCAGCTCAGACAAAAACATAATAATTTACTTGACACTACACAGAGATTATCATTTTGAACACACTTGAACTGTACATCAGGTAATTTTGCTTTGCATAAGTATGTGAAATGAGAGGAATGAAAAAGTTATATCTTTTAGGACTCTCGTCTGTTATATGTAGATGTCATTTCCATGTGTTTTGAAGTTTCCTAAAGGTGTTTTTTTGTTATAACTTAATTTTAAGTGGAGTTTGAATGCCAGATAACCATTAGTCCCCAAAAGGGTGGAAGATTGGTGGGGGGAAATGGTACAGAAAGCAGAACTCACCTTCCAAAGAATGATTTCTTTATTCCTCTCCTCCACCAACCATCACTGACTATCAAATTTTCTTCCTTGGCAAGTACAGTAAACCTTGTTTACAATATATTTTATGCACAATCTATATTGTGTATTTCTTGTAAACTTGTTATTATTCAATCGATACATTTTTGGTATCTTAGGATATAATATAATGTGCCCCATTAAAATTAATGGAAGATATTTCACTTAAAGCTTTTTACTTAGTGACAGCTTTTTTTTCAGTAATAAAAGACATTAAGTGAGGGATAGGTATGTAATTTGAATTCGATTCAGTTTTACATACTCCCTTTCCCCCACCTTTTAAAAAATTACTGTGACTGCAGCTCTGTAATTGTATGTTTAATGAGGTATAAATTCTTAATATGATATTGATGTTCTCAGAATATTTTGTATGAATGAAGATTTGGGTTTGGTTCAAAGATTTCACAAAAAATTAACACCAAGTTCTGTTTTGGCAGATTTTGAATTGATAAATATCAAAGTGTTTCTTTTAAGAATTAAGACCATCCTCAAAGAAGATTATTATTAATATGGCTACTCTTTGAATTCATTTAATTTTAGTTCTGTGCCTAGAATAAAATACGTACTACACAGATCAATGTCCATTGTACTATAATATAAAAGGTGACAATTAGAAGTCAAACTAGGTATCAGTACTTTAGTTTTTGGTTTATGTTTTTATGATTACCTTAAAAATATTTTAGGTATAGAATAACAAGTACCATAAATAGAATAAAAGAATCATTAAATATCAGATATTAAAATCCTTTCTTAACCATTGTAACTTAGACTCTGTGGTAGACAAAATTTATCACCGTTTTACAGATGTGAGAGGCTGAGGGATTTCTCAAGATCCCACAAAGACTGAAGCTGAAACAAAACCCAGATATTTTGACTCTCTAGAGTGGGGTTTCATTTTATTTTAGTGAGTAGCGACTCTAGTTTTACTTCTGCTCTTTATATCTAGGGTCATTTTTCTTTCCATCCCTAACTCTGTCTAGTATTTCATGCCCATTTAAAATAGCAATTTGAAAATAAAAATCCGATAACAAAAGTGGTTTAAGCCCATGATTATTTTATAGTGAAATCAGTAATTGTAGCCCTTTGCCACATGAGGTCATTGTATACTTGGTTCTTTCCTCTGCTCTGCCTCTAATCCAAGCATCATAATCTTGAGGATGAGTGGTTGGGAAAAGATAGGAGCTGATGAGAGGTCTTTTGCATTACCAGAGCAAAAGCATTAATTGATTAATAAAAACTTTATTGAGTGAGATTTTATGTGTACAGATGTTGGGGAGGGAAGAAAATGAGCTGTCAGAATAAATACAGGCAATCAAAAAGGCAATGCTTTTAGAATTATTTTACTATAAGAAAGTCTGGTACCCAACTCCCAGGGGCTTCTCTAGGTATTAATTGAATAATACCAATTGTTTTTTTATGGGATAGTGATTGGTTAGATAATTATGCCTAACAGGTTGCCAGGAAACTTAATTTTCTAATGTTCACTCATTAGACTGTTTGTTAAGGGTTATCTTGCAAGACTGTTTACCATTTGCTTAGCAATTATGTATACAAAGAAACTTAACAGTTATTTTTACTGTTCTGTGGAACTGCGTGGAGCTCAGACTGATGCTTATTTTTCCAAGAAGGAAGTTTTACTTAACAAAACCATGATCTAGAAAGTGATTCAGTAACAGAGTTAGGTGAAACCTGATTTTCGATTGACCCATCTTCTGAAACATATCACCTTTTAATGTTACTTGGCATCACTTCAAAATGTTGGTAGTATTTGGTGATATTGAATATGTTTATATGTGTGTGTATGCACTGTTTTTACCATTATCCCTTGTTTAAACTAATAAGATTCATTCAAAGATAAGGCATCTTCTAAAGCTGCCATTTTGTCCTTGCTGTTACTGTCAGCTAGAGTGGAATCACTTTATATTAGAAGAGTAAATTAGGAAACTGGCTAATGTTATGAAACAATTTATGCTTCACTTGGCTCAGCAACACTATTTTGATATGTTGTACAGAGCTTAGAATACTAGTTATCAAATTCCTGCCTTGGGGACAGAATAGACGGTATGGTCATCAGTTATTATTTTGCTGATGGTTGACTTGAACTGGTTGCTAGATTAGTAAGTGAAATAAACTTATTAAGTATGATAACTAATTTTTAACAGACTGACCTTAAATAGACAATTGAATATTGTCCTTTTCAGAATAGTTACCTTGAGAGACTATATGTTTATTCCAAAGATTCTGCCATTATTCAAAACACTCTTGGCTCTGAGTTTAGAATCTGAGTTATATAACTGTTTAAATGTGATTCAGGTTCTTTTTGTGTGTGTGACTGGATATAGTTTTTTGTTTTTTTGTTTTTTTTTGTTTTTTTAATGACCATAAATCATTTAGTGGCGAGTCTAATGAACAAAATGGATAGTAAAACTTGAAAAAAGCTGCTTTTAGCCATAAAAGAAGGTAACAGTAAGGCACTTAGATTTCTTTTCTTGTTCAGTTTATGAAATATATGTGAAGGAAATTCATACGTTTTTTGCTAATTCAAATGTTTTTGACTAATGGCAGACTCTAAACAACACATAACCTATTGGTATGGTTGCTTTGAAGGCAATCCTTAGTACAAGGTTCTGGTATAGTTAAAAAAAACCAAACAGACCCAAGCATTGTGTCCTATTATGTTTACATTCGGTATATACCAACAGTCAGCTGTTGTTAAGTAAGAATTTATCTTTAGTATTTTTAACATCACAGAGGCATTAACGATTAAGAACACAGGCTCCCAAGACAGACTGCTGGCTTCAAATCCTGGCCCTGCCACTAATTGTCTAACGTTAGGCAAGTCATTATAATCTTGGGAAAGTAATATTTTAAAATTTCTTTATAAGAGGGCCATAAGTAATAGTACCTACTTATAAAGTTGTGCAATTTTAATGTGTAGTATATATAAAGCATTTAGAACAATGCTCAATGCATGTTAGCCATTACTATTAGTACTTTAATTTCCTTTCATTCAATATCTTGGTTGCTGAAAGCATCTGGAAGATTGGTAAGTTTGTGCAGTTATTAAAAAAAAAAAAGAGTGAATAAAGTGGAACTATAGTAGGATAATCACTGTATTTTTTGAGTGGAAATAGTTATGGTGTGTGGAGAGAGAGATTCACCAAACTTCATTGTTGTTACCTCTGGTGAGTGGGATTGGAGTGGTGGTTGAGATTCTTGGGAGAAGGTTTTCATTTAATATTAAATTTATTTATTCAGCAAATATTTATTGATCTCCTACTGCATGCCAGGGACTGATGAAAGAACATCTAAGTTGTTAGGAATCACTCTTCCCCTTGAGGAAGTTTGAAGTGATAAAGGAGATTAAGTTGCGTAAGTTCTTAGCATTTTCCTTTATTTTTATTTTCTGTGCTTTTACTTTTTTTGTGTGTGTGTGTGCCTTTACTTTTTGCATGGTGCTGAATATAAACATTTTTGCTATCTCCATTAATGTTTCAGAAAATTATGATTTTTCATTTCTGAATGTAAACGTTCTTTGAAATAAAGTAGCTTTATTTTCAGATTATAAAATTAATAAATATTTGTTACGGAGAACTCTCAGGAGAATTTGATGCTTGATATTTCTAACACCAAGAGAATTTCCTTCTCTTGGTAAGTAGATGAGATTAATAGGCTATGGTTTTTCAACCAATTCGAAGAATGGGCAGAAGACCTAAATAGACATTTCTCCAAAGACCTACAGATGGCCAACAGGCGCATGAAAAGATGATCAACATAGCTAATTATTAGAGAAATGCAAATCAAAACTACAATGAGGTACTACCTCCTACCGTTCAGAATGGCCATCATTAAAAAGTCTACAAATAACAAATGCTGGAGAGTGTGTGGAGAAAAAGGAAGCCTCCTATACTGTTGGTGGGAATGTAAATTGGTGCAGCTACTTGGAAAACAGTATGGAGGTTCCTCAAAAAACTAAAAATAGAGTTGCCATATGATCCAGCAATCCCACTGCTGGGCATATATCCAGAGAAAACCATAATTTGAAAAGATACGTGTACCCCAGTGTTCATTGCAGCACTATTTCCAATAGCCAGGACATGGCAGCAACCTAAGTGTCCATCAATGGAGGAATGGATAAAGAAGATGTGGCACATATATACAATGGAATATTACTCAGCCGTAAAAAGAAACGAAATTGAGTTATTTGTAGTGAGGTGGATGGATCTAGAATCTGTCATACAGAGTGCAGTAAGTCAGAAAGAGAAAAACAAATACTGTATGCTGACACATATATATGGAATCTAAAAAAAAAAAAAAAAAGTCATGAAGAACCTAGGGGCAAGATGGGAATAAAGACTCAGACCTACTAGAAAATGGACTTGAGGACACGGGGAGGGGGAAGGGTAAGATGTGACAAAGTGAGAGAGTGGCATGGACATATATACACTACCAAATGTAAAATAGATAGCTAGTGGGAAGCAGCAGCATAGCACAGGGAGATCAGCTCGGTGCTTTGTGACCACCTAGAGGGGTGGGATAGGGAGGGTGGGAGGGAGGGAGATGCAAGAGGGAAGAGATATGGGGATATATGTATATGTATAACTGATTCACTTTGTTATAAAGCAGAAACTAACACACCATTGTAAAGCAATTACACTCCAATAAAGATGTTTTTTAAAAAAAAGATGTGGTACATATATACAATGGAATATTACTCAGTAAAAAAGAACGAAGCAATGCCATTTGTAGCTACATGGATGGGCCTAGAGATTGTCATACTGAGTGAAGTAAGTCAGAGAAAGACAAACATCATATGATATTGCTTATATGCGGAATCTAAAAACATGGTACAAATGAACTTATTGACAGAAAAGAAATAGAGCCACAGATATAGAAAATGAATTTATGGTTACCAAGGGGGAAAGGGGGCAGGGGAGGGTCAATTGGGAGATTGGGATTGACATATACACACTACTATATATAAAATAGGTAACTAATTAGAACCTATTCTATAGTGCAGGGAACTATATTCAATACTCTGTAATGACCTATAGAGGAATAGAATCTAAAAAAGTGGATTTGTGTATAACTGATTCACTTTGCTGTACAGCAGAAACTATCACAACATTGTAAATCAACTATACTCCAATAAAAATTAATTTAAAAGATGTGGTACGTATATACAATGGAATACTACTCAGCCATAAAAAAGAATAAAATAATGCCATTTGTAGCAGCATGGATGGGTCTAGAGATGATTATACTTAGTGAAGTAAGTCAGAAAGAGGAAGGCAAATATCATATGATATCACTTATATGTGGAATCTAAAATATGACATAAATGAACTTATCTACAAAACAAATAGGCTCAGACATAGAGAACAGACCTGTGGTTGCCAAGGGGGAAAGGGAGTTATATATATAACTGAATCATTTTGCTGTACAATAGAAATTAACACAGCATTGTAAATCAACTACAATAAAATAAATTTTAAAAAATAGGCTATGGTTTTTATCTATTGTTTTTAAGCAAGATGTATAAGGATGTTTCTACCCCTTCCTAGAAGATATGTTGCAACAAAGAGAACTCTCAATGTCTATAAATTATCCTTAGTCTGTTTAGAAATTGCCCTTGCTCTTTCTATTTTCTTATTTAAGTAAAAGAACATTGTGATTAGTGTTATGAGTCCAATATTTCTGCCCCGGGGAAGTGATAAAAACCAAAATTCTGAATTCCGTATTGAAAATGTAATAATACAGAGTTTTTAAAACTAAGATTGGATTATTAGCAAAATTTATTGACTTTTATGTTTAGTGATAGATACTTAATGGGCATAAGTTGAAAGTTTTATAAATTAGAATTTTGGTATATTAATTTTTTCCATTGATTTATAATTTGAGGGTTTTTTTTTTTTTACCTTTACTTGATTTCTGTTGGCGTTGAGAATAAACCTAAACATTTTTCTTTTCTTTATAAAAGTACAACACGCCCATTAAAACAATTTGGACATTGCAGAAATATTGAAATAAGGTAATCCCTAGATCCTATCATTCAAAGGTACCAACGTAGCAGACTATTGCCTTCCAGCTTTATGTACTTACATCTACAAAGAAACATTTTTCTTTTTTACTAAATTGAGGTCATGCTATAGATTCAATATTATGTCCTGCTTTTTTTTTTTACCTTAAAGTATATTGTAAAAAAATTTCTTACATCTAAGTTATTTTTGAAAATTTAAACCCATAATTTCTTGGCTCTGTAAAATTTGAAATGTTAGAAAATATAAGAAGAAAAAAAATCTGTAATCCTGCCCCTGAGAGTTAGCTACTTACACATTAGTATTTCCTGCTAAACTGTTTCTTTGCTCCCACCTTCAAATAAAACTTAAATATCCATGGTAACTCTTTATTTAATTTCTTTTGTTAAATGAATAATCATTTTGAAAAATGAACTTCTTTAAAGAAATTTATCTTTATATAATTAATATGATTAGTAAATTCATATTTTCACATTTTGTAGAACTTTTGCATTTGTAAAGGACCTCTAATTCAAATTTATTGTAACATTTTCTCTATAAAATATATTTGTACATGCTTACATGTGTGTGTGAAAGTTAAATCCTTAAGTGCTGTTTTATGTTGGAATCTTTAGGGAGAGGGTACATGTGTGTGCGTGTGTGTTTGTGTGTGCACATGTGTGACAAATGTAGAATCTGAAGACACACATTTTTATCTGGCTGGGCTTGGGTAAGCTTCAACTTCTGTGAGCCTCAGTTTTCTCATTTTTCAAATTGTAATGGTAGGACCTTTCCAAGGTACAGGCTTGTTGTAAGGAGCCAGTAAAAGCTGTGAAAGGACCTCTTAAATTATAAAACATACAAATGTTAATAGTTATTATTTAAGGGGCTCTAGGAAAAAA